>NC_134581.1:144950000-145250000 GCF_037038515.1 Microtus pennsylvanicus
TGCATGGAGCAGAGTGAAGACAGTGTGTTCGTAGAGCAGAATGAAAACTGTGTGTTCCTCATGCAGAGTGAACAGTGTGTTCCTAGAGCAGAGTGAAGACAGTGTGTTCCTAAGGCACAGTGAAAACAGTGTGTTCCTAGAGCAGAGTGAAGACAGTGTGTTCCTAGAGCAGAGTGAAGACAGTATTTTCCTATCGCATAGTGATGACAGTGTGTTCCTAACGCATAGTGAAGACAGTGTGTACCTAAGGCATAGTGAAGACAGTTGGTTCCTAACGCAATGTGAAGACAGTGTGTTCCTAACGTAGAGTTGCGGTGTATGTGCATGGAGCAGAGTGAAGACAGTGTGTTCCTCGAGCAGAGTGAAGAAAGTGTGTTACTAATGCATAGTGAATACAATGTGTTCCTACAGCAGATTGAAGACAGTGTGTTCCTAAAAAAGAGTTGCTGTATACGTGCATGGAGCAGAGTGAAGACAATGTGTTTCTAGAGCAGAGTGAAGACAGTGTGTTCCTAATGCAGAGTGAAGACAGTGTGTTCCGAATGCAGAGTGAAGACAGTGTATTCCTAATGCAGAGTGAAGACAGTGTGTTCCTGATGCAGAGTGAAGACAGTGTGTTCCTAATGCAGAGTAGAGACAGTGTGTTCCTAATGCACAGGGAAGACATTGTGTTCCGATTGCAGAGTGAAGACAGTGTGTTCCTGATGCAGAGTGAAGACAGTGTGTTCCTAGAGCAGAGTGAAGACAGTGTGTACCTAACGCATAGAGAAACAGTGTGTACCTAATGAATAGTGAAGACAGTATGTTTCTAATGCATTCTGAAGACAGTGTGTTCCTATCGCAGCGTTGCGGTGTATGTACATGGAGCAGAGTGAAGACAGTATGTTCCTAATGCATAGTGAAGACAGTGTGTTCCTAACGCATAGTGAAGACAGTATTTTCCTAAAGCATAGTGAAGACAGTGTGTTCCTAACGCAGAGTTGCAGTGTATGTGCATGGAGCAGAGTGAAGACAGTTTGTTCCTAGAGCAGAGTGAAGACAGTATGTTCCTAACGCATAGTGAAGACAGTGTGTTCCTAACGCAAAGTTGCGGTTGTATGTGCATTGAGCAAAGTGAAGACAGTGTGTTCCTAGAGCAGAGTGAAGAAAGTGTGTTCCTAATGCAGAGTAAATACAGTGTGTTCTTACAACAGAGTGAAGACAGTGTGTTCCTAACGCACAGTGAAGACTGTGTTCCTAGAGCAGATTAAAGACAGTGTTTTTCTAGAGCAGAGTGAAGACAGTGTGTTCCTAAAGCAGAGTTGCGGTTTATGTGCATGGAGCTGAGTGAAGACAGTGTCTTTCTAGAGCAGAGTGAAGAAAGTGTGTTCCTATCGCATAGTGAAGACAGTGTGTTCCTAGAGCAGAGTGAAGACAGTATGTTCCTAACGGATAGTGAAGACAGTGTGTCCCTAACGCAGAGTTGCGGTGTAAGTGCATGGAGCAGAGTGAAGACAGTGTGTTCCTAATGCAGAGTTAATACAGTATGTTCCTACAGCAGAGTGAATACAGGGTGTTCCTAACAAATAGTTGCTGTGTATGTGCATGGAGCAGAATGAAGGCAGTGTGTTCCTAGAGCAGAGTGAAGACAGTATGTTCCTAAAACAGAGTGAAGACAGTGTGTTCCTAACGCAGAAAGAGGACAGTGTGTTCCTAACGCAGAATGGCGGTGTATGTGCATGCAGCAGAGTGAAGACAGTTTTTTCCTAGAGCAGAGTGAAGACAGTAAGTTCCTAAAACAGAGTGAAGAGAGTGTGTTCCTAACGCAGAGTTGCTGTGTATGTGCATGGAGCAGAGTGAAGACAGTGTGTTCCTAGAGCAGAGTGAAGACAGTGTGTTCCTCATGCAGAGTGAACAGTGTGTTCCTAGAGCAGAGTGAAGACAGTGTGTTCCTAAGGCAGAGTGAAAACAGTGTGTTCCTAGAGCAGAGTGAACACAGTGTGTTCCTAAGGCAGAGTGAAAACAGTGTGTTCCTAGAGCAGAGTGAAGACAGTGTGTTCCTAGAGCAGAGTGAAGACAGTGTGTTCCTAAAACAGAGTGAAGACAGTATTTTCCTATCGCATAGTGATGACAGTGTGTTCCTAACGCATAGTGAAGACAGTGTGTACCTAAAGCATAGTGAAGACAGTTGGTTCCTAACGCATAGTGAAGACAGTGTATTCCTAAGGTTGAGTTGCGGTGTATGTGCATGGAGCAGAGTGAAGACAGTGTGTTCCTAGCGCAGAGAGAAGAAAGGGTGTTACTAATGCAGAGTGAATACAATGTGTTCCTACAACAGATTGAAGACAGTGTGTTCCTAAAAAAGAGTTGCTCTATATGTGCAAAGAGCAGAGTGAAGACAATGTGTTCCTAGAGCAGAGTGAAGACAGTGTGTTCCTAATGCAGAGTGAAGACAGTGTGTTCCGAATGCAGAGTGAAGACAGTGTATTCCTAATGCAGAGTGAAGACAGGGAGATCCTAGAGCAGAGTGAAGACAGTGTGTACCTAACGCAGAGTTGCGGTGTATGTGCATGGAGCAGAGTGAAGACAGTGCGTTCCTAGAGCAGAGAGAAGACAGTGTGTTCCTAATGCAGAGAGGAGACAGTGTGTTCCTAATGCAGAGGGAAGACATTGTGTTCTGATTGCAGAGTGAAGACAGTGTGTTCCTGATGCAGAGTGAAGACAGTGTGTTCCTAGAGCAGAGTGAAGACAGTGTGTTCCTAATGCAGAATGAAGACAGTGTGTTCCTAATGCAGAGTGAATACAGTGTCTTACTAGAACAGAGGGAAGACAGTGTGTTCCTAACGCATAGTGAAGACAGTGTGTTCCTAATGCATAGTGAAGACAGTGTCTTCCTAGAGCAGAGTGAAGACAGTATGTTCCTAACGCACAATGAAGACAGTGTGTTCCTAAGGCAGAGGGAAGACAGTGTGCTCCTAGAGCAGAGTGAGGACAGTGTGTTCCTAATGCAGAATGAAGACAATGTGTTCCTAATGAAGAGTGAAGTCAGTGTGTTCCTAATGCAGAGTGAAGACAGTGTGTTCCTAGAGCAGAGTGAAGACAGTGTGTACCTTACACATAGTGAAGACAGTGTGTACCTAACGAATAGGGAAGACAGTATGTTCCTAACGCATTCTGAAGACAGTGTGTTCCTAACGCAGAGTTGCGGTGTATGTGCATGGAGCAGAGTGAAGACAGTGTGTTCCTAATGCATAGTGAAGACAAATGTCCCTAACGCATAGTGAAGACAGTGTGTTCCTAACATATAGTAAAGACAGTATTTTCCTAACGCAATGTGAAGACAGTGTGTTCCTAATGCAGAGTTCCGGTGTATGTGCATGGAGCAGAGTGAAGACAGTGTGTTCCGAGAGCAGAGTGAAGACAGTGTTCCTAACGCATAGTGAAGACAGTGTGTTCCTTACGCGGAGTTCCGGTTGTATGTGCATTGAGCAGAGTGAAGACAGTGTGTTCCTAGAGCAGAGTGAAGAAAGTGTGTTCCTAATGCAGAGTGAATACAGTGTGTTCTTACAGCAGAGTGAAGACAGTGTTTTCCTAACGTACAGTGAAGACTGTGTTCCTAGAGCAGAGTGAAGACAGTGTGTTTCTATTGCAGAGTGAAGACAGTGTGTTCCTAATGCAGAGTGAAGACAGTGTGTTCCTAATGCTGAGTGAAGACAGTGTGTTCCTAGAGCAGAGTGAAGACAGTGTGTTCCTAACGCACAGTGAATACAGTGTGTTCCTAGAGCAGAGTGAAGACAGTGTGTTCTTAGAGCAGAGTGAATACAGTGTGTTCCTAACAAAGAGTTGCTGTGTATGTGCATGGAGCAGAGTGAAGACAGTGTGTATTCCTAACGCAGAGTGAAGACAGTGTGTTTCTAACGCAGAATTGTGGTGTATGTGCATGCAGCAGAGTGCAGACAGTTTTTTCCTAGAGCAATGTGAAGACAGTATGTTCCTAAAACAGAGTGAAGACAGTGTGTTCCTAATGCAGAGTTGCTGTGTATTTGCATGGAGCAGAGTGAAGACAGTGTGTTCATAGAGCAGAGTGAAGACTGTGTGTTCCTAGAGCAGAGTGAAGACAGTATGTTCCTAATGCAGAGTTGCGGTGTATGTGCATGGGCTGAGTGAAGACAGTGTGTTCCTAGAGCAGAGTGAAGACAGTGTGTTCCTCATGCAGAGTGAAGAGTGTGTTCCTTCAGCAGAGTGAAGACAGTGTGTTCCTAAGGCAGAGTGAAAACAGTGTGTTCGTAGAGCAGAGTGAAGACAGTGTGTTCCTAACGGATAGTGAATACAGTGTGTTCCTAGAACAGAGTGTAGACAGTTGGTTCCTAATGCATAGTGAAGACAGTGTGTTCCTAACGTAGAGTTGCGGTGTATGTGCATGGAGCAGAGTGAAGACAGGGTGTTCCTAGAGCAGAGTGAAGAAAGTGTGTTGCTAATGCAGAGTGAATACAATGTGTTCCTACAGCAGATTGAAGACAGTGTGTTCCTAAAAAAGAGTTGCTGTGTATGTGCATGGAGCAGAGTGAAGACAATGTGTTCCTAGAGTAGAGTGAAGACAGTGTGTTCCTAATGCAGAGTGAAGACAGTGTGTTCCTAATGCAGAGTGAAGACAGTGAGTTCCTAGAGCAGAGTGAAGACAGTGTGTACCTAACGCAGAGTTGATGGGTATGTACATGGAGTAGAGTGAAGACAGTGCGTTCCTAGAGCAGAGTGAAGACAGTGTGTTCCTAATGCAGAGTGGAGACAGTGTGTTCCTAATGCAGAGGGAAGACATTGTGTTCCGATTGCAGAGTGAAGACAGTGTTTTCCTGATGCAGAGTGAAGACAGTGTGTTCCTAGAGCAGAGTGAAGACAGTGTGTTCCTAATGCAGAATGAAGACAGTGTGTTCCTAATGCAGAGTGAAGACAGTGTCTTACTAGAACAGAGGGAAGACAGTGTGTTCCAAACGCATAGTGAAGACAGTGTGTTCCTAATGCATAGTGAAGACAGTGTCTTCCTAGAGCAGAGTGAGGACAGTAGGTTCCTAACGCACAGTGAAGACAGTGTTTTCCTAAGGCAGAGGGAAGACAGTGTGTTCCTAATGCAGAGTGAAGACAGTGTGTTCCTAATGCAGAGTGAAGTCAGTGTGTTCCTAATGCAGAGTTAAGACAGTGTGTTCCTAGAGCAGAGTGAAGACAGTGTGTTCCTAATGCAGAATGAAGACAGTGTGTTCCTAGAGCAAAGTGAAGACAGTGTGTTCCTAATGCAGAATGAAGACAGTGTGTTCCTAATGCAGAGTGAAGTCAGTGTGTTCCTAATGCAGAGTTAAGACAGTGTGTTCCTAGAGCTGAGTGAAGACACTATGTTCCTAACGCATTCTGAAGACAGTGTGTTCCTAACGCAGAGTTGCGGTGTATGTGCATGGAGCAGAGTGAAGACAGTGTGTTCCTAGAGCAGAGTGAAGACAGTATGTTCCTAACGCATATTGAAGACAGTGTGTTCCTAACGCAGAGTTGCGGTTGTATGTGCATTGAGCAGAGTGAAGACAATGTGTTCCTTGAGCAGAGTGAAGAAAGTGTTTTCCTAATGCAGAGTGAATACAGTGTGTTCTTACAACAGAGTGAAGACAGTGTGTTCCTAACGCACAGTGAAGACTGTGTTC
Source organism: Microtus pennsylvanicus (assembly GCF_037038515.1). Classification (NCBI taxonomy): domain Eukaryota; kingdom Metazoa; phylum Chordata; class Mammalia; order Rodentia; family Cricetidae; genus Microtus; species Microtus pennsylvanicus. Next base: position 144,955,664 of record NC_134581.1, read on the forward strand.
CTAGAGCAGAGTGAAGACAGTGTGTTTCTAGAGCAGAGTAAAGACAGTGTGTTCCTAAAGCAGAGTTGCGGTGTATGTGCATGGAGCTGAGTGAAGACAGTGTCTTTCTAGAGCAGAGTGAAGAAAGTGTGTTCCTATCGCACAGTGAAGACAGTGTGTTCCTAGAGCAGAGTGAAGACAGTATGTTCCTAACGCATAGTGAAGACAGTGTGTTCCTAACGCAGAGTTGCGGTGTAAGTGTATGGAGCAGAGTGAAGACAGTGTGTTCCTAATGCAGAGTTAATACAGTATGTTCCTACAGCAGAGGGAATACAGTGTGTTCCTACCAAAGAGTTGCTGTTTATGTGCATGGAACAGAGTTAAGACAGTATGTTCCTAGAGAAGAGTGAAGACAGTGTGTTCCTAATGCAGAGTGAAGACAGTGTGTTCCTAATGCAGAGTGAAGACAGTGTGTTCCTAGAGCAGAGTGAAGACAGTATGTTCCTAACGCAGAGTGAAGACAGAGTGTTCCTCGAGGAGAAAGAGGACAGTGTGTTCCTACAGCAGAGTGAAGACAGTGTGTTCCTAGAGCAGTATGAAGACAGTGTGTTCCTAATGAAGACAGTGTGTACCTAACGCATTGTGAAGACAGTGTGTACCTAACGAATAGTGAAGACACTATGTTCTTAATGCATACTGAAGACAGTGTGTTCCTAACGCAGAGTTGCGTTGTATGTGCATGGAGCAGAGTGAAGACAGTTTGTTCCTAGAGCAGAGTGAAGACAGTATGTTCCTAACGCATAGTGAAGACAGTGTGTTCCTAGAGCAGAATGAAGACAGTTTGTTCCGAACGCAGAGTTAATACAGTATGTTCCTACAGCAGAGTGAATACACTGTGTTCCTAACAAAGAGTTGCTGTGTATGTGCATGGAGCTGAGTGAAGACAGTGTGTTCCTAGAGCAGAGTGAAGAAAGTGTGTTCCTATTGCATAGTGAAGACTGTGTGTTCCTAGAGCAGAGTGAAGACAGTATGTTCCTAACGTATAGTGAAAACAGTGTGTTCCTAACGCAGAGTTGTGGTGTAAGTGCATGGAGCAGAGTGAAGACAGTGTGTTCCTAATGCAGAGTTAATACAGTATGTTCCTACAGCAGAGTGAATACTCTGTGTTCCTAACAAAGAGTTGCTGTGTATGTGCATGGAGCACAGTGAAGACAGTTTGTCCCTAGAGCAGAGTGAAGACAAGGTGTTTCTATTGCAGAGTGAAGACTGTGTGTTCCTAATGCAGGGTGAAGACAGTGTGTTCCTAATGCAGAGTGAAGACAGTGTGTTCCTATAGCAGAGTGAAGACAGTGTGTTCCTAACGCACAGTGAAGACAGTGTGTTGCTAGAGCAGAGTGAAGACAGTGTGTTCTTAGAGCAGAGTGAAGACAGTGTGTTCCTTACGCAGAGTTGTGGTGTATGTGCATGGAGCTGAGTGAAGACAGTGTCTTTCTAGAGCAGAGTGAAGAAAGTGTGTTCCTATCGCATAGTGAAGACAGTGTGTTCCTAGAGCAGAGTGAAGACAGTGTGTTCCTAACGCAGAGTTGTAGTGTAAGTGCATGGAGCAGAGTGAAGACACTGTGTTCCTTATGCATAGTGAAGACAGTGTCTTCCTAGAGCAGAGTGAGGACAGTATGTTCCTAACGCACAGTGAAGACAGTGTGTTCCTAATGCAGAGTGAATACAGTGTGTTCCTAGAGCAGAGTGAAGACAGTGTGTTCCTAGAGCAGTATGAAGACAGTGTGTTGCTAATGAAGACAGTGTGTACCTAACGCATTGAGAAGACAGTGTGTATCTAACGAATAGTGAAGACACTATGTTCTTAACGCATACTGAAGACAGTGTGTTCCTAACGCAGTGTTGCGCTGTATGTGCATGGAGCAGAGTGAAGACAGTTTGTTCCTAGAGCAGCGTGAAGCCAGTATGTTCCTAACGCATAGTGAAGACAGTGTGTTCCTAATGCAGAGTGAAGACAGTATGTTCCTAACGCATTGTGAAGACAGTGTGTTCCTAACGCAGAGTTGTGGTGTAAGTGCATGGAGCAGAGTGAAGACAGTGTGTTCCTAATGCATAGTGAAGACAGTGTCTTCCTAGAGCAGAGTGAGGACAGTATGTTCCTAACGCACAGTGAAGACAGTGTGTTCCTAAGGCAGAGGGAAGACAGTGTGTTCCTAGAGCAGAGTAAGGACAGTGTGTTCCTAATGCAGAATGAAGACAGTGTGTTCCTAATGCAGAGTGAAGTCAGTGTGTTCCTAATGCAGAGTTAAGACAGTGTGTTCCTAGAGCAGAGTTAAGACAGTATGTTCCTAACGCATTCTGAAGACAGTGTGTTCCTAAAGCAGAGTTGCGGTTGTATGTGCATTGAGCAGAGTGAAGACAGTGTGTTCCTAGAGCAGAGTGAAGAAAGTGTTTTCCTAATGCAGAGTGAATACAGTGTGTTCTTACAACAGAGTGAAGACAGTGTGTTCCTAACGCACAGTGAAGACTGTGTTCCTAGAGCAGAGTGAAGACAGTGTGTTTCTAGAGCAGAGTAAAGACAGTGTGTTCCTAAAGCAGAGTTGCGGTGTATGTGCATGGAGCTGAGTGAAGACAGTGTCTTTCTAGAGCAGAGTGAAGAAAGTGTGTTCCTATCGCATAGTGAAGACAGTGTGTTCCTAGAGCAGAGTGAAGACAGTATGTTCCTAACGCAGGGTGAAGACAGTGTGTTACTAACGCAGTGTTGCGGTGTAAGTATATGGAGCAGAGTGAAGACAGTGTGTTCCTAATGCAGAGTTAATACAGTATGTTCCTACAGCAGAGTGAATACAGTGTGTTCCTACTAAAGAGTTGCTGTGTATGTGCATGGAGCAGAGTGAAGACAGTGTGTTCCTAGAGCAGAGTGAAGACAGTGTGTTCTTAATGCAGAGTGAAGACAGTGTGTTTCTAGAGCAGAGTGAAGACAGTGTGGTCCTAAGGAAGAGTTGCGGTGCATGTGCATGGAGCAGAGTGAAGACAGTGTGTTTTTAAGGAAGAGTTAATACAGTATGTTCCTACAGCAGAGTGAATACAGTGTGTTCCTACCAAAGAGTTGCTGTGTATGTGCATGGAACAGAGTGAAGACAGTATTTTCCTAGAGAAGAGTGAAGATAGTGTGTTCCTAATGCAGAGTGAAGACAGTGTGTTCCTAATACAGAGTGAAGACAGTGTGTTCCTAGAGCAGAGTGAAGACATTATGTTCCTAACGCAGAGTGAAGACAGAGTGTTCCAAGAGGAGAAAGAAGACAGTGTGTTCCTACAGCAGAGTGAAGACAGTGTGTTCCTAGAGCAGTATGAAGACAGTGTGTTCCTAATGAAGACAGTGTGTACCTAACGCATTGAGAAGACAGTGTGTACCTAACGAATAGAGAAGACACTATGTTCTTAACGCATACTGAAGACAGTGTGTTCCTAACGCAGAGTTGCGTTGTATGTGCATGGAGCAGAGTGAAGACAGTTTGTTCCTAGAGCAGAGTGAAGACAGTATGTTCCTAACGCATATTGAAGACAGTGTGTTCCTAACGCAGAGTTGCGGTTGTATGTGCATTGTGCAGAGTGAAGACAGTGTGTTCCTAGAGCAGAGTAAAGAAAGTGTGTTCCTAATGCAGAGTGAATACAGTGTGTTCTTACAACAGAGTGAAGACAGTGTGTTCCTAATGCACAGTGAAGACTGTGTTCCTAGAGCAGAGTGAAGACAGTGTGTTCCTAAAGCAGAGTTGCGGTGTATGTGCATGGAGCTGAGTGAAGAGAGTGTCTTTCTAGAGAAGAGTGAAGAAAGTGTGTTCCTATCGCATAGTGAAGACAGTGTGATCCTAGAGCAGAGTGAAGACAGTATGTTCCTAACGCAGAGTTGCGGTGTATGTGCATGGAGCTGAGTGAAGACAGTGTGTTCCTAGAGCTGAGTGAAAACAGTGTATTCCTAGAGCAGAGTGAAGACAGTGTGTTCCTAGAGCAGAGTGAAGACAGTGTGTTCCTAGAACAGAGTGAAGACAGTATTTTCCTATCGCATAGTGAAGACAATGTGTTCCTAACGCATAGTGAAGACAGTGTGTTCCTAACGTAGAGTTGCGGTGTATGTGCATGGAGCAGAGTGAAGACAGTGTGTTCCTAATGCAAAGTGAAGACAGTGTATTCCTAATGCAGAGTGAAGACAGTGAGTTCCTAGAGCAGAGTGAAGACAGTGTGTTCCTAACGCAGAGTTGCAGTGTATGTGCATGGAGCAGAGTGAAGACAGTGCGTTCCTAGAGCAGAGTGAAGACAGTATGTTCCTAACGCATAGTGAAGACAGTGTGTTCCTAACGCAGTGTTGCGGTGTAAGTGTATGGAGCAGAGTGAAGACAGTGTGTTCCTAATGCAGAGTTAATACAGTATGTTCCTACAGCAGAGTGAATACAGTGTGTTCCTACCAAAGAGTTGCTGTGTATGTCATGGAGCAGAGTGAAGACAGTGTGTTCCTAGAGCAGAGTGATGACATTGTGTTCCAGAGGAGATATAAGCCAGTGTGTTCATAGCAAAGAGTGAAGATAGTGTGTTCCTAGAGCAGAGTGAAGACAGTATGTTCCTCATGCAGAGTGAACAGTGTGTTCCTAGAACAGAGAGAAGACATTGTGTACCTAACGCATAGTGAAGACAGTTGGTTCCTAACGCATAGTGAAGACAGTGTGTTCCTAATGCAGAGTGAAGACAGTGTGTTCCTAGAGCAGAGTGAAGAAAGTGTGTTCCTAATGCAGAGTTGCGGTGTATGTGCATGGAGTAGAGTGAAGACAGTGCGTTCCTAGAGCAGAGTAAAGACAGTGTGTTCCTAATGCAGAGTGGAGACAGTGTGTTCCTAATGCAGAGGGAAGACATTGTGTTCCGAATGCAGAGTGAAGACAGTGTGTTCCTAGAGCAGAGTGAAGACAGTGTGTTCCTAATGCAGAATGAAGACAGTGTGTTCCTAATGCAGAGTGAATACAGTGTCTTACTAGAAGAGAGGGAAGACAGTGTAAGACACTGTACTTCCTAACGCATAGTGAAGACAGGGTGTTCCTAATGCATAGTGAAGACAGTGTCTTCCTAGAGCAGAGTGAAGACAGTACGTTCCTAACGCACAGTGAAGACAGTGTGTTCCTAAGGCAGGGGGAAGACAGTGTGTTCCTAGAGCAGAGTGAGGACAGTGTGTTCCTAGTGCAGAATGAAGACATTGTGTTCCTAATGCAGAGTGAAGTCAGTGTGTTCCTAATGCAGAGTGAAGACAGTGTGTTCCTAGAGCAGAGTGAAGACAGTGTGTACCTTACGCATAGTGAAGACAGTGTGTTCCTAACACATAGTGAAGACAGTATTTTACTAACGCATAGTGAAGAAAGTGTGTTCCTAACGCAGAGTTGCGGTGTATGTGCATGGAGCAGAGTGAAGACAGTGTGTTCCTAGAGCAGAGTGAAGACAGTGTGTTCCTAATGCAGAGTGAAGACAGTGTGTTCCTAAAGCAGAGTTGCGGTGTATGTACATGGAGCTGAGTGAAGAGAGTGTCTTTCTAGAGAAGAGTGAAGAAAGTGTGTTCCTAATGCAGAGTGAATACAGTGTGTTCTTACTACAGAGTGAAGACAGTGTGTTCCTAATGCACAGTGAAGACTGTGTTCCTAGAGCAGAGTGAAGACAGTGTGTTCCTAAAGCAGAGTTGCGGTGTATGTGCATGGAGCTGAGTGAAGAGAGTGTCTTTCTAGAGAAGAGTGAAGAAAGTGTGTTCCTATCGCATAGTGAAGATAGTGTGTTCCTAGAGCAGAGTGAAGACAGTATGTTCCTAACGCAGAGTTGCCATGTATGTGCATGGAGCTGAGTGAAGACAGTGTGTTTTTAGAGCTGAGTGAAAACAGTGTGTTCCTAGATCAGAGTGAAGACAGTGTGTTCCTAGAGCAGAGTGAAGACAGTGTGTTCCTAGAGCAGAGTGAAGACAGTATTTTCCTATCGCATAGTGAAGACAGTGTGTTCCTAACGCATAGTGAAGACAGTGTGTTCCTAACGGAGAGTTGCGGTGTATGTTCATGGAGCAGAGTGAAGACAGTGTGTTCCTAGAGCAGAGTGAAGACAGTGTTCCTAACGCATAGTGAAGACACTGTGTTCCTAACGCAGAGTTGCGGTTGTATGTGCATTTAGCAGAGTGAAGACAGTGTGTTCCTAGAGCAGAGTAAAGAAAGTGTGTTCCTAATGCAGAGTGAATACAGTGTGTTCTTACAACAGAGTGAAGACAGTGTGTTCCTAATGCACAGTGAAGACTGTGTTCCTAGAGCAGAGTGAAGACAGTGTGTTCCTAAAGCAGAGTTGCGGTGTATGTGCATGGAGCTGAGTGAAGAGAGTGTCTTTCTAGAGAAGAGTGAAGAAAGTGTGTTCCTATCGCAGAGTGAAGACAGTGTGTTCCTAGAGCAGAGTGAAGACAGTATGTTCCTAACGCAGAGTTGCAGTGTATGTGCATGGAGCTGAGTGAAGACAGTGTGTTCCTAGAGCTGAGTGAAAACAGTGTATTCCTAGAGCAGAGTGAAGACAGTGTGTTCCTAGAGCAGAGTGAAGACAGTGTGTTCCTAGAACAGAGTGAAGACAGTATTTTCCTATCGCATAGTGAAGACCGTGTGTTCCTAACACATAGTGAAGACTATGTGTTCCTAACGTAGAGTTGCGGTGTATTTGCATGGAGCAGAGTGAAGACAGTGTGTTCCTAATGCAAAGTGAAGACAGTGTATTCCTAATGCAGAGTGAAGACAGTGAGTTCCTAGAGCAGAGTGAAGACAGTGTGTTCCTAACGCAGAGTTGCAGTGTATGTGCATGGAGCAGAGTGAAGACAGTGCGTTCCTAGAGCAGAGTGATCACAGTGTGTTCCTAATGCAGAGTGGAGACAGTGTTCCTAATGCAGAGGGAAGACATTGTGTTCCGATTGCAGAGTGAAGACAGTGTGTTCCTAATGCAGAATGAAGACAGTGTGTTCCTAATGCAGAGTGAAGACAGTGTCTTACTAGAACAGAGGGAAGACAGTGTGTTCCTAACACATAGTGAAGACAGTGTGTTCCTAATGCATAGTGAAGACAGTGTCTTCCTAGAGCAGAGTGAGGACAGTATGTTCCAAAATCACAGTGAAGACAGTGTGTTCCTAAGGCAGAGAAAAGACAGTGTGTTCCTAGAGCAGAGTAAGGACAGTGTGTTCCTAATGCAGAATGAAGACAGTGTGTTCCTAATGCAGAGTGAAGTCAGTGTGTTCCTAATGCAGAGTTAAGACAGTGTGTTCCTAGAGCAGAGTGAAGACACTGTGTACCTAACGCATAGTGAAGACAGTGTGTACCTAACGAATAGTGAAGACAGTATGTTCCTAACGCATTCTGAAGACAGTGTGTCCCTAACGCAGAGTTGCGGTGTATGTGCATGGAGCAGAGTGAAGACAGTGTGTTCCTAACACATAGTGAAGACAGTATATTCCTAACGCATAGTGAAGACAGTGTGTTCCTAACGCATAGTGAAGACATTATTTTCCTAAAGCATAGTGAAGACAGTGTGTTCCTAACGCAGAGTTGCAGTGTATGTGCATGGAGCAGAGTGAAGACAGTGTGTTCCTAGAGCAGAGTGAAGACAGTGTCTTCCTAACGCATAGTGAAGACAGTGTGTTCCTAACGCAGAGTTGCGGTGTATGTGCATGGAGCAGAGTGAAGACAGTGTGTTCCTAGAGCAGAGTGAAGACAGTATGTTCCTAACGCATAGTGAAGACAGTGTGTTCCTAACGCAGAGTTGCGGTTGTATGTGCATTGAGCAGAATGAAGACAGTGTGTTCCTAGAGGAGAGTGAAGAAAGTGTGTTCCTAACGCAGAGTGAATACAGTGTGTTCTTACAACAGAGTGAAGACAGTGTGTTCCTAACGCACAATGAAGACTGTGTTCCTAAAGCAGAGTGAAGACAGTGTGTTCTAGAGCAGAGTAAAGACAGTGTGTTCCTAAAGCAGAGTTGCGGTGTATGTGCATGGAGCTGAGTGAAGACAGTGTCTTTCTAGAGCAGAGTGAAGAAAGTGTGTTCCTATCGCATAGTGAAGAGAGTGTGTTCCTAGAGCGGAGTGAAGACAGTATGTTCCTACAGCAGAGTGAATACAGTGTGTTCCTAACAAACAGTTGCTCTGTATGTGCATGGAGCAGAGTGAAGACAGTGTGTTCCTAGAGCAGAGTGAAGACATTGTGTTCCAGAGGAGAAAGAAGACAGTGTGTTCATAGTGAAGAGTGAAGATAGTGTGTTCCTAGAGCAGAGTGAAGACAGTGTGTTCTTAATGCAGAGTTAATACAGTATGTTCCTACAGCAGAGTGAATACAGTGTGTTCCTAACAAACAGTTGCTCTGTATGTGCATGGAGCAGAGTGAACACATTGTGTTCCAGAGGAGAAAGAAGACAGTGTGTTCTTAGTGAAGAGTGAAGATAGTGTGTTCCTAGAGGAGAGTGAAGACAGTGTGTTCTTAATGCATAGTGAAGACAGTGTGTTTCTAGAGCAGAGTGAAGACAGTGTGGTCCTAACGCAGAGTTGCGGTGTAAGTGTATGGAGCAGAGTGAAGACAGTGTGTTCCTAATGCAGAGTTAATACAGTATGTTCCTACAGCAGAGTGAATACAGTGTGTTCCTACCAAAGAATTGCTGTGTATGTCCATGGAGCAGAGTGAAGACAGTGTGTTCCTAGAGCAGAGTGATGACATTGTGTTCCAGAGGAGATATAAGCCAGTGTGTTCATAGCAAAGAGTGAAGATAGTGTGTTCCTAGAGCAGAGTGAAGACAGTATGTTCCTCATGCAGAGTGAACAGTGTGTTCCTAGAACAGAGAGAAGACATTGTGTACCTAACACATAGTGAAGACAGTTGGTTCCTAACGCATAGTGAAGACAGTGTGTTCCTAATGCAGAGTGAAGACAGTGTGTTCCTAGAGCAGAGTGAAGAAAGTGTGTTCCTAATGCAGAGTTGCGGTGTATGTGCATGGAGTAGAGTGAAGACAGTGCGTTCCTAGAGCAGAGTAAAGACAGTGTGTTCCTAATGCAGAGTGGAGACAGTGTGTTCCTAATGCAGAGGGAAGACATTGTGTTCCGAATGCAGAGTGAAGACAGTGTGTTCCTAATGCAGAGTGAATACAGTGTCTTACTAGAACAGAGGGAAGACAGTGTAAGACACTGTACTTCCTAACGCATAGTGAAGACAGGGTGTTCCTAATGCATAGTGAAGACAGTGTCTTCCTAGAGCAGAGTGAAGACAGTACGTTCCTAACGCACAGTGAAGACAGTGTGTTCCTAAGGCAGGGGGAAGACAGTGTGTTCCTAGAGCAGAGTGAGGACAGTGTGTTCCTAGTGCAGAATGAAGACATTGTGTTCCTAATGCAGAGTGAAGTCAGTGTGTTCCTAATGCAGAGTGAAGACAGTGTGTTCCTAGAGCAGAGTGAAGACAGTGTGTACCTTACGCATAGTGAAGACAGTGTGTTCCTAACACATAGTGAAGACAGTATTTTACTAACGCATAGTGAAGAAAGTGTGTTCCTAACGCAGAGTTGCGGTGTATGTGCCTGGAGCAGAGTGAAGACAGTGTGTTCCTAGAGCAGAGTGAAGACAGTGTGTTCCTAATGCAGAGTGAAGACAGTGTGTTCCTAAAGCAGATTTGCGGTGTATGTACATGGAGCTGAGTGAAGAGAGTGTCTTTCTAGAGAAGAGTGAAGAAAGTGTGTTCCTAATGCAGAGTGAATACAGTGTGTTCTTACTACAGAGTGAAGACAGTGTGTTCCTAATGCACAGTGAAGACTGTGTTCCTAGAGCAGAGTGAAGACAGTGTGTTCCTAAAGCAGAGTTGCGGTGTATGTGCATGGAGCTGAGTGAAGAGAGTGTCTTTCTAGAGAAGAGTGAAGAAAGTGTGTTCCTATCGCATAGTGAAGATAGTGTGTTCCTAGAGCAGAGTGAAGACAGTATGTTCCTAACGCAGAGTTGCCGTGTATGTGCATGGAGCTGAGTGAAGACAGTGTGTTTTTAGAGCTGAGTGAAAACAGTGTGTTCCTAGATCAGAGTGAAGACAGTGTGTTCCTAGAGCAGAGTGAAGACAGTGTGTTCCTAGAGCAGAGTGAAGACAGTATTTTCCTATCGCATAGTGAAGACAGTGTGTTCCTATCGCATAGTTAAGACAGTGTGTTCCTAACGGAGAGTTGCGGTGTATGTTCATGGAGCAGAGTGAAGACAGTGTGTTCCTAGAGCAGAGTGAAGACAGTGTTCCTAACGCATAGTGAAGACACTGTGTTCCTAACGCAGAGTTGCGGTTGTATGTGCATTTAGCAGAGTGAAGACAGTGTGTTCCTAGAGCAGAGTAAAGAAAGTGTGTTCCTAATGCAGAGTGAATACAGTGTGTTCTTACAACAGAGTGAAGACAGTGTGTTCCTAATGCACAGTGAAGACCGTGTTCCTAGAGCAGAGTGAAGACAGTGTGTTCCTAAAGCAGAGTTGCGGTGTATGTGCATGGAGCTGAGTGAAGAGAGTGTCTTTCTAGAGAAGAGTGAAAAGTGTGTTCCTATCGCATAGTGAAGACAGTGTGTTCCTAGAGCAGAGTGAAGACAGTATGTTCCTAACGCAGAGTTGCAGTGTATGTGCATGGAGCTGAGTGAAGACAGTGTGTTCCTAGAGCTGAGTGAAAACCGTGTATTCCTAGAGCAGAGTGAAGACAGTGTGTTCCTAGAGCAGAGTGAAGACAGTGTGTTCCTAGAACAGAGTGAAGACAGTATTTTCCTATCGCATACTGAAGACAGTGTGTTCCTAACACATAGTGAAGACTATGTGTTCCTAACGTAGAGTTGCGGTGTATTTGCATGGAGCAGAGTGAAGACAGTGTGTTCCTAATGCAAAGTGAAGACAGTGTATTCCTAATGCAGAGTGAAGACAGTGTGTTCCTAACGCAGAGTTGCAGTGTATGTGCATGGAGCAGAGTGAAGACAGTGTGTTCCTAGAGCAGAGTGATCACAGTGTGTTCCTAATGCAGAGTGGAGACAGTGTTCCTAATGCAGAGGGAAGACATTGTGTTCCGATTGCAGAGTGAAGACAGTGTGTTCCTGATGCAGAGGGAAGACAGTGTATTCCTAGAGCAGAGTGAAGACAGTGTGTTCCTAATGCAGAATGAAGACAGTGTGTTCCTAATGAAGAGTGAAGACAGTGTCTTACTAGAACAGAGGGAAGACAGTGTGTTCCTAACACATAGTGAAGACAGTGTGTTCCTAATGCATAGTGAAGACAGTGTCTTCCTAGAGCAGAGTGAGGACAGTATGTTCCAAAATCACAGTGAAGACAGTGTGTTCCTAAGGCAGAGAAAAGACAGTGTGTTCCTAGAGCAGAGTAAGGACAGTGTGTTCCTAATGCAGAATGAAGACAGTGTGTTCCTAATGCAGAGTGAAGTCAGTGTGTTCCTAATGCAGAGTTAAGACAGTGTGTTCCTAGAGCAGAGTGAAGACACTGTGTACCTAACGCATAGTGAAGACAGTGTGTACCTAACGAATAGTGAAGACAGTATGTTCCTAACGCATTCTGAAGACAGTGTGTCCCTAACGCAGAGTTGCGGTGTATGTGCATGGAGCAGAGTGAAGACAGTGTGTTCCTAACACATAGTGAAGACAGTATATTCCTAACGCATAGTGAAGACAGTGTGTTCCTAACGCATAGTGAAGACATTATTTTCCTAAAGCATAGTGAAGACAGTGTGTTCCTAACGCAGAGTTGCAGTGTATGTGCATGGAGCAGAGTGAAGACAGTGTGTTCCTAGAGCAGAGTGAAGACAGTGTCTTCCTAACGCATAGTGAAGACAGTGTGTTCCTAACGCAGAGTTGCGGTGTATGTGCATGGAGCAGAGTGAAGACAGTGTGTTCCTAGAGCAGAGTGAAGACAGTATTTTCCTAACGCATAGTGAAGACAGTGTGTTCCTAACGCAGAGTTGCGGTTGTATGTGCATTGAGCAGAATGAAGACAGTGTGTTCCTAGAGGAGAGTGAAGAAAGTGTGTTCCTAACGCAGAGTGAATACAGTGTGTTCTTACAACAGAGTGAAGACAGTGTGTTCCTAACGCACAATGAAGACTGTGTTCCTAAAGCAGAGTGAAGACAGTGTGTTCTAGAGCAGAGTAAAGACAGTGTGTTCCTAAAGCAGAGTTGCGGTGTATGTGCATGGAGCTGAGTGAAGACAGTGTCTTTCTAGAGCAGAGTGAAGAAAGTGTGTTCCTATCGCATAGTGAAGAGAGTGTGTTCCTAGAGCGGAGTGAAGATAGTATGTTCCTACAGCAGAGTGAATACAGTGTGTTCCTAACAAACAGTTGCTCTGTATGTGCATGGAGCAGAGTGAAGACAGTGTGTTCCTAGAGCAGAGTGAAGACATTGTGTTCCAGAGGAGAAAGAAGACAGTGTGTTCATAGTGAAGAGTGAAGATAGTGTGTTCCTAGAGCAGAGTGAAGACAGTGTGTTCTTAATGCAGAGTTAATACAGTATGTTCCTACAGCAGAGTGAATACAGTGTGTTCCTAACAAACAGTTGCTCTGTATGTGCATGGAGCAGAGTGAAGACAGTGTCTTCCTAAAGCAGAGTTGCGGTGTAAGTGCATGGAGCAGAGTGAAGACAGTGTGTTCCTAATGCAGAGTTAATACAGTATGTTCCTACAGCAGAGTGAATACAGTGTGTTCCTAACAAACAGTTGCTCTGTATGTGCATGGAGCAGAGTGAAGACATTGTGTTCCAGAGGAGAAAGAAGACAGTGTGGTCTTAGCGAAGAGTGAAGATAGTGTGTTCCTAGAGGAGAGTGAAGACAGTGTGTTCTTAATGCATAGTGAAGACAGTGTGTTTCTAGAGCAGAGTGAAGACAGTGTGGTCCTAACGCAGAGTTGCGGTGTATGTGCAGGGAGCAGAGTGAAGACAGTGTGTTTTTAAGGAACAGTTAATACAGTATGTTCCGACAGCAGAGTGAATACAGTGTGTTCCTACCAAAGAGTTGCTGTGTATTTGCAGGGAACAGAGTGAAGACAGTATGTTCCTAGAGAAGATTGAAGACAGTGTGTTCCTAGAGCAGAGTGAAGACAGAATGTTCCTTTGCAGAGTGAAGACAGTGTGTTCCTAGAGCAGAGTGAAGACAGTATGTTCCTAACGCAGAGTGAAGACAGAGTGTTCCTAGAGAAGAAAGAAGACAGGGTGTTCCTACAGCAGAGTGAAGACAGTGTGTTCCTAGAGCAGTATGAAGACAGTGTGTTCCTAATGCAGAGTGATGTCAGTGTGTTCCTAATGCAGAGTTAAGACAGTGTGTTCCTAGATCAGAGTGAAGACAGTGTGTATCTATCGCATAGTGAAGACAGTGTGTACCTAACGAATAGTGAAGACACTATGTTCTTAAAGCATACTGAAGACAGTGTGTTCCTAAGGCAGAGTTGCGTTGTATGTGCATGGAGCAGAGTGAAGACAGTTTGTTCCTAGAGCAGACTGAAGACAGTATGTGCCTAACGCATAGTGACGACAGTGTGTTCCTAGAGCAGAATGAAGACGGTTTGTTCCTAACGCAGAGTTAATACAGCATGTTCCTACAGCAAGTGAATACACTGTGTTCCAAACAAAGAGTTGCTGTGTATGTGCATGGAGCAGAGTGAAGACAGTTTGTACCTAGAGCAGAGTGAAGACAGTGTGTTTCTATTGCAGAGTGAAGACTGTGTGTTCCTAATACAGAGTGAAGACACTGTGTTCCTAATACAGAGTGAAGACAGTGTGTTCCTAGAGCAGAGTGAAGACAGTGTGTTCCTAGAGCAGATTGAAGACAGTGTGTTCCTAATGCAGAGTAAAGACAGTGTGTTTGTGTTCCTAATGCAGAGTGAAGACAGTGTGTTCCTAGAGCAGAGTGAAGACAGTGTGTTCCTAACGCATAGTGAAGACAGTGTGTACCTACACATAGTGAAGACAGTATGTTCCTAACGCATAATGAAGACAGTGTGTTCCTAACGCAGAGTTGCGGTGTATGTGCATGGAGCAGAGTGAAGATAGTGTGTTCCTAGAGCAGAGTGAAGACACTATGTTCCTAACGCATAGTGAAGACAGTGTGTTCCTAGAGCAGAATGAAGACAGTTTGTTCCTAACCCAGAGTTAATACAGTATATTCCTACAGCACAGTGAATACAGTGTGTTCCTAACAAAGAGTTACTTTGTATGTGCATGGAGCAGAGTGAAGACAGTGTATTCCTAATGCAGAGTGAAGACAGTGTGTTCCTAACGCAGAATTGTGGTGTATGTGCATGCAGCAGAGTGAAGACAGTGTTTTCCTAGAGCAGAGTGAAGACAGTATGTTCCTAAAACAGAGTGAATACAGTGTGTTCCTAAAGCAGAGTTGCTGTGTATGTGCATGGAGAAGAGTGAAGACAGTGTGTTCGTAGAGCAGAGTGAAGACTGTGTGTTCCTAGAGCAGAGTGAAGACAGTATGTTCCTAAAGCAGCGTTGCGGTGTATGTGCATGGAGCTGAGTGAAGACAGTGTGTTCCTAGATCAGAGTGAAGACAGTGTGTTCCTCATGCAGAGTGAACAGTGTGTTCCTACAGCAGAGTGAAGACAGTGTGTTCCTAAGGCAGAGTGAAAACAGTGTGTTCCTAGAGCAGAGTGAAGATAGTGTCTTCCTAATGCAGAGTGAAGATAGTGTATTCCTAATGCAGAGTGAAGACAGTGAGTTCCTAGAGCAGAGTGAAGACAGTGTGTTTCTCATGCAGAGTGAACAGTGTGTTCCTAGAGCAGAGTGAAGACAGTGTGTTCCTAAGGCAGAGTGAAAAAAGTATGTTCCTAGAGCAGAGTGAAGACAGTGTGTTCCTAGAGCAGAGTGAAGACAGTGTGTTCCTGGAACAGAGTGAAGACAGTATTATCCTATCGCATAGTGAAGACAGTGTGTTCCTAACGCATAGTGAAGACAGTGTGTACCTAACGCATAGTGAAGACAGTTGGTTCCTAACGCATAGTGAAGACAGTGTGTTCCTAATGTAGAGTTGCGGTGTATGTGCATGGAGCAGAGTGAAGAGAGTGTGTTCCTAGAGCAGAGTGAAGAATGTGTGTTCCTAATGCAGAGTGAATACAATGTGTTCCTACAGCAGATTGAAGACAGTGTGTTCCTAAAAGAGAGTTGCTGTGTATGTGCATGGAGCAGAGTGAAGACAATGTGTTCCTAGAGCAGAGTGAAGACAGTGTGTTCCTAATGCAGAGTGAAGACAGTGTCTTCCTAATGCAGAGTGAAGACAGTGTATTCCTAATGCAGAGTGATGACAGTGAGTTCCTAGAGCAGAGTGAAGACAGTGTGTACCTAATGCAGAGTTGCGGTGTATGTGCATGGAGCAGAGTGAAGACAGGGCGTTCCTAGAGCAGAGTGAAGACAGTGTGTTCCTAATGCAGAGTGGAGACACTGTGTTCCTAATGCAGAGTGAAGATAGTGTCTTCCTAATGCAGAGTGAAGATAGTGTATTCCTAATGCAGAGTGAAGACAGTGAGTTCCTAGAGCAGAGGGAAGACAGTGTGTACCTAACGCAGAGTTGCGGTGTATGTGCATGGAGCAGAGTGAAGACAGGGCGTTCCCAGAGCAGAGTGAAGACAGTGTGTTCCTAATGCAGAGTGGAGACAGTGTGTTCCTAATGCAGAGGGAAGACAGTGTGTTCCTGATGCAGAGTGAAGAGAGTGTTTTCCTAATGCAGAGTGGAGACAGTGTGTTCCTAATGCAGAGGGAAGACAGTGTGTTCCTGATACAGAGTGGAGACAGTGTGTTCCTAATGCAGAGGGAAGACAGTGTGTTCCTGATGCAGAGTGAAGACAGTGTGTTCCTAATGCAGAGTGAATACAGTATCTTACTAGAACAGAGGGAAGACAGTGTGTTCCTAACGCATAGTGAAGACTATGTGTTCCTTATGCATAGTAAAGACAGTGTCTTCCTAGAGCAGAGTGAAGACAGTATGTTCCTAACGCACAGTGAAGACAGTGTGTTCCTAAGGCAGAGGGAAGACAGTGTGTTCCTAGAGCAGAGTGAGGACAGTGTGTTACTAATGCAGAATGAAGACAGTGTGTTCCTAATGCAGAGTGAAATCAGTGTGTTCCTAATGCAGCGTTAATACAGTGTGTTCCTAAAGCATAGTGAAGACAGTGTGGTCCTAACGCAGAGTTGCAGTGTATCTGCATGGAGCAGAGTGAAGACAGTGTGTTCCTAGAGCAGAGTGAAGACAGTATGTTCCTAAGGCATAGTGAAGACTGTGTGTTCCTAACGCAGAGTTGCGGTTGTATGTGCATTGAGCAGAGTGAAGAGTGTGTTCCTAGAGCAGAGTGAAGAAAGTGTGTTCCTAATGCAGAGTGAATACAGTGTGTTATTACAACAGAGTGAAGACAGTGTGTTCCTAACGCACAGTGAAGACTGTGTTCCTAGAGCAGAGTGAAGACAGTGTGTTTCTAGGGCAGAGTGAAGACAGTGTGTTCCTAAAGCAGAGTTGCAGTGTATGTGCATGGAGCTGAGTGAAGACAGTGTCTTTCTAGAGCAGAGTGAAGAAAGTGTTTTCCTATCGCACAGTGAAGACAGTGTGTTCCTAGAGCAGAGTGAAGACAGTATGTTCCTAACAAAAAGTTGCTGTGTATGTGCATGGAGCGGAGTGAAGACAGTGTGTTCCTAATGCAGAGTTAATACAGTATGTTCCTACAGCAGAGTGAATACAGTGTGTTCCTCACAAAAAGTTGCTGTGTATGTGCATGGAGCAGAGTGAAGACAGTGTGTTCCTAGAGCAGTGTGACGACATTGTGTTCCAGAGGAGAAAGAAGACAGTGTGTTCCTAGCGAAGAGTGAAGATAGTGTGTTCCTTGAGCAGAGTGAAGACAGTGTGTTCTTAATGCAGAGTGAAGACAGTGTGGTCCTAACGCAGAGTTGCGTTGTATGTGCATGGAGCAGAGTGAAGACAGTATGTTTTTAAGGAAGAGTTAATACAGTATGTTCCTACAGCAGAGTGAAAACAGTGTGTTCCTACCAAAGAGTTGCTGTGTATGTACATGGAACAGAGTGAAGACAGTATGTTCCTAGAGGAGAGTGAAGACAGTGTGTTCCTAATGAAGAGTGAAGACAGTGTGTTCCTAATGCAGAGGGAAGACAGTGTGTTCCTAATGCAGAGTGAAGACAGTGTGTTCCTAGAGCAGAGTGAAGACACTGTGTTCCTAATGCAGAGTTTCGGTGTATGTGCATGGAGCAGAGTGAAGACAGTGTGTTCCTAGAGCAGAGTGAAGACAGTATGTTCCTTACGCAGAGTGAAGACAGAGTGTTCCTAGAGGAGAAAGAAGACAGTGTGTTCCTACAGCAGAGTGAAGACAGTGTGTTCCTAGAGCAGAAGGAAGACAGTGTGTTCCTAATGCAGAGTGAATCCAGTGTGTTCCTAATGCAGAGTGAAGACAGTGTGTTCCTAGAGAAGAGTCAAGACAGTGTGTACCTAACGCATAGTGAAGACAGTGTGTACCTAACGAATAGTGAAGACACTATGTTCTTAACGCATACTGAAGACAGTGTGTTCCTAACGCAGAGTTGCATTGTATGTGCATGGAGCAGAGTGAAGACAGTTTGTTCCTAGAGCAGAGTGAAGACAGTATGTTCCTAACGCAGAGTTAATACAGTATGTACCTACAGCAGAGTGAATACACTGTGTTCCTAACAAAGAGTTGCTGTGTTTGTGCATGGAGCAGAGTGAAGACAGTTTGCCCCTAGAGCAGAGTGAAGACAGTGTGTTTCTATTGCAGAGTGAAAACAGTGTGTTCCTAATGCAGATTGAAGACAGTGTGTTCCTAAGGCAGAGGTGCTGTGTATGTGCATGGAGCAGAGTGAAGACAGTGTGTTCGTAGAGCAGAGTGAAGACTGTGTGTTCCTAGAGCTGAGTGAAGACCGTATGTTCCTAACGCAGAGTTGCGGTGTTTGTGCATGGAGCTGAGTGAAGACAGTGTGTTCCTAGAGCAGAGTGAAGACAGTGTGTTCCTAAGGCAGAGTGAAAACAGTGTGTTCCTAGAGCAGAGTGAAGACAGTATTTTCCTATTGCATAGTGAAGACAGTGTGTTCCTAACGCATAGTGAAGACAGTGTGTTCCTAACGTAGAGTTGCGGTGTATGTGCATGGAGCAGAGTGAAGACAGTGTGTTCCTTGAGCAGAGTGAAGAAAGTGTGTTCCTAATGCAGAGTGAATACAATGTGTTCCTACAGCAGATTGAAGACAGTGTGTTCCTAAAAGAGAGTTGCTGTGTATGTGCATGGAGCAGAGTGAAGACAATGTGTTCCTAGAGCAGAGTGAAGACAGTGTGTTCCCATTGCAGAGTGAAGACAGTTTGTTCCTAATGCAGAGTGAAGACAGTGTATTCCTAATGCAGAGTGAAGACAGTGAGTTCCTACACCAGAGTGAATACAGTGTGTTCCTAACAAAAAGTTGCTGTGTATGTGCATGGATCAGAGTGAAGACAGTGTGTTCCTAGAGCAGAGTGACGACATTGTGTTCCAGAGGAGAAAGAAGACAGTGTGTTCCTAGCGAAGAGTGAAGATAGTGTGTTCCTAGAGCAGAGTGAAGACAGTGTGTTCTTAATGCAGAGTGAAGACAGTGTGTTCCTAACGCAGAGTGAAGACAGAGTGTTCCTAGAGGAGAAAGAAGACAGTGTGTTCCTACAGCAGAGTGAAGACAGTGTGTTCTTTGAGCAGAAGGAAGACAGTGTGTTCCTAATGCAGAGAGAAGTAAGTGTGTTCCTAATGCAGAGTGAAGACAGTGTGTTCCTAGAGAAGAGTGAAGACAGTGTGTACCTAAGGCATAGTGAAGACAGTGTGTACCTAATGAATAGTGAAGACATTATGTTTTTAACGCATACTGAAGACAGTGTGTTCATAACGCAGAGTTGCGTTGTATGTGTATGGAGCAGAGTGAAGACAGTGTGTTCCTAGAGCAGAGTGAAGACAGTTTGTTCCTAACGTACAGTGAAGACAGTGTGTTCCAAGAGCAGAGTGAAGACAGTGTGTTCTTAGAGCAGAGTGAAGACAGTGTGTTCCTTACGCAGAGTTGCGGTGTATGTGCATGGAGCAGAGTGAAAACAGTGTGTTCATAGTACAGGGTGAAGACAGTGTGTTCCTAATTCAGAGTGAATACAGTGTGTTCCTACAGCAGATTGAAGACAGTGTGTTCCTAAAAAAGAGTTGCTGTGTATGTGCATGGAGCAGAGTGAAGAGAGTGTGTTTCTACAGCAGAGTGAAGACAGTGTGTTCCTAATGCAGAGTGAAGACAGTGTGTTCCCAGAGCAGAGTGAAGACAGTGTGTTCCTAATGCAGATTGAAGACAGTTTGTTCCTAGAGCAGAGTGAATACAGTATGTTCCTAACGCAGAGTTAATACAGTATGTCCCTACAGAAGAGTGAATACACTGTGTTCCTAACAAAGAGTTGCTGTGTATGTGCATGGAGCAGAGTGAAGACAGTGTGTTCCTAGAGCAGAGTGAAGACAGTGTGTTCCTTACGCAGAGTTGCGGTGTATGTGCATGGAGCAGAGTGAAAACAGTGTGTTCATAGTACAGAGTGAAGACAGTGTGTTCCTAATTCAGAGTGAATACAGTGTGTTCCTACAGCAGATTGAAGACAGTGTGTTCCTAAAAAAGAGTTGCTATGTATGTGCATGGAGCAGAGTGAAGACAGAGTGTTCCTAGAGCAGAGTGAAGACAGTGTGTTCCTAATGCAGAGTGAAGACAGTGTGTTCCTAATGCAGAGTAAAGACAGTGTGTTCCTAGAGCAGAGTGAAGACAGTGTGTTCCTAGAGCAGAGTGAAGACAGTGTGTTCCTAACGCATAGTGAAGACAGTGTGTACCTACACATAGTGAAGACAGTATGTTCCTAACGCATAGTGAAGACAGTGTCTTCCTAGAGCAGAGTGAAGACCGTATGTTCCTAAGGCATAGTGAGACAGTGTGTTCCTAGAGCAGAATGAGGACAGGTTGTTCCTAACCCAGAGTTAATACAGTATATTCCTACAGCACAGTGAATACAGTGTGTTCCTAACAGAGAGTTGCTGTGTATGTGCATGGAGCAGAGTGAAGACAGTGTATTCCTAACGCAGAGTGAAGACAGTGTTTTCCTAGAGGAGAGTGAAGACAGTATGTTCCTAAAACAGAGTGAAGACAGTGTGTTCCTAAGGCAGAGTTGCTGTGTATGTGCATGGAGCAGAGTGAATACAGTGTGTTCGTAGAGCAGAGTGAAGACCGTATGTTCCTAACGCAGAGTTGCGCTGTATGTGCATGGAGCTGAGTGAAGACAGTGTGTTCCTAGAGCAGAGTGAAGACAGTGTGTTCCTAAGGCAGAGTGAAAACAGTGTGTTCCTAGAGCAGGGTGAAGACAGTGTATTCCTAGAGCAGAGTGAAGACAGTATTTTCCTATTGCATAGTGAAGACAGTGTGTTCCTAACGCATAGTGAAGACAGTGTGTACCTAACGCATAGTGAAGACAGTTGGTTCCTAACGCATAGTGAAGACAGTGTGTTCCTAACGTAGAGTTGCGGTGTATGTGCATGGAGCAGAGTGAATACAGTTTGTTCCTAGAGCAGAGTGAAGAAAGTGTGTTCCTAATGCAGAGTGAAAACAATGTGTTCCTACAGCAGATTGAAGACAGTGTGTTCCTAAAAAATAGTTGCTGTGTATGTGCATGGAGCATAGTGAAGACAGTGTGTTCCTAATGCAGAGTGAAGACAGTGTATTCCTAATGCAGAGTGAAGACAGTGATTTCCTAGAGCAGAGTGAAGACAGTTGGTTCCTAACGCATCGTGAAGACAGTGTGTTCCTAACGCAGAGTTGCAGCATATGTGCATGGAGCAGAGTGAAGACAGTGCGTTCCTATAGCAGAGTGAAGACTGTGTGTTCCTAATGCAGAGTGGAGACAGTGTGTTCCTAATGCAGAGGGAAGACATTGTGTTCCTAATACATAGTGAGGACAGTGTCTTCCTAGAGCAAAATGAAGACAGTATGTTCCTAAGGCACAGTGAAGACAGTGTGTTCCTAGAGCAGAAAGAAGACAGTGTCTTCCTAACGCATAGTGAAGACAGTATGTTCCTAACGCAGTGTAAAGATAGTGTGTACCTAACGCATAGTGAAGAGAGTATGTTCCTAACGCATATTGAAGACAGTGTGTTACTAAAGCAGAGTTGCGGTGTATGTGCATGGAGCAGAGTGAAGACAGTGTGTTCCTAGAGCAGAGTGAAAACAGTATGTTCCTAACGCATAGTGAAGACAGTGTGTTCCTAGAGCAGAATGAAGACAGTTTTTTCCTAACGTAGAGTTAATACAGTATGTTCCTACAGCAGAGTGAAGACAGTGTGTTCCTAACAAAGAGTTGCTGTGTATGTGCATGGAGCAGTCTGAAGACAGTGTGTTCCTTATGCAGAGTTGCGGTGTATGTGCATGGAGCAGAGTGAAAACAGTGTGTTCATAGTACAGAGTGAAGACAGTGTGTTCCTAATTCAGAGTGAATACAGTGTGTTCCTAGAGCAGATTGAAGACAGTGTGTTCCTAAAAAAGAGTTGCTGTGTATGTGCATGGAGCAGAGTGAAGAGAGTGTGTTTCTACAGCTGAGTGAAGACAGTGTGTTCCTAATGCAGAGTGAAGACAGTGTGTTCCTAAAACAGAGTGAAGACAGTGTGTTCCCAGAGCAGAGTGAAGACAGTGTGTTCCTAATGCAGAGTGAAGACAGTTTGTTCCTAGAGCAGAGTGAAGACAGTATGTTCCTAACGCAGAGTTAATACAGTTGTCCCTACAGCAGAGTGAATACACTGTGTTCCTAACAAAGAGTTGCTGTGTATGTGCATGGAGCAGAGTGAAGACAGTTTGCCCCTAGAGCAGAGTGAAGACAGTGTGTTTCTATTGCAGAGTGAAGACAGTGTGTTCCTAATGCAGAGTGAAGACAGTGTGTTCCTAATGCAGAGTGAAGACAGTGTGTTCCTAGAGCAGAGTGAAGACAGTGTGTTCCTAACGCACAGTGAAGACAGTGTGTTCCTAGAGCAGAGTGAAGACAGTGTGTTCTTAGAGCAGAGTGAAGACAGTGTGTTCCATAGGCAGAGTTGCGGTGTATGTGCATGGAGCAGAGTGAAAACAGAGTGTTCATAGTACAGTGTGAAGACAGTGTGTTCCTAATTCAGAGTGAATACTGTGTGTTCCTACAGCAGATTGAAGACAGTGTGTTCCTAAAAAAGAGTTTCTGTGTATGTGCATGGAGCAGAGTGAAGACAGTGTGTTCCTAGAGCAGAGTGAAGACAGTGTGTTCCTTACGCAGAGTTGCGATGTATGTGCATGGAGCAGAGTGAAAACAGTGTGTTCATAGTACAGAGTGAAGACAGTGTCTTCCTAATTCAGAGTGAATACAGTGTGTTCCTACAGCAGATTGAAGACAGTTTGTTCCTAAAAAGAGTTGCTGTGTATGTGCATGGAGCAGAGTGAAGACAGTGTGTTTCTAGAGCAGAGTGAAGACAGTGTGTTCCTAATGCAGAGTGAAGACAGTGTGTTCCTAATGCAGAGTGAAGACAGTGTGTTCCTAGAGCAGAGTGAAGACAGTGTGTTCCTAACGCATAGTGAAGACAGTGTGTACCTACACATAGTGAAGACAGTATGTTCCTAACGCATAGTGAAGACAGTGTGTTCCTAACGCAGAGTTGCGGTGTATTTGCATGGAGCAGAGTGAAGACAGTGTGTTCCTAGAGCAGAGTGAAGACAGTGTGTTCCTAACGCATAGTTAAGACAGTGTGTTCCTAATGCAGAGTGAAGACATTGTGTTCCTAGAGCAGAGTGAAGACAGTGTGTTCCTAATGCAGAGTGAAGACAGTGTGTTCCTAATGCAGAGTGAAGACAGTGTGTTCCTAGAGCAGAGTGAAGACAATGTGTTTCAAACGCAGAGTTGAGGTGTATGTGCATGGAGCAGAGTGAAGACAGTGTGTTCTTAATAGAGAGTGAAGACAGTGGTTTCCTAGAGCAGAATGTAGACAGTGTGTACCTAATGCAGAGTGAAGTCACTGTGTTCCAAATGCAGAGTGAAGACAGTGTGTTCCTAGAGCGGAGTGAAGACAGTGTGTTCCTAATGAAGAGTGAGGACAGTTTGTTCCTAGAGCAGAGTGAAGACAGTGTGTTCCTAATGCAGAGTGAAGACACACTGATCCTAACGCAAAGTAAAGACAGTGTGTTCCTCGAGCAGAATGAAGACAGTGTGTTCCTAATGCAGAGTGAAGACAGTATGTTCCTAACACTGAGTTGCAGTGTATGTGCATGGAGCAGTGTGAAGACAGTGTGTTCCTAGAACAGAGTGAAGACAGTGTGTTCCTAATGCAGAGGGAAGACAGTGTGTTCCTAGAGCAGAATGAAGACAGTGTGTTCCTAGAGGAGAAAGAAGACAGTGTGTTCCTAGAGTAGAGTAAAGACAGTGTGTTCCTAGAGCAGAGTAAAGACAGTGGGTTCCTAGAGCAGAGTGAAGACAGTGTGTTCTTAATGTGGAGTGAAGACAGTGTGTTCCTAGAGCAGAATGAAGACAGTGTGTTCCTAATGCAGAGTGAAGACAGAGTGTTCCTATTGCAGAGTGAAGACAGTGTGTTCCTCGAGCAGAGTGAAGACAGTGTGTTCCTAACGCAGAATTGCGGTGTATGTGCATGGAGAAGAGTGAAGACAGTGTGGTCCTAGAGCAGAGTGAAGACAGTGTCTTCCTAGAGCAGAGTGAAGACAGTGTGTTCCTAACGCATAGTGAAGGCAGTGTGTACCTTACGCATAGTGAAGACAGTTGGTTCCTAACGCATAGTGAAGACAGTGTGTTCCTAACGTAGAGTTGCGGTGTATGTGCATGGATCAGAATGAAGACAGTGTGTTCCTAGAGCAGAGTGAAGAAAGTGTGTTCCTAATGCAGAGTGAATACAATGTGTTCCTACAGCAGATTGAAGACAGTGTGTTCCTAAAAGAGAGTTGCTGTGTATGTGCATGGAGCAGAGTGAAGACAATGTGTTCCTAGAGCAGAGTGAAGACAGTGTGTTCCTAATGCAGAGAGAAGACAGTGTGTTCCTAATGCAGAGTGAAGACAGTGAGTTCCTACACCAGAGTGAATACAGTGTGTTCCTAACAAAAATTTGCTGTGTATGTGCATGGATCAGAGTGAAGACAGTGTGTTCCTAGAGCAGAGTGACGACATTGTGTTCCAGAGGAGAAAGAAGACAGTGTGTTCCTAGCGAAGAGTGAAGATAGTGTGTTCCTAGAGCAGAGTGAAGATAGTGTGTTCTTCATGCAGAGTGAAGACAGTGTGTTTCTAGAGCAGAGTGAAGACAGTGTGGTCCTAACGCAGAGTTGCATGTATGTGCATGGAGCAGAGTGAAGACAGGGTGTTTTTAAGGAAGAGTTAATACAGTATGTTCCTACAGCAGAGTGAATACAGTGTGTTACTACCAAAGAGTTGCTGTGTATGTGCATGGAACAGAGTGAAGACAGTGTGTTCCTAGAGCAGAGTGAAGACAGTATGTTCCTAATGCAGAGTGAAGACAGTGTGTTCCTAATGCAGAGTGAAGACAGTGTGTTCCTAGAGCAGAGTGAAGAAAGTATGTTCCCAACGCAGAGTGAAGACAGAGTGTTCCTAGAGGAGAAAGAAGACAGTGTGTTTCTACAGCAGAGTGAAGACAGTGTGTTCCTAGAGCAGAAGGAAGACAGTGTGTTCCTAATGCAGAGTGAAGTCAGTGTGTTCCTAATGCAGAGTGAAGACAGTGTTTTCCTAGAGAAGAGTGACGACAGTGTGTACCTAACGCATAGTGAAGACAGTGTGTACCTAATGAATAGTGAAGACACTATGTTCTTAACGCATACTGAAGACAGTGTGTTCATAACGCAGAATTGCGTTGTATGTGTATGGAGCAGAGTGAAGACAGTTTGTTCCTAAGGGAGAGTGAAGACAGTATGTTCCTAACGCAGAGTTAATACAGTATGTACCTACAGCAGAGTGAATACACTGTGTTCCTAACAAAGAGTTGCTGTGTTTGTGCATGGAGCAGAGTGAAGACAGTTTGCCCCTAGAGCAGAGTGAAGACAGTGTGTTTCTATTGCAGAGTGAAGACAGTGTGTTCCTAGAGCAGAGTGAAGACAGTGTGTTACTAACGCACAGTGAAGACAGTGTGTTCCTAGAGCAGAGTGAAGACAGTGTATTCCTTACGCAGAGTTGTGGTGTATGTGCATGGAGCAGAGTGAAAACAGTGTGATCATAGTACAGAGTGAAGACAGTGTGTTGTAATTCAGAGTGAATACAGTGTGTTCCTACAGCAGATTGAAGACAGTGTGTTCCTAAAAAAGAGTTGCTGTGTATGTGCATGGAGCAGAGTGAAGAGAGTGTGTTTCTAGAGCAGAGTGAAGACAGTGTGTTCCTAATGCAGAGTGAAGACAGTGTGTTCCTAAAACAGAGTGAAGACAGTGTGTTCCTAGAGCAGAGTGAAGACAGTGTGTTCCTAATGCAGAGTGAAGACAGATTGTTCCTAGAGCAGAGTGAAGACAGTATGTTCCTAACGCAGAGTTAATACAGTATGTCCCTACAGCAGAGTGAATACACTGTGTTCCTAACAAAGAGTTGCTGTGTATGTGCATGGAGCAGAGTGAAGACAGTTTGCCCCTAGAGCAGAGTGAAGACAGTGTGTTTCTATTGCAGAGTGAAGACAGTGTGTTCCTAATGCAGAGTGAAGACAGTGTGTTCCTAATGCAGAGTGAAGACAGTGTGTTCCTAGAGCAGAGTGAAGACAGTGTGTTCCTAACGCACAGTGAAGACAGTGTGTTCCTAGAGCAGAGTGAAGACAGTGTGTTCTTAGAGCAGAGTGAAAACAGTGTGTTCCTTACGCAGAGTTGCGGTGTATGTGCATGGAGCAGAGTGAAAACAGTGTGTTCATAGTACAGAGTGAAGACAGTGTGTTCCTAATTCAGAGTGAATACAGTGTGTTCCTACAGCAGATTGAAGACAGTGTGTTCCTAAAAAAGAGTTGCTGTGTATGTGCATGGAGCATAGTGAAGACAGTGTGTTCCTAGAGCAGAGTGAAGACAGTGTGTTCCTTACGCAGAGTTTCGGTGTATGTGCATGGAGCAGAGTGAAAACAATGTGTTCATAGTACAGAGTGAAGACAGTGTGTTCCTAATTCAGAGTGAATACAGTGTGTTCCTACAGCAGATTAAAGACAGTGTGTTCCTAAAAAAGAGTTGCTGTGTATGTGCATGGAGCAGAGTGAAGACAGTGTGTTCCTAGAGCAGAGTGAAGACAGTGTGTTCCTAATGCAGAGTGAAGACAGTGTGTTCCTAATGCAGAGTGAAGACAGTGTGTTCCTAGAGCAGAGTGAAGACAGTGTGTTCCTAACGCATAGTGAAGACAGTATGTACCTACTCATAGTGAAGACAGTATGTTCCTAACGCATAGTGAAGACAGTGTGTTCCTAACGCAGAGTTGCGGTGTATGTGCCTGGAGCAGAGTGAAGACAGTGTGTTCCTAGAGCAGAGGGAAGACAGTATGTTCCTAAGGCATAGTGAAGACAGTGTGTTCCTAGAGCAAAATGAGGACAGGTTGTTCCTAACCCAGAGTTAATACAGTATATTCCTACAGCACAGTGAATACAGTGTGTTCCTAACAGAGAGTTGCTGTGTATGTGCATGGAGCAGAGTGAAGACAGTGTATTCCTAACGCAGAGTGAAGACAGTGTTTTCCTAGAGCAGAGTGAAGACAGTATGTTCCTAAAACAGAGTGAAGACAGTGTGTTCCTTAGGCAGAGTTGCTGTGTATGTGCATTGAGCAGAGTGAAGACAGTGTGTTCGTAGAGCAGAGTGAAGATCGTATCTTCCTAACGCAGAGTTGCGGTGTATGTGCATGGAGCTGAGTGAAGACAGTATGTTCCTAGAGCAGAGTGAAGACAGTATTTTCCTATTGCATAGTGAAGACAGTGTGTTCCTAAAGCATAGTGAAGACAGTGTGTACCTAACGCATAGTGAAGACAGTTGGTTCCTAACGCATAGTGAAGACAGTGTGTTCCTAACGTAGAGTTGCGGTGTATGTGCATGGAGCAGAGTGAAGACAGTGTGTTCCTAGAGCAGAGTGAAGAAAGTGTGTTACTAATGCAGAGTGAAAACAATGTGTTCCTACAGCAGATTGAAGACAGTGTGTTCCTAAAAAATAGTTTCTGTGTATGTGCATGGAGCATAGTGAAGACAATGTGTTCCTAGAGCAGAGTGAAGACAGTGTGTTCCTAATGCAGAGTGAAGACAGTGTGTTCCTAATGCAGAGTGAAGACAGTGTATTCCTAATGCAGAGTGAAGACAGTGATTTCCTAGAGCAGATTGAAGACAGTGTGTTCCTAACACTGAGTTGCAGCGTATGTGCATGGAGCAGAGTGAAGACAGTGCATTCCTATAGCAGAGTGAAGACTGTGTGTTCCTAATGCAGAGTGGAGACAGTGTCTTACTAGAACAGAGTGAAGACAGTGTGTTCCTAAGGCATAGTTAAGACAGTTTGTATCTAACGCATAGTGAAGACAGTATGTTCCTAACGCATAGTGAAGACAGTGTGTTCCTAAAGATGAGTTGCGGTGTATGTGCATGGAGCAGAATGAAGACAGTGCGTTCCTATAGCAGAGTGAAGACAGTGTGTTCCTAATGCAGAGTGGAGACAGTGTGTTCCTAATGCAGAGTGAAGACATTGTGTTCCGATTGCAGAGTGAAGAGAGTGTGTTCCTGATGCAGAGTGAAGACAGTATGTTCCTAGAGCAGAGTGAAGACAGTGTGTTCCTAATGCAGAATGAAGACAGTGTGTTCCTAATGCAGAGTGAAGACAGTGTCTTACTAGAACAGAGTGAAGACAGTGTGTTCCTAACGCATAGTGAAGACAGTGTGTTCCTAAGGCAGAGGGAAGATTGTGTGTTCCTAGAGCAGATGAGGACAGTGTGTTCCTAATGCAGAATGAAGACAGTGTGTTCCTAATGCAGAGTGAAGACAGTGTGTTCCTAGTGCAGAGAGAAGACAGTGTGTTCCAAACGCAGAGTTGCGGTGTATGTGCATGGAGCAAAGTGAAGACAGTGTTTACGTAGAGCAGAGTGAAGACAGTGTTTTCCTAGAGTGAAGACAGTGTTTTCCTAGAGCAGTGTTTACGTAGAACAGAGTGAAGACAGTGTTTTCCTAGAGCAGAGTGAAGACAGTATGTTCCTAAAACAGAGTGAAGACAGTGTGTTCCTAACGCAGAGTTGCTGTGTATGTGCATGGAGCAAAGTGAAGACAGTGTTTACGTAGAGCAGAGTGAAGACTGTGTGTTCCTAGAGCAGAGTGAAGACAGTATGTTCCTAACGCAGAGTTGTGGTGTATGTGCATGGAGCTGAGTGAAGACAGTGTGTTCCTCATGCTGAGTGAAGACAGTGTCTTCCTAGAGCAGAGTGAAGACAGTGTGTTCCTAAGGCAGAGTGAAAACAGTGTGTTCCTAGAGCAGAGTGAAGACAGTGTGTTCCTAGAGCAGAGTGAACACAGTGTGTTCCTAGAACAGAGTGAAGACAGTATTTTCCTATCGCATAGTGAAGACAGTGCGTTCCTAAAGCATAGTGAAGACAGTGTGTTCCTAACATAGAGTTGCGGTGTATGTGCATGGAGCAGAGTGAAGACAGTGTGTTCCTAGAGCAGTGAAGAAAGTGTGTTCCTAATGCAGAGTGAATACAATGTATTGCTACAGCAGATTGAAGACAGTGTGTTCCTAAAAAAGAGTTGCTGTGTATGTGCATGGAGCAGAGTGAAGACCACGTGTTCCTAGAACAGAGTGAAGACAGTGTGTTCCTAATGCAGAGTGAAGAGAGTGTGTTCCTAATGCAGAGTGAAGACAGTGTATTCCTAACGCAGAGTGAAGACAATGAGTTCCTAGAGCAGAATGAAGACAGTGTGTTCCTAACGCAGAATTGCAGTGTATGTGCATGGAGCAGAGTGAAGACTGTGTGTTCCTAGAGCAGAATGTAGACATTGTGTCCTAATGCAGAGTGAAGTCAGTGTATTCCTAATGCAGAGTGAACACAGTGTGTTCCTAGAGCAGAGTGAAGACAGTGTGTTCCTAACGCATAGTTAAGACAGTGTGTACCTAACGCATAGTGAAGACAGTATGTTCCTAACGCATAGTGAAGACAGTGTGTTCCTAACGCAGAGTTGCGGTGTATGTGCATGGAGCAGATTGAAGACAGTGCGTTCCTATAGCAGAGTGAATACAATGTGTTCCTAATGCAGAGTGGAGACAGTGTGTTCCTAATGCAGAGGGAAGACATTGTGTTCCGATTGCAGAGTGAAACAGTGTGTTCCTGATGCAGAGTGAAGACAGTGTGTTCCTAGAGCAGAGTGAAGACAGTGTGTTCCTAATGCAGAATGAAGACAGTGTGTTTCTAATGCAGAGTGAAGACAGTGTCTTACTAGAACAGAGTGAAGACAGTGTGTTCCTAAGGCATAGTGAAGACAGTGTGTTCCTAATGCATAGTGAAGACAGTGTCTTCCTAGAGCAGGGTGAAGACAGTATGTTCCTAACAGACAGTGAAGACAGTGTGTTCCTAAGGCAGAGGGAAGACAGTGTGTTCCTAGAGCAGAGTGAGGACAGTGTGTTCCTAATACAGAATGAAGACAGTGTGTTCCTAATGCAGAGTGAAGACAGTGTGTTCCTAGCGCAGAGTGAAGACAGTGTGTTCCAAACGCTGAGTTGCGGTGTAGGAGCATGGAGCAGAGTGAAGACAGTGTGTTCCTATAAGAGAGTGAAGACAGTATGTTCCTAACGCAGAGTGAAGACAGTGTGTTCCTAGAGCAGAATGAAGACAGTGTGTTTCTAACGCAGTGTGAAGACAGTAGGTTCCTATCGCAGAGTTGTGAAGTATGTGCATGGAGCAATGTGAAGACAGTGTGTTCCTAGAGCAGAGTGAAGACAGTGTGTTCGTAATGCAGAGGGAAGACAGTGAGTTCCTAGAGCAGAGTGAAGACAGTGTTCCTAAATCAGAGCGAAGACAGTGTGTTCCTAATGCAGAGTGAAGACAGTGTGTTCCGAATGCAGAGAGAAGACAGTGTGTTCCTCGAACAGAATGAAGACAGTGTGTTCCTAATGCAGAGTTGCGGTGTATGTGCATGGAGCAGATTGAAGACGGTGTGTTCCTAGAGCAGAGTGAAGACAGTGTGTTCTTAATGCATCGTGAAGACAGTGTGTTCCTACAGCAGAATGAAGAGAGTGTGTACCTAATGCAGAGTGAAGTCAGAGTGTTCCTAATGCAGAGTGAAGACAGTGTGTTCCTAGAGCAGAGTGAAGACAGTGTGTTCCTAACGCATAGTGTAGACAGTATGTCCCTAACGCATAGTGAAGACAGTGTGTTCCTAACGCAGAGTTTCGTTGTATGTGCATAGAGCAGAGAGAAGACCGTGTGTTCCTATAGCAGAATGAAGACAGTGTGTTCCTAATGCAGAGTGAAGACAGTGTGTTCCTAATGCAGTGTGAAGACAGTGTCTTCCTAGAGCAGAGTGAAGACAGTGTGTTCCTAATGCATAGTGAAGACTGTGTGTTCCTAGACAGACTGAAGACAGTGTGTTCGTAATGCAGAGTGAAGACAGTGAGTTCCTAGAGCAGAGTGAAGACAGTGTTCCTAAATCAGAGTGAAGAAAGTGTGTTCCTAATGAAGAGTGCAGACAGTGTGTTCCTAATGAAGAGTGAGTACAGTGTGTTCCTAACGCAGAGTTGCGTTGTATGTGCATGGAGCAGAGAGAAGACAGTGTGTTCTTAGAGCAGAATGAAGACAGTGTTTTCCTAATGCAGAGTGAAGACCATGTGTTCCTAATGCAGAGTGAAGACAGTGTCTTCCTCGAAAAGAGTGAAGACAGTGTGTTCCTACAGCAGATTGAAGACAGTGTGTTCCTAGAGCAGAGTGAAGAAAGTGTGTTCCTAATGCAGAGCGAATACAATGTGTTCCTACAGCAGATTGAAGACAGTGTGTTCCTAAAAAATAGTTGCTGTGTATGTGCATGGAGCATAGTGAAGACAATGTGTTCCTAGAGCACAGTGAAGACAGTGTATTCCTAATGCAGAGTGAAGACAGTGTGTTCCTAATGCAGAGTGAAGACAGTGTATTCCTAATGCAGAGTGAAGACAGTGATTTCCTAGAGCAGAGTGAAGACAGTGTGTTCCTAACACTGAGTTGCAGCGTATGTGCATGGAGCAGAGTGAAGACAGTGCGTTCCTATAGCAGAGTGAAGACTGTGTGTTCCTAATGCAGAGTGGAGACAGTGTGTACCTAATGCAGAGGGAAGACATTGTGTTCCTAATACATAGTGAGGACAGTGTCTTCCTGGAGCAGAATGAAGACAGTATGTTCCTAACGCACAGTGAAGACAGTGTGTTCCTACAGCAGAAAGAAGACAGTGTCTTCCTAACGCATAGTGAAGACAGTTTGTTCCTAACGCAGAGTTGTGGTGTATGTGCATGGAGCAGAGTGAAGACTGTGTGTTCCTAGAGCAGAGTGAAGACAGTGTGTTCTTAATGCAGTGAAGACAGTGTGTTCCTAGAGCAGAATGTAGACAGTGTGTCCTAATGCAGAGTGAAGTCAGTGTATTCCTAATGCAGAGTGAAGACCGTGTGTTCCTAGAGCAGAGTGAAGACAGT
Organism: Microtus pennsylvanicus; assembly: GCF_037038515.1. Taxonomy (NCBI): domain Eukaryota; kingdom Metazoa; phylum Chordata; class Mammalia; order Rodentia; family Cricetidae; genus Microtus; species Microtus pennsylvanicus. The sequence continues at coordinate 144,987,341 of NC_134581.1, forward strand.
GTTTCCTAAAGCATAGTTAAGACAGTTTGTATCTAACGCATAGTGAAGACAGTATGTTCCTAACGCATAGTGAAGACAGTGTGTTCCTAAAGATGAGTTGCGGTGTATGTGCATGGAGCAGAATGAAGACAGTGCGTTCCTATAGCAGAGTGAAGACAGTGTGTTCCTAATGCAGAGTGGAGACAGTGTGTTCCTAATGCAGAGTGAAGACATTGTGTTCCGATTGCAGAGTGAAGACAGTGTGTTCCTGATGCAGAGTGAAGACAGTATGTTCCTAGAGCAGAGTGAAGACAGTGTGTTCCTAATGCAGAATGAAGACAGTGTGTTCCTAATGCAGAGTGAAGACAGTGTCTTACTAGAACAGAGTGAAGACAGTGTGTTCGTAACGCATAGTGAAGACAGTGTGTTCCTAAGGCAGAGGGAAGATTGTGTGTTCCTAGAGCAGATGAGGACAGTGTGTTCCTAATGCAGAATGAAGACAGTCTGTTCCTAATGCAGAGTGAAGACAGTGTGTTCCTAGTGCAGAGAGAAGACAGTGTGTTCCAAACGCAGAGTTGCGGTGTATGTGCATGGAGCAGAGTAAAAACAGTGTGTTCCTAGTACAGAGTGAAGTCAGTGTTTTCCTAGAGCAGAGTGAAGACAGTATATTCCTAAAACAGAGTGAAGACAGTGTGTTCCTAACGCAGAGTTGCTGTGTATGTGCATGGAGCAGAGTGAAGACAGTGTTTACGTAGAGCAGAGTGAAGACTGTGTGTTCCTAGAGCAGAGTGAAGACAGTATGTTCCTAACGCAGAGTTGCGGTGTATGTGCATGGAGCTGAGTGAAGACAGTGTGTTCCTCATGCAGAGTGAACAGTGTGTTCCTAGAGCAGAGTGAAGACAGTGTGTTCCTAAGGCAGAGTGAAAACAGTGTGTTCCTAGAGCAGAGTGAAGACAGTGTGTTCCTAGAGCAGAGTGAACACAGTGTGTTCCTAGAACAGAGTGAAGACAGTATTTTCCTATCGCATAGTGAAGACAGTGCGTTCCTAAAGGATAGTGAAGACTGTGTGTACCTAACGCATAGTAAAGAGAGTTAGTTCCTAACGCATAGTGAAGACAGTGTGTTCCTAACATAGAGTTGCGGTGTATGTGCATGGAGCAGAGTGAAGACAGTGTGTTCCTAGAGCAGTGAAGAAAGTGTGTTCCTAATGCAGAGTGAATACAATGTATTGCTACAGCAGATTGAAGACAGTGTGTTCCTAAAAGAGTTGCTGTGTATGTGCATGGAGCACAGTGAAGACCACGTGTTCCTAGAACAGAGTGAAGACAGTGTGTTCCTAATGCAGAGTGAAGACAGTGAGTTCCTAGAGCAGAATGAAGACAGTGTGTTCCTAACGCAGAATTGCAGTGTATGTGCATTGAGCAGAGTGAAGACTGTGTGTTCATAGAGCAGAGTGAATACAGTGTGTTCGTAATGCAGAGTGAAGACAGTGAGTTCGTAGAGCAGAGTGAAGACAGTGTTCCTAAATCAGAGTGAAGAAAGTGTGTTCCTAATGAAGAGTGCAGACAGTGTGTTCCTAATGAAGAGTGAGTACAGTGTGTTCCTAACGCAGAGTTGCGTTGTATGTGCATGGAGCAGAGAGAAGACAGTGTGTTCTTAGAGCAGAATGAAGACAGTGTGTTCCTAATGCAGAGTGAAGACCATGTGTTCCTAATGCAGAGTGAAGACAGTGTCTTCCTCGAACAGAGTGAAGACAGTGTGTTCCTACAGCAGAGTGAAGACAGTGTGTTCCTAATGCAGAATGAAGACAGTGTGTTTCTAATGCAGAGTGAAGACAGTGTCTTACTAGAACAGAGTGAAGACAGTGTGTTCCTAAGGCATAGTGAAGACAGTGTGTTCCTAATGCATAGTGAAGACAGTGTCTTCCTAGAGCAGGGTGAAGACAGTATGTTCCTAACAGACAGTGAAGACAGTGTGTTCCTAAGGCAGAGGGAAGACAGTGTGTTCCTAGAGCAGAGTGAGGACAGTGTGTTCCTAATACAGAATGAAGACAGTGTGTTCCTAATGCAGAGTGAAGACAGTGTGTTCCTAGCGCAGAGTGAAGACAGTGTGTTCCAAACGCTGAGTTGCGGTGTAGGAGCATGGAGCAGAGTGAAGACAGTGTCTTCCTATAAGAGAGTGAAGACAGTATGTTCCTAACGCAGAGTGAAGACAGTGTGTTCCTAGAGCAGAATGAAGACAGTGTGTTTCTAACGCAGTGTGAAGACAGTAGGTTCCTATCGCAGAGTTGTGAAGTATGTGCATGGAGCAATGTGAAGACAGTGTGTTCCTAGAGCAGAGTGAAGACAGTGTGTTCGTAATGCAGAGGGAAGACAGTGAGTTCCTAGAGCAGAGTGAAGACAGTGTTCCTAAATCAGAGCGAAGACAGTGTGTTCCTAATGCAGAGTGAAGACAGTGTGTTCCGAATGCAGAGAGAAGACAGTGTGTTCCTCGAACAGAATGAAGACAGTGTGTTCCTAATGCAGAGTTGCGGTGTATGTGCATGGAGCAGATTGAAGACGGTGTGTTCCTAGAGCAGAGTGAAGACAGTGTGTTCTTAATGCATCGTGAAGACAGTGTGTTCCTACAGCAGAATGAAGAGAGTGTGTACCTAATGCAGAGTGAAGTCAGAGTGTTCCTAATGCAGAGTGAAGACAGTGTGTTCCTAGAGCAGAGTGAAGACAGTGTGTTCCTAACGCATAGTGTAGACAGTATGTCCCTAACGCATAGTGAAGACAGTGTGTTCCTAACGCAGAGTTTCGTTGTATGTGCATAGAGCAGAGAGAAGACCGTGTGTTCCTATAGCAGAATGAAGACAGTGTGTTCCTAATGCAGAGTGAAGACAGTGTGTTCCTAATGCAGTGTGAAGACAGTGTCTTCCTAGAGCAGAGTGAAGACAGTGTGTTCCTAATGCATAGTGAAGACTGTGTGTTCCTAGAGCAGACTGAAGACAGTGTGTTCGTAATGCAGAGTGAAGACCGTGAGTTCCTAGAGCAGAGTGAAGACAGTGTTCCTAAATCAGAGTGAAGAAAGTGTGTTCCTAATGAAGAGTGCAGACAGTGTGTTCCTAATGAAGAGTGAGTACAGTGTGTTCCTAACGCAGAGTTGCGTTGTATGTGCATGGAGCAGAGAGAAGACAGTGTGTTCTTAGAGCAGAATGAAGACAGTGTTTTCCTAATGCAGAGTGAAGACCATGTGTTCCTAATGCAGAGTGAAGACAGTGTCTTCCTCGAAAAGAGTGAAGACAGTGTGTTCCTACAGCAGATTGAAGACACTGTGTTCCTAGAGCAGAGTGAAGAAAGTGTGTTCCTAATGCAGAGCGAATACAATGTGTTCCTACAGCAGATTGAAGACAGTGTGTTCCTAAAAAATAGTTGCTGTGTATGTGCATGGAGCATAGTGAAGACAATGTGTTCCTAGAGCACAGTGAAGACAGTGTGTTCCTAATGCAGAGTGAAGACAGTGTGTTCCTAATGCAGAGTGAAGACAGTGTATTCCTAATGCAGAGTGAAGACAGTGATTTCCTAGAGCAGAGTGAAGACAGTGTGTTCCTAACACTGAGTTGCAGCGTATGTGCATGGAGCAGAGTGAAGACAGTGCGTTCCTATAGCAGAGTGAAGACTGTGTGTTCCTAATGCAGAGTGGAGAGAGTGTGTACCTAATGCAGAGGGAAGACATTGTGTTCCTAATACATAGTGAGGACAGTGTCTTCCTAGAGCAGAATGAAGACAGTATGTTCCTAACGCACAGTGAAGACAGTGTGTTCCTACAGCAGAAAGAAGACAGTGTCTTCCTAACGCATAGTGAAGACAGTGTGTTCCTAACGCAGAGTTGTGGTGTATGTGCATGGAGCAGAGTGAAGACTGTGTGTTCCTAGAGCAGAGTGAAGACAGTGTGTTCTTAATGCAGTGAAGACAGTGTGTTCCTAGAGCAGAATGTAGACAGTGTGTCCTAATGCAGAGTGAAGTCAGTGTATTCCTAATGCAGAGTGAAGACCGTGTGTTCCTAGAGCAGAGTGAAGACAGTGTTTCCTAAAGCATAGTTAAGACAGTTTGTATCTAACGCATAGTGAAGACAGTATGTTCCTAACGCATAGTGAAGACAGTGTGTTCCTAAAGATGAGTTGCGGTGTATGTGCATGGAGCAGAATGAAGACAGTGCGTTCCTATAGCAGAGAGAAGACAGTGTGTTCCTAATGCAGAGTGGAGACAGTGTGTTCCAAATGCAGAGAGAAGACATTGTGTTCCGATTGCAGAGTGAAGACAGTGTGTTCCTGATGCAGAGTGAAGACAGTATGTTCCTAGAGCAGAGTGAAGACAGTGTGTTCCTAATGCAGAATGAAGACAGTGTGTTCCTAATGCAGAGTGAAGACAGTGTCTTACTAGAACAGAGTGAAGACAGTGTGTTCCTAACGCATAGTGAAGACAGTGTGTTCCTAAGGCAGAGGGAAGATTGTGTGTTCCTAGAGCAGATGAGGACAGTGTGTTCCTAATGCAGAATGAAGACAGTGTGTTCCTAATGCAGAGTGAAGACAGTGTGTTCCTAGTGCAGAGAGAAGACAGTGTGTTCCAAACGCAGAGTTGCGGTGTATGTGCATGGAGCAGAGTAAAAACAGTGTGTTCCTAGTACAGAGTGAAGTCAGTGTTTTCCTAGAGCAGAGTGAAGACAGTATGTTCCTAAAACAGAGTGAAGACAGTGTGTTCCTAAGGCAGAGTTGCTGTGTATGTGCATGGAGCAGAGTGAAGACAGTGTTTACGTAGAGCAGAGTGAAGTCTGTGTGTTCCTAGAGCAGAGTGAAGACAGTATGTTCCTAACGCAGAGTTGTGGTGTATGTGCATGGAGCTGAGTGAAGACAGTGTGTTCCTCATGCAGAGTGAACAGTGTGTTCCTAGAGCAGAGTGAAGACAGTGTGTTCCTAAGGCAGAGTGAAAACAGTGTGTTCCTAGAGCAGAGTGAAGACAGTGTGTTCCTAGAGCAGAATGAACACAGTGTGTTCCTAGAACAGAGTGAAGACAGTATTTTCCTATCGCATAGTGAAGACAGTGCGTTCCTAAAGGATAGTGAAGACTGTTGTACCTAACGCATAGTGAAGAGAGTTAGTTCCTAACGCATAGTGAAGACAGTGTGTTCCTAACATAGAGTTGCGGTGTATGTGCATGGAGCAGAGTGAAGACAGTGTGTTCCTAGAGCAGTGAAGAAAGTGTGTTCCTAATGCAGAGTGAATACAATGTATTGCTACAGCAGATTGAAGACAGTGTGTTCCTAAAAAAGAGTTGCTGTGTATGTGCATGGAGCACAGTGAAGACCACGTGTTCCTAGAACAGAGTGAAGACAGTGTGTTCCTAATGCAGAGTGAAGACAGTGAGTTCCTAGAGCAGAATGAAGACAGTGTGTTCCTAACGCAGAATTGCAGTGTATGTGCATTGAGCAGAGTGAAGACTGTGTGTTCATAGAGCAGAGTGAAGACAGTGTGTTCGTAATGCAGAGTGAAGACAGTGAGTTCGTAGAGCAGAGTGAAGACAGTGTTCCTAATCAGAGTGAAGAAAGTGTGTTCCTAATGAAGAGTGCAGACAGTGTGTTCCTAATGAAGAGTGAGTACAGTGTGTTCCTAACGCAGAGTTGCGTTGTATGTGCATGGAGCAGAGAGAAGACAGTGTGTTCTTAGAGCAGAATGAAGACAGTGTGTTCCTAATGCAGAGTGAAGACCATGTGTTCCTAATGCAGAGTGTAGACAGTGTCTTCCTCGAACAGAGTGAAGACAGTGTGTTCCTACAGCAGAGTGAAGACAGTGTGTTCCTAGAGGACAGTGAAGACAGTCTGTTCTTAATGCAGAGTGAAGACAGTGTGTTCCTAACGCAGAGATGCGGTGTATGTGCATGGAGCCGAGTGAAGACAGTGTGTTCCTAACGCATAGTGAAAACAGTGTGTTCCTAACGCAGAGTTGCGGTGTATGTGCATGGAGCAGAGTGAAGACAGTGCGTTCCTATAGCAGAGTGAAGACAGTGTGTTCCTAATGCAGAGTGGAGACAGTGTGTTCCTAATGCAGAGGGAAGACATTGTGTTCCGATTGAAGAGTGAAGACAGTGTCTTACTAGAACAGAGTGAAGACAGTGTGTTCCTAACACAGAGTGAAGACAGTGAGTTCCTAGAGCAGAGTGAAGACAGTGTGTTCCTAACGCAGAATTTCAGTGTATGTGCATGGAGCAGACTGAAGACTGTGTGTTCCTAGAGCAGAGTGAAGACAGTGTGTTCTTAATGCAGATTGAAGACAATGTGTTCCTAGAGCAGAATGTAGACATTGTGTCCTAATGCAGAGTGAAGTCAGTGTATTCCTAATGCAGAGTGAACACAGTGTGGTCCTAGAGCAGAGTGAAGACAGTGTGTTCCTAACGCATAGTTAAGAAAGTGTGTACCTAAGGCATAGTGAAGACAGTATGTTCCTAACGCAGAGTGAAGACAGTGTGTTCCTAATGCAGAGTGAAGACAGTGTGTTCCAAACGCAGAGTTGTGGTGTAGGTGCATGGAGCAGAGTGAAGACAGTGTGTTCCTAGAGTAGAGTGAAGACAGTATGTTCCTAACGCAGAGTGACGACAGTGTGTTCCTAGAGCAGAATGAAGACAGTGTGTTCCTAATGCAGAGTGAAAACAGTGTGTTCCTAATGCAGAATGAAGACAGTGTGTTGCGATTGCAGAGTGAAGTCAGTGTGTTCCTGATGCAGAGTGAAGACAGTGTGTTCCTAGAGCAGAGTGAAGACAGTGTGTTCCTGATGCAGAGTGAAGACAGTGTGTTCCTAATGCAGAGTTAAGACAGTGTCTTCCTAGAGCAGAGTGAAAACAGTGTGTTCCTAAGGCATAGTGAAGACAGTGTGTTCCTAGAGCAGACTGAAGACAGTGTGTTCGTTATGCAGTGTGAAGACAGTGAGTTCCTAGAGCAGAGTGAAGACAGTGTTCCTAAATCAGAGTGAAGACAGTGTGTTCCTAATGCAGAGTGAAGACCATGTGTTCCTAATGCTGAGTGAAGACAGTGTCTTCCTCGAGCAGAGTGAAGAGAGTGTGTTCCTACAGCAGAGTGAAGACAGTATGTTCCTAACGCAGAGTGAATCAAGTGTGTTCCTAGAGGAGAAAGAAGACAGTGTGTTCCTATAGCAGAGTGAAGACAGTGTGTTCCTAGAGCAGAGTGAAGACAGTCTGTTCTTAATGCAGAGTGAAGATAGTGTGTTCCTAATGCAGAGTTAAGACAGTGTCTTCCTAGAGCAGAGTGAAGACAGTGTGTTCCTAAAGCATAGTGAAGACAGTGTGTTCCTAATGCATAGTGAAGACAGTGTCTTACTAGAGAAGAGTGAAGACTGTGTGTTCCTAACGCATAGTGAAGACAGTGTGTTCCTAGAGCAGACTGAAGACAGTGTGTTCGTAATGCAGAGTGAAGACAGTGAGTTCCTAGAGCAGAGTGAAGACAGTGTGTTCCTAATGCAGAGTGAAGACAGTGTGTTCCAAATGAAGAGTGAGTACAGTGTGTTCCTACAGCAGTGTTAAGACAGTGTGTTCCTAGAGCAGAGTGAAGACAGTATGTTCCTAACGCAGAGTGAATCAAGTGTGTTCCTAGAGGAGAAAGAAGACAGTGTGTTCCTACAGCAGAGTGAAGACAGTGTGTTCCTAGAGCAGAGTGAAGACAGTCTGTTCTTAATGCAGAGTGAAGACAGTGTGTGCCTAATGCAGAGTGAAGACAGTGTGTTCCTAATGAAGAGTGAGGACTGTGTGTTCCTAGAGCAGATTTAAGACAGTTTTTTCCTAGAGCAGAATGAAGAGAGTGTGTTCCTAATGCAGAGTGAAGACCGTGTGTTCCTAATGCAGAGTGAAGACAGTGTCTTCCTCGAGCAGAGTGAAGACAGTGTGTTCCTAGAGCAGAGTGAAGACAGTATGTTCCTAACGCAGAGTGAATCAAGTGTGTTCCTAGAGGAGAAAGGAGACAGTGTGTTCTTAGAGTAGAGTGAAGACAGTGTGTTCCTAGAGCAGAGTGAAAACAGTGTGTTCTTAATGCAGAGTGAAGACAGTGTGTTCCTAGAGCAGAAAAAACAATGTGTTCCTAATGGAGAGTGAAGACAGTGTGTTCCTAATGCAGAGTGAAGACAGTGTGTATCTAGAGCAGAGTGAAGACAGTGTGTTCCTAACGCAGAGTAAAGACAGTGTGTACCTAATGCAGAGTGAAGACAGTGTGTTCCTAATGCAGAGTGAAGACAGTGTGTTCCTAGAACAGAGTGAAGACAACGTGTTCCAAACGCAGAGTTACGGTGTATGTGCATGGAGCAGAGTGAAGACAGTGTGTTCCTAATGCAGAGTGAAGACACTATGATCCTAACGCAAATTGAAGACAGTGTGTTCCTAGAGCAGAGTGAAGACTGTGTGTTCCTAACACAGAGTTGCGGTGTATGTGCATGGAGCAGAGTGAAGACATTGTGTTCCTAGAGCAGAATGAAGACAGTGTGTTCTTAATGCAGAGTGAAGACAGTGTGTTCCTAGAGCAGAATGAAGACAGTGTGTTCCTAATGCAGAGTGAAGACAGTGTCTTCCTAGAGCAGAGTGAAGACAGTGTGTTCCTAAGGCAGAGTGAAAACACTTTGTTCCTAGACCAGAGTGACGACAGTGTGTTCCTAGAGCAGAGTGAAGACAGTGAGTTCCTAGAGCAGAGTGAAGACAGTGAGTTCCTAGAGCAGAGTGAAGACAGTATTTTCCTATCACATAGTGAATACAGTGTGTTCCTAACGCAGAGTTGCGTTGTATGTGCATGGAGCAGAGTTAAGACAGTTTGTTCCTAGAGCAGAGTAAAGACAGTGTGTTCCTAATGCAGAGTTGCGGTGTACATGCATGGAGCAGAGTGAAGTCATTGTGTTCCTAGAGCCGAATGAAGACAGTGTGTTCCTAATGCAGAGTAAAGACAGTGTGTTCCTAATGCAGAATGAAGACAGTGTGTTCCTAGAGCAGAGTGAAGACAGTATGTTCCTAACGCAGAGTGAAGACAGTGTGTTCCTAATGCAGAGTGAAGACAGTGTGTTCCTAGAGCAGAGTGAAGACAGTATGTTCCTAACGCAGAGTGAATCAAGTGTGTTCCTAGAGGAGAAAGAAGACAGTGTGTTCCTAGAGCAGAGTGAATTCAGTGTGTTCCTAGAGCAGAGTGAAGACATTGTGTTCTTAATTCAGCGTGAAGACAGTGTGTTCCTAGAGCAGAATGAAGAGAGTGTTTTCCTAATGCAGAGTGAAGGCAGAGTGTTCCTAATGCAGAGTGAAGACAGTGTGTTCCTAGAGCAGAGTGAAGACAGTGTGTTCCTAACGCATAGTGTAGACAGTATGTTCCTAACGCATAGTGAAGACAGTGTGTTCCTAACGCAGAGTTGCGTTGTATGTGCATGGAGCAGAGAGAAGACAGTGTGTTCCTAGAGCAGAATGAAGACAGTGTGTTCCTAATGCAGAGTGAAAACAGTGTGTTCCTAATGCAGAATGAAGACAGTGTGTTGCGATTGCAGAGTGAAGTCAGTGTGTTCCTGATGCAGAGTGAAGACAGTGTGTTCCTAGAGCAGAGTGAAGACAGTGTGTTCCTGATGCAGAGTGAAGACAGTGTGTTCCTAATGCAGAGTTAAGACAGTGTCTTCCTAGAGCAGAGTGAAAACAGTGTGTTCCTAAGGCATAGTGAAGACAGTGTGTTCCTAGAGCAGACTGAAGACAGTGTGTTCGTTATGCAGTGTGAAGACAGTGAGTTCCTAGAGCAGAGTGAAGACAGTGTTCCTAAATCAGAGTGAAGACAGTGTGTTCCTAATGCAGAGTGAAGACCATGTGTTCCTAATGCTGAGTGAAGACAGTGTCTTCCTCGAGCAGAGTGAAGAGAGTGTGTTCCTACAGCAGAGTGAAGACAGTATGTTCCTAACGCAGAGTGAATCAAGTGTGTTCCTAGAGGAGAAAGAAGACAGTGTGTTCCTATAGCAGAGTGAAGACAGTGTGTTCCTAGAGCAGAGTGAAGACAGTCTGTTCTTAATGCAGAGTGAAGATAGTGTGTTCCTAATGCAGAGTTAAGACAGTGTCTTCCTAGAGCAGAGTGAAGACAGTGTGTTCCTAAAGCATAGTGAAGACAGTGTGTTCCTAATGCATAGTGAAGACAGTGTCTTACTAGAGAAGAGTGAAGACTGTGTGTTCCTAACGCATAGTGAAGACAGTGTGTTCCTAGAGCAGACTGAAGACAGTGTGTTCGTAATGCAGAGTGAAGACAGTGAGTTCCTAGAGCAGAGTGAAGACAGTGTGTTCCTAATGCAGAGTGAAGACAGTGTGTTCCAAATGAAGAGTGAGTACAGTGTGTTCCTACAGCAGTGTTAAGACAGTGTGTTCCTAGAGCAGAGTGAAGACAGTATGTTCCTAACGCAGAGTGAATCAAGTGTGTTCCTAGAGGAGAAAGAAGACAGTGTGTTCCTACAGCAGAGTGAAGACAGTGTGTTCCTAGAGCAGAGTGAAGACAGTCTGTTCTTAATGCAGAGTGAAGACAGTGTGTGCCTAATGCAGAGTGAAGACAGTGTGTTCCTAATGAAGAGTGAGGACTGTGTGTTCCTAGAGCAGATTTAAGACAGTTTTTTCCTAGAGCAGAATGAAGAGAGTGTGTTCCTAATGCAGAGTGAAGACCGTGTGTTCCTAATGCAGAGTGAAGACAGTGTCTTCCTCGAGCAGAGTGAAGACAGTGTGTTCCTAGAGCAGAGTGAAGACAGTATGTTCCTAACGCAGAGTGAATCAAGTGTGTTCCTAGAGGAGAAAGAAGACAGTGTGTTCCTACAGCAGAGTGAAGACAGTGTGTTCCTAGAGCAGAGTGAAGACAATGTGTTCTTAATGCAGAGTGAAGACAGTGTGTTCCTAGAGCAGAAAAAAACAATGTGTTCCTAATGGAGAGTGAAGACAGTGTGTTCCTAATGCAGAGTGAAGACAGTGTGTATCTAGAGCAGAGTGAAGACAGTGTGTTCCTAATGCAGTGTAAAGACAGTGTGTACCTAACGCATAGTGAAGAGATTATGTTCCTAACGCATAGTGAAGACAGTGTGTTACTAAAGCAGAGTTGCGGTGTATGTGCATGGAGCAGAGTTAAGACAGTGTGTTCCTCGAGCAGAGTGAAAACAGTATGTTCCTAACGCATAGTGAAGACAGTGTGTTCCTAGAGCAGAATGAAGACAGTTTTTTCCTAACGTAGAGTTAATACAGTATGTTCCTACAGCAGAGTGAAGACAGTGTGTTCCTATCAAAGAGTTGCTGTGTATGTGCATGGAGCAGTCTGAAGACAGTGTGTTCCTAATGCAGAGTGAAGACAGTGTGTTCCTAATGCAGAGTGAAGACAGTGTGTTCCTAATGCAGAGTGAAGACAGTGTGTTCCTAGAACAGAGTGAAGACAATGTGTTCCAAACGCAGAGTTACAGTGTATGTGCATGGAGCAGAGTGAAGACAGTGTGTTCCTAATGCAGAGTGAAGACACTGTGATCCTAACGAAAAGTGAAGACAGTGTTTCCTAGAGCAGAGTGAAGACTGTGTGTTCCTAACACAGAGTTGCGGTGTATGTGCATGGAGCAGAGTGAAGACATTGTGTTCCTAGAGCAGAATGAAGACAGTGTGTTCTTAATGCAGAGTGAAGACAGTGTGTTCCTAGAGCAGAATGAAGACAGTGTGTTCCTAATGCAGAGTAAATACAGTGTCTTCCTAGAGCAGAGTGAAGACAGTGTGTTCCTAAGGCAGAGTGAAAACAGTGTGTTCCTAGACCAGAGTGACGTCAGTGTGTTCCTAGAGCAGAGTGAAGACAGTGAGTTCCTAGAGCAGAGTGAAAACAGTGTGTTCCTAGAGCAGAGTGAAGACAGTATTTTCCTATCGCATAGTGAAGACAGTGTGTTCCGAACGCAGAGTTGCGTTGTTTGTGCATGGAGCAGAGTGAAGACAGTTTGGTCCTAGAGCAGAGTAAAGACCGTGTGTTCCTAATGCAGAGTTGCGGTGTACATGCATGGAGCAGAGTGAAGTCATTGTGTTGCTAGAGCCGAATGAAGACAGTGTGTTCCTAATGCAGAGTGAAGACATTGTGTTCCTAATGCAGAGTGAAGACAGTGTGTTCCTAGAGCAGAGTGAAGACAGTATGTTCCTAACGCAGAGTGAAGACAGTGTGTTCCTAATGCAGAGTGAAGACAGTGTGTTCCTAAAGCAGAGTGAAGACAGTATGTTCCTTACGCAGAGTGAATCAAGTGTGTTCCTAGAGGAGAAAGAAGACAGTGTGTTCCTACAGCAGAGTGAAGACAGTGTATTCCTAGAGCACAGTGAAGACAGTGTGTTACTAATGAAGAGTGAGGACAGTGTGTTCCTAGAGCAGAGTGAAGACAGTGTGTTCCTTATGCAGAGTGAAGACAGTGTGTTCCTAATGCAGAGTTAAGACAGTGTGTTCCTAGAGCAGAGTGAAGACAATGGGTTTCAAACGCAGAGTTGCGGTGTATGTACATGGAGCAGAGTGAAGACAGTGTGTTCTTAATAGAGAGTGAAGACAGTGGTTTCCTTGAGCAAAATGTAGACAGTGTGTACCTAATGCAGAGTGAAGACAGTGTGTTCCTAATGCAGAGTGAAGACAGTGTGTTCCTAGAGCGGAGTGAAGACAGTGTGTTCCTAATGAAGTGTGAGGACAGTTTGTTCCTAGAGCAGAGTGAAGACAGTGTGTTCCTAATGCAGAGTGAAGACAGTGTGTTCCTAATGCAGAATGAAGACAGTGTGTTCCTAGAGCAGAGTGAAGACAATGTGTTTCAAACGCAGAGTTGTGGTGTATGTGCATGGAGCAGAGTGAAGACAGTGTGTTCCTAATGCAGAGTGAAGACACTATGATCCTAACGCAAAGTGAAGATAGTGTGTTCCTAGAGCAGAATGAAGACAGTGTGTTCCTAATGCAGAGTGAAGACAGTGTGTTCCTAATGCAGAGTGAAGACAGTGTGTCACTAATGCAGAGTGAAGACAGTGTGTTCCTAAGGCAGAGTGAAGACAGTGTGTTCCTAACGCAGGTTTGCGGTGTATATGCATCGAGCTGAGTGAAGACAGTGTCTTCCTAGAGCAGCAGAGTGAAGACAGTGTGTTCCTAACGCAGAGTGAAGACAGTGTGTTCCTAACGCAGAGTTGCGGTGTATGTGCATGGAGCAGAGTGAAGACAGTGTGTTCCTAGAGCAGAGTGAAGACAGTGTGTTCCTAATGCAGAGGGAAGACAGTGTGTTCCTAGAGCAGAATGAAGACTGTGTGTTCCTAGAGGAGAAAGAAGACAGTGTGTTCCTAGAGCAGAGTAAAGACAGTGTGTTCCTAGAGCAGAGTAAAGACAGTGTGTTCCTAGAGCAGAGTAAAGACAGTGTGTTTCTAATGCAGAGTTGCGGTGTACATGCATGGAGCAGAGTAGTGTCATTGTGTTCCTAGAGCCGAATGAAGACAGTGTGTTCCTAATGCAGAGTGAAGACAGTGTGTTCCTAATGCAGAGTGAAGACAGTGTGTTCCTAGAGCAGAGTGAAGACAGTATGTTCCTAACGCAGAGTGAAGACAGTGTGTTCCTAATGCAGAGTGAAGACAGTGTGTTCCTAGAGCAGAGTGAAGACAGTATGTTCCTAACGCAGAGTGAATCAAGTGTGTTCCTAGAGGAGAAAGAAGACAGTGTGTTCCTACAGCAGAGTGAAGACAGTGTGTTCCTAGAGCACAGTGAAGACAGTGTGTTCCTAATGAAGAGTGAGGACAGTGTGTTCCTAGAGCAGAGTGAAGACAGTGTGTTCCTAATGCAGAGTAAAGACAGTGTCTTCCTAGAGCAGAGTGAAGACAGTGTGTTCCTAAGGCAGAGTGAAAACAGTGTGTTCCTAGACCAGAGTGACGTCAGTGTGTTCCTAGAGTAGAGTGAAGACAGTGAGTTCCTAGAGCAGAGTGAAAACAGTGTGTTCCTAGAGCAGAGTGAAGACAGTATTTTCCTATCGCATAGTGAAGACAGTGTGTTCCGAACGCAGAGTTGCGTTGTTTGTGCATGGAGCAGAGTGAAGACAGTTTGGTCCTAGAGCAGAGTAAAGACCGTGTGTTCCTAATGCAGAGTTGCGGTGTACATGCATGGAGCAGAGTGAAGTCATTGTGTTGCTTGAGCCGAATGAAGACAGTGTGTTCCTAATGCAGAGTGAAGACATTGTGTTCCTAATGCAGAGTGAAGACAGTGTGTTCCTAGAGCAGAGTGAAGACAGTATGTTCCTAACGCAGAGTGAAGACAGTGTGTTCCTAATGCAGAGTGAAGACAGTGTGTTCCTAAAGCAGAGTGAAGACAGTATGTTCCTTACGCAGAGTGAATCAAGTGTGTTCCTAGAGGAGAAAGAAGACAGTGTGTTCCTACAGCAGAGTGAAGACAGTGTGTTCCTAGAGCACAGTGAAGACAGTGTGTTACTAATGAAGAGTGAGGACAGTGTGTTCCTAGAGCAGAGTGAAGACAGTGTGTTCCTTATGCAGAGTGAAGACAGTGTGTTCCTAATGCAGAGTTAAGACAGTGTGTTCCTAGAGCAGAGTGAAGACAATGGGTTTCAAACGCAGAGTTGCGGTGTATGTACATGGAGCAGAGTGAAGACAGTGTGTTCTTAATAGAGAGTGAAGACAGTGGTTTCCTAGAGCAAAATGTAGACAGTGTGTACCTAATGCAGAGTGAAGACAGTGTGTTCCTAATGCAGAGTGAAGACAGTGTGTTCCTAGAGCGGAGTGAAGACAGTGTGTTCCTAATGAAGTGTGAGGACAGTTTGTTCCTAGAGCAGAGTGAAGACAGTGTGTTCCTAATGCAGAGTGAGCAGAGTTGCGGTGTATGTACATGGAGCAGAGTGAAGACAGTGTGTTCTTAATAGAGAGTGAAGACAGTGGTTTCCTAGAGCAAAATGTAGACAGTGTGTACCTAATGCAGAGTGAAGACAGTGTGTTCCTAATGCAGAGTGAAGACAGTGTGTTCCTAGAGCGGAGTGAAGACAGTGTGTTCCTAATGAAGTGTGAGGACAGTTTGTTCCTAGAGCAGAGTGAAGACAGTGTGTTCCTAATGCAGAGTGAAGACAGTATGTTCCTAATGCAGAATGAAGACAGTGTGTTCCTAGAGCAGAGTGAAGACAATGTGTTTCAAACGCAGAGTTGTGGTGTATGTGCATGGAGCAGAGTGAAGACAGTGTGTTCCTAATGCAGAGTGAAGACACTATGATCCTAACGCAAAGTGAAGACAGTGTGTTCCTAGAGCAGAATGAAGACAGTGTGTTCCTAATGCAGAGTGAAGACAGTGTGTTCCTAATGCAGAGTGAAGACAGTGTGTCACTAATGCAGAGTGAAGACAGTGTGTTCCTAAGGCAGAGTGAAGACAGTGTGTTCCTAACGCAGGTTTGCGGTGTATATGCATCGAGCTGAGTGAAGACAGTGTCTTCCTAGAGCAGCAGAGTGAAGAGAGTGTGTTCCTAACGCAGAGTGAAGACAGTGTGTTCCTAACGCAGAGTTGCGGTGTATGTGCATGGAGCAGAGTGAAGACAGGGTGTTCCTAGAGCAGAGTGAAGACAGTGTGTTCCTAATGCAGAGGGAAGACAGTGTGTTCCTAGAGCAGAATGAAGACTGTGTGTTCCTAGAGGAGAAAGAAGACAGTGTGTTCCTAGAGCAGAGTAAAGACAGTGTGTTCCTAGAGCAGAGTAAAGACAGTGTGTTCCTAGAGCAGAGTAAAGACAGTGTGTTCCTAATGCAGAGTTGCGGTGTACATGCATGGAGCAGAGTAGTGTCATTGTGTTCCTAGAGCTGAATGAAGACAGTGTGTTCCTAATGCAGAGTGAAGACAGTGTGTTCCTAATGCAGAGTGAAGACAGTGTGTTCCTAGAGCAGAGTGAAGACAGTATGTTCCTAACGCAGAGTGAAGACAGTGTGTTCCTAATGCAGAGTGAAGACAGTGTGTTCCTAGAGCAGAGTGAAGACAGTATGTTCCTAACGCAGAGTGAATCAAGTGTGTTCCTAGAGGAGAAAGAAGACAGTGTGTTCCTACAGCAGAGTGAAGACAGTGTGTTTCTAGAGCACAGTGAAGACAGTGTGTTCCTAATGAAGAGTGAGGACAGTGTGTTCCTAGAGCAGAGTGAAGACAGTGTGTTCCTAATGCAGAGTGAAGACAGTGTGTTTCTAATGCAGAGTGAAGACAGTGTGTTCCTAGAGCAGAGTGAAGACAATGTGTTTCAAACGCAGAGTTGCGGTGTATGTGCATGGAGCAGTATGAAGACAGTGTGTTCTTAATAGAGAGTGAAGACAGTGGTTTCCTAGAGCAGAATGTAGACAGTGTGTACCTAATGCAGAGTGAATTCACTGTGTTCCTAATGCAGAGTGAAGACAGTGTGTTCCTAGAGCGGAGTGAAGACAGTGTGTTCCTAATGAAGAGTGAGGACAGTTTGTTCCTAGAGCAGAGTGAAGACAGTGTGTTCCTAATGCAGAGTGAAAACAGTGTGTTCCAAATGCAGAATGAAGACAGTGTGTTCCTAGAGCAGAGTGAAGACAATGTGTTTCAAACGCAGAGTTGCGGTGTATGTGCATGGAGCAGAGTGAAGACAGTGTGTTCCTAATGCAGAGTGAAGACACTATGATCCTAACGCAAAGTGAAGACAGTGTGTTCCTAGAGCAGAATGAAGACAGTGTGTTCCTAATGCAGAGTGAAGACAGTGTGTTCCTAATGCAGAGTGAAGACAGTGTGTTACTAATGCAGAGTGAAGACAGTGTGTTCCTAAGGCAGAGTGAAGACAGTGTGTTCCTAACGCAGGTTTGCGGTGTATATGCATCGAGCTGAGTGAAGACAGTGTCTTCCTAGAGCAGCAGAGTGAAGACAGTGTTTTCCTAACGCACAGTGAAGACAGTGTGTTCCTTAAGCAGAGTTGCGGTGTATGTGCATGGAGCAGAGTGAAGACAGTGTATTCCTAGAGCAGAGTGAAGACAGTGTCTTCCTAATGCAGAGTGAAGACAGTGTGTTCCTAGAGCAGAATGAAGACAGTGTGTTCCTAGAGGAGAAAGAAGACAGTGTGTTCCTAATGCAGAGTGAAGACAGTGTGTTCCTAGAGCAGAGTGAAGACAGTCTGTTCTTAATGCAGAGTGAAGACAGTGTGTGCCTAATGCAGAGTGAAGACAGTGTGTTCCTAATGAAGAGTGAGGACTGTGTGTTCCTAGAGCAGATTTAAGACAGTTTTTTTCCTAGAGCAGAATGAAGAGAGTGTGTTCCTAATGCAGAGTGAAGACCGTGTGTTCCTAATGCAGAGTGAAGACAGTGTCTTCCTCGAGCAGAGTGAAGACAGTGTGTTCCTAGAGCAGAGTGAAGACAGTATGTTCCTAACGCAGAGTGAATCAAGAGTGTTCCTAGAGGAGAAAGAAGACAGTGTGTTCCTACAGCAGAGTGAAGACAGTGTGTTCCTAGAGCAGAGTGAAGACAATGTGTTCTTAATGCAGAGTGAAGACAGTGTCTTCCTAGAGCAGAAAAAAACAATGTGTTCCTAATGGAGAGTGAAGACAGTGTGTTCCTAATGCAGAGTGAAGACAGTGTGTATCTAGAGCAGAGTGAAGACAATGTGTTCCTAATGCAGTGTAAAGACAGTGTGTACCTAACGCATAGTGAAGAGAGTATGTTCCTAACGCATAGTGAAGACAGTGTGTTACTAAAGCAGAGTTGCATTGTATGTGCATGGAGCAGAGTGAAGACAGTGTGTTCCTCGAGCAGAGTGAAAACAGTATGTTCCTAACGCATGGTGAAGACAGTGTGTTCCTAGAGCAGAACGAAGACAGTTTTTTCCTAACGTAGAGTTAATACAGTATGTTCCTACAGCAGAGTGAAGACAGTGTGTTCCTAACAAAGAGTTGCTGTGTATGTGCATGGAGCAGTCTGAAGACAGTGTATTCCTAATGCAGATTGAAGACAGTGTGTTCCTAACGCAGAGTTGCGGTGTATGTGCATGGAGCAGAGTGAAGACAGTGTGTTCCTAGAGCAGAGTGAAGACAGTGTGTTCCTAATGCAGAGGGAAGATAGTGTGTTCCTAGAGCAGAATGAAGACTGTGTGTTCCTAGAGGAGAAAGAAGACAGTGTGTTCCTAGAGCAGAGTAAAGACAGTGTGTTCCTAGAGCAGAGTGAAAACAGTATGTTCCTAACGCATAGTGAAGACAGTGTGTTCCTAGAGCAGAATGAAGACAGTTTTTTCCTAACGTAGAGTTAATACAGTATGTTCCTACAGCAGAGTGAAGACAGTGTGTTCCTATCAAAGAGTTGCTGTGTATGTGCATGGAGCAGTCTGAAGACAGTGTGTTCCTAATGCAGAGTGAAGACAGTGTGTTCCTAATGCAGAGTGAAGACAGTGTGTTCCTAATGCAGAGTGAAGACAGTGTGTTCCTAGAACAGAGTGAAGACAATGTGTTCCAAACGCAGAGTTACAGTGTATGTGCATGGAGCAGAGTGAAGACAGTGTGTTCCTAATGCAGAGTGAAGACACTGTGATCCTAACGAAAAGTGAAGACAGTGTTTCCTAGAGCAGAGTGAAGACTGTGTGTTCCTAACACAGAGTTGCGGTGTATGTGCATGGAGCAGAGTGAAGACATTGTGTTCCTAGAGCAGAATGAAGACAGTGTGTTCTTAATGCAGAGTGAAGACAGTGTGTTCCTAGAGCAGAATGAAGACAGTGTGTTCCTAATGCAGAGTAAATACAGTGTCTTCCTAGAGCAGAGTGAAGACAGTGTGTTCCTAAGGCAGAGTGAAAACAGTGTGTTCCTAGACCAGAGTGACGTCAGTGTGTTCCTAGAGCAGAGTGAAGACAGTGAGTTCCTAGAGCAGAGTGAAAACAGTGTGTTCCTAGAGCAGAGTGAAGACAGTATTTTCCTATCGCATAGTGAAGACAGTGTGTTCCGAACGCAGAGTTGCGTTGTTTGTGCATGGAGCAGAGTGAAGACAGTTTGGTCCTAGAGCAGAGTAAAGACCGTGTGTTCCTAATGCAGAGTTGCGGTGTACATGCATGGAGCAGAGTGAAGTCATTGTGTTGCTAGAGCCGAATGAAGACAGTGTGTTCCTAATGCAGAGTGAAGACATTGTGTTCCTAATGCAGAGTGAAGACAGTGTGTTCCTAGAGCAGAGTGAAGACAGTATGTTCCTAACGCAGAGTGAAGACAGTGTGTTCCTAATGCAGAGTGAAGACAGTGTGTTCCTAAAGCAGAGTGAAGACAGTATGTTCCTTACGCAGAGTGAATCAAGTGTGTTCCTAGAGGAGAAAGAAGACAGTGTGTTCCTACAGCAGAGTGAAGACAGTGTATTCCTAGAGCACAGTGAAGACAGTGTGTTACTAATGAAGAGTGAGGACAGTGTGTTCCTAGAGCAGAGTGAAGACAGTGTGTTCCTTATGCAGAGTGAAGACAGTGTGTTCCTAATGCAGAGTTAAGACAGTGTGTTCCTAGAGCAGAGTGAAGACAATGGGTTTCAAACGCAGAGTTGCGGTGTATGTACATGGAGCAGAGTGAAGACAGTGTGTTCTTAATAGAGAGTGAAGACAGTGGTTTCCTTGAGCAAAATGTAGACAGTGTGTACCTAATGCAGAGTGAAGACAGTGTGTTCCTAATGCAGAGTGAAGACAGTGTGTTCCTAGAGCGGAGTGAAGACAGTGTGTTCCTAATGAAGTGTGAGGACAGTTTGTTCCTAGAGCAGAGTGAAGACAGTGTGTTCCTAATGCAGAGTGAAGACAGTGTGTTCCTAATGCAGAATGAAGACAGTGTGTTCCTAGAGCAGAGTGAAGACAATGTGTTTCAAACGCAGAGTTGTGGTGTATGTGCATGGAGCAGAGTGAAGACAGTGTGTTCCTAATGCAGAGTGAAGACACTATGATCCTAACGCAAAGTGAAGATAGTGTGTTCCTAGAGCAGAATGAAGACAGTGTGTTCCTAATGCAGAGTGAAGACAGTGTGTTCCTAATGCAGAGTGAAGACAGTGTGTCACTAATGCAGAGTGAAGACAGTGTGTTCCTAAGGCAGAGTGAAGACAGTGTGTTCCTAACGCAGGTTTGCGGTGTATATGCATCGAGCTGAGTGAAGACAGTGTCTTCCTAGAGCAGCAGAGTGAAGACAGTGTGTTCCTAACGCAGAGTGAAGACAGTGTGTTCCTAACGCAGAGTTGCGGTGTATGTGCATGGAGCAGAGTGAAGACAGTGTGTTCCTAGAGCAGAGTGAAGACAGTGTGTTCCTAATGCAGAGGGAAGACAGTGTGTTCCTAGAGCAGAATGAAGACTGTGTGTTCCTAGAGGAGAAAGAAGACAGTGTGTTCCTAGAGCAGAGTAAAGACAGTGTGTTCCTAGAGCAGAGTAAAGACAGTGTGTTCCTAGAGCAGAGTAAAGACAGTGTGTTTCTAATGCAGAGTTGCGGTGTACATGCATGGAGCAGAGTAGTGTCATTGTGTTCCTAGAGCCGAATGAAGACAGTGTGTTCCTAATGCAGAGTGAAGACAGTGTGTTCCTAATGCAGAGTGAAGACAGTGTGTTCCTAGAGCAGAGTGAAGACAGTATGTTCCTAACGCAGAGTGAAGACAGTGTGTTCCTAATGCAGAGTGAAGACAGTGTGTTCCTAGAGCAGAGTGAAGACAGTATGTTCCTAACGCAGAGTGAATCAAGTGTGTTCCTAGAGGAGAAAGAAGACAGTGTGTTCCTACAGCAGAGTGAAGACAGTGTGTTCCTAGAGCACAGTGAAGACAGTGTGTTCCTAATGAAGAGTGAGGACAGTGTGTTCCTAGAGCAGAGTGAAGACAGTGTGTTCCTAATGCAGAGTAAAGACAGTGTCTTCCTAGAGCAGAGTGAAGACAGTGTGTTCCTAAGGCAGAGTGAAAACAGTGTGTTCCTAGACCAGAGTGACGTCAGTGTGTTCCTAGAGTAGAGTGAAGACAGTGAGTTCCTAGAGCAGAGTGAAAACAGTGTGTTCCTAGAGCAGAGTGAAGACAGTATTTTCCTATCGCATAGTGAAGACAGTGTGTTCCGAACGCAGAGTTGCGTTGTTTGTGCATGGAGCAGAGTGAAGACAGTTTGGTCCTAGAGCAGAGTAAAGACCGTGTGTTCCTAATGCAGAGTTGCGGTGTACATGCATGGAGCAGAGTGAAGTCATTGTGTTGCTTGAGCCGAATGAAGACAGTGTGTTCCTAATGCAGAGTGAAGACATTGTGTTCCTAATGCAGAGTGAAGACAGTGTGTTCCTAGAGCAGAGTGAAGACAGTATGTTCCTAACGCAGAGTGAAGACAGTGTGTTCCTAATGCAGAGTGAAGACAGTGTGTTCCTAAAGCAGAGTGAAGACAGTATGTTCCTTACGCAGAGTGAATCAAGTGTGTTCCTAGAGGAGAAAGAAGACAGTGTGTTCCTACAGCAGAGTGAAGACAGTGTGTTCCTAGAGCACAGTGAAGACAGTGTGTTACTAATGAAGAGTGAGGACAGTGTGTTCCTAGAGCAGAGTGAAGACAGTGTGTTCCTTATGCAGAGTGAAGACAGTGTGTTCCTAATGCAGAGTTAAGACAGTGTGTTCCTAGAGCAGAGTGAAGACAATGGGTTTCAAACGCAGAGTTGCGGTGTATGTACATGGAGCAGAGTGAAGACAGTGTGTTCTTAATAGAGAGTGAAGACAGTGGTTTCCTAGAGCAAAATGTAGACAGTGTGTACCTAATGCAGAGTGAAGACAGTGTGTTCCTAATGCAGAGTGAAGACAGTGTGTTCCTAGAGCGGAGTGAAGACAGTGTGTTCCTAATGAAGTGTGAGGACAGTTTGTTCCTAGAGCAGAGTGAAGACAGTGTGTTCCTAATGCAGAGTGAGCAGAGTTGCGGTGTATGTACATGGAGCAGAGTGAAGACAGTGTGTTCTTAATAGAGAGTGAAGACAGTGGTTTCCTAGAGCAAAATGTAGACAGTGTGTACCTAATGCAGAGTGAAGACAGTGTGTTCCTAATGCAGAGTGAAGACAGTGTGTTCCTAGAGCGGAGTGAAGACAGTGTGTTCCTAATGAAGTGTGAGGACAGTTTGTTCCTAGAGCAGAGTGAAGACAGTGTGTTCCTAATGCAGAGTGAAGACAGTATGTTCCTAATGCAGAATGAAGACAGTGTGTTCCTAGAGCAGAGTGAAGACAATGTGTTTCAAACGCAGAGTTGTGGTGTATGTGCATGGAGCAGAGTGAAGACAGTGTGTTCCTAATGCAGAGTGAAGACACTATGATCCTAACGCAAAGTGAAGACAGTGTGTTCCTAGAGCAGAATGAAGACAGTGTGTTCCTAATGCAGAGTGAAGACAGTGTGTTCCTAATGCAGAGTGAAGACAGTGTGTCACTAATGCAGAGTGAAGACAGTGTGTTCCTAAGGCAGAGTGAAGACAGTGTGTTCCTAACGCAGGTTTGCGGTGTATATGCATCGAGCTGAGTGAAGACAGTGTCTTCCTAGAGCAGCAGAGTGAAGAGAGTGTGTTCCTAACGCAGAGTGAAGACAGTGTGTTCCTAACGCAGAGTTGCGGTGTATGTGCATGGAGCAGAGTGAAGACAGGGTGTTCCTAGAGCAGAGTGAAGACAGTGTGTTCCTAATGCAGAGGGAAGACAGTGTGTTCCTAGAGCAGAATGAAGACTGTGTGTTCCTAGAGGAGAAAGAAGACAGTGTGTTCCTAGAGCAGAGTAAAGACAGTGTGTTCCTAGAGCAGAGTAAAGACAGTGTGTTCCTAGAGCAGAGTAAAGACAGTGTGTTCCTAATGCAGAGTTGCGGTGTACATGCATGGAGCAGAGTAGTGTCATTGTGTTCCTAGAGCTGAATGAAGACAGTGTGTTCCTAATGCAGAGTGAAGACAGTGTGTTCCTAATGCAGAGTGAAGACAGTGTGTTCCTAGAGCAGAGTGAAGACAGTATGTTCCTAACGCAGAGTGAAGACAGTGTGTTCCTAATGCAGAGTGAAGACAGTGTGTTCCTAGAGCAGAGTGAAGACAGTATGTTCCTAACGCAGAGTGAATCAAGTGTGTTCCTAGAGGAGAAAGAAGACAGTGTGTTCCTACAGCAGAGTGAAGACAGTGTGTTTCTAGAGCACAGTGAAGACAGTGTGTTCCTAATGAAGAGTGAGGACAGTGTGTTCCTAGAGCAGAGTGAAGACAGTGTGTTCCTAATGCAGAGTGAAGACAGTGTGTTTCTAATGCAGAGTGAAGACAGTGTGTTCCTAGAGCAGAGTGAAGACAATGTGTTTCAAACGCAGAGTTGCGGTGTATGTGCATGGAGCAGTATGAAGACAGTGTGTTCTTAATAGAGAGTGAAGACAGTGGTTTCCTAGAGCAGAATGTAGACAGTGTGTACCTAATGCAGAGTGAATTCACTGTGTTCCTAATGCAGAGTGAAGACAGTGTGTTCCTAGAGCGGAGTGAAGACAGTGTGTTCCTAATGAAGAGTGAGGACAGTTTGTTCCTAGAGCAGAGTGAAGACAGTGTGTTCCTAATGCAGAGTGAAAACAGTGTGTTCCAAATGCAGAATGAAGACAGTGTGTTCCTAGAGCAGAGTGAAGACAATGTGTTTCAAACGCAGAGTTGCGGTGTATGTGCATGGAGCAGAGTGAAGACAGTGTGTTCCTAATGCAGAGTGAAGACACTATGATCCTAACGCAAAGTGAAGACAGTGTGTTCCTAGAGCAGAATGAAGACAGTGTGTTCCTAATGCAGAGTGAAGACAGTGTGTTCCTAATGCAGAGTGAAGACAGTGTGTTACTAATGCAGAGTGAAGACAGTGTGTTCCTAAGGCAGAGTGAAGACAGTGTGTTCCTAACGCAGGTTTGCGGTGTATATGCATCGAGCTGAGTGAAGACAGTGTCTTCCTAGAGCAGCAGAGTGAAGACAGTGTTTTCCTAACGCACAGTGAAGACAGTGTGTTCCTTAAGCAGAGTTGCGGTGTATGTGCATGGAGCAGAGTGAAGACAGTGTATTCCTAGAGCAGAGTGAAGACAGTGTCTTCCTAATGCAGAGTGAAGACAGTGTGTTCCTAGAGCAGAATGAAGACAGTGTGTTCCTAGAGGAGAAAGAAGACAGTGTGTTCCTAATGCAGAGTGAAGACAGTGTGTTCCTAGAGCAGAGTGAAGACAGTCTGTTCTTAATGCAGAGTGAAGACAGTGTGTGCCTAATGCAGAGTGAAGACAGTGTGTTCCTAATGAAGAGTGAGGACTGTGTGTTCCTAGAGCAGATTTAAGACAGTTTTTTTCCTAGAGCAGAATGAAGAGAGTGTGTTCCTAATGCAGAGTGAAGACCGTGTGTTCCTAATGCAGAGTGAAGACAGTGTCTTCCTCGAGCAGAGTGAAGACAGTGTGTTCCTAGAGCAGAGTGAAGACAGTATGTTCCTAACGCAGAGTGAATCAAGAGTGTTCCTAGAGGAGAAAGAAGACAGTGTGTTCCTACAGCAGAGTGAAGACAGTGTGTTCCTAGAGCAGAGTGAAGACAATGTGTTCTTAATGCAGAGTGAAGACAGTGTCTTCCTAGAGCAGAAAAAAACAATGTGTTCCTAATGGAGAGTGAAGACAGTGTGTTCCTAATGCAGAGTGAAGACAGTGTGTATCTAGAGCAGAGTGAAGACAATGTGTTCCTAATGCAGTGTAAAGACAGTGTGTACCTAACGCATAGTGAAGAGAGTATGTTCCTAACGCATAGTGAAGACAGTGTGTTACTAAAGCAGAGTTGCATTGTATGTGCATGGAGCAGAGTGAAGACAGTGTGTTCCTCGAGCAGAGTGAAAACAGTATGTTCCTAACGCATGGTGAAGACAGTGTGTTCCTAGAGCAGAACGAAGACAGTTTTTTCCTAACGTAGAGTTAATACAGTATGTTCCTACAGCAGAGTGAAGACAGTGTGTTCCTAACAAAGAGTTGCTGTGTATGTGCATGGAGCAGTCTGAAGACAGTGTATTCCTAATGCAGATTGAAGACAGTGTGTTCCTAACGCAGAGTTGCGGTGTATGTGCATGGAGCAGAGTGAAGACAGTGTGTTCCTAGAGCAGAGTGAAGACAGTGTGTTCCTAATGCAGAGGGAAGATAGTGTGTTCCTAGAGCAGAATGAAGACTGTGTGTTCCTAGAGGAGAAAGAAGACAGTGTGTTCCTAGAGCAGAGTAAAGACAGTGTGTTCCTAGAGCAGAGTAAAGACAGTGTGTTCCTAATGCAGAGTTGCGGTGTACATGCATGGAGCAGAGTGAAGTCATTGTGTTCCTAGAGCCGAATGAAGACAGTGTGTTCCTAATGCAGAGTGAAGACAGTGTGTTCCTAATGCAGAGTGAAGACAGTGTGTTCCTAGAGCAGAGTGAAGACAGTATGTTCCTAACGCAGAGTGAAGACAGTGTGTTCCTAATGCAGAGTGAAGACAGTGTGTTCCAAGAGCAGAGTGAAGACAGTATGTTCCTAACGCAGAGTGAATCAAGTGTGTTGCTAGAGGAGAAAGAAGACAGTGTGTTCCTACAGCAGAGTGAAGACAGTGTGTTCCTAGAGCACAGTGAAGACAGTGTGTTCCTAATGAAGAGTGAGGACAGTGTGTTCCTAGAGCAGAGTGAAGACAGTGTGTTCCTCATGCAGAGTGAAGACAGTGTGTTCCTAATGCAGAGTGAAGACAGTGTGTTCCTAGAGCAGAGTGAAGACAATGGGTTTCAAACGCAGAGTTGCTGTGTATGTGCATGGAGCAGTGTGAAGACAGTGTGTTCTTAATAGAGAGTGAAGACAGGGGTTTCCTAGAGCAGAATGTAGACAGTGTGTACCTAATGCAGAGTGAATTCACTGTGTTCCTAATGCAGAGTGAAGACAGTGTGTTCCTAGAGCGGAGTGAAGACAGTGTGTTCCTAATGAAGAGTGAGGACAGTTTGTTCCTAGAGCACAGTGAAGACAGTGTGTTCCTAATGCAGAGTGAAGACAGTGTGTTCCTAATGCAGAATGAAGACAGTGTGTTCCTAGAGCAGAGTGAAGACAATGTGTTTCAAACGCAGAGTTGCGGTGTATGTGCCTGGAGCAGAGTGAAGACTTTGTGTTCCTAGAGCAGAATGAAGACAGTGTGTTCTTAATGCAGAGTGAAGACAGTGTGTTCCTAGAGCAGAATGAAGACAGTGTGTTCCTAATGCAGAGTGAAGACAGTGTCTTCCTAGAGCAGAGTGAAGACAGTGTGTTCCTAAGGCAGAGTGAAAACAGTGTGTTCCTAGACCAGAGTGACGACAGTGTGTTCCTAGAGCAGAGTGAAGACAGTGAGTTCCTAGAGCAGAGTGAAGACAGTGTGTTCCTAGAGCAGAGTGAAGACAGTATTTTCCTATCGCATAGTGAATACAGTGTGTTCCTAACGCAGAGTTGCGTTGTATGTGCATGGAGCAGAGTTAAGACAGTTTGTTCCTAGAGCAGAGTAAAGACAGTGTATTCCTAATGCAGAGTTGCGGTGTACATGCATGGAGTAGAGTGAAGTCATTGTGTTCCTAGAGCCGAATGAAGACAGTGTGTTCCTAATGCAGAGTGAAGACAGTGTGTTCCTAATGCAGAATGAAGACAGTGTGTTCCTAGAGCAGAGTGAAGACAGTATGTTCCTAACGCAGAGTGAATCAAGTGTGTTCCTAGAGGAGAAAGAAGACAGTGTGTTCCTAGAGCAGAGTGAAGTCAGTGTGTTCCTAGAGCAGAGTGAAGACATTGTGTTCTTAATTCAGCGTGAAGACAGTGTGTTTCTAGAGCAGAATGAAGAGAGTGTGTTCCTAATGCAGAGTGAAGGCAGAGTGTTCCTAATGCAGAGTGAAGACAGTGTGTTCCTAGAGCAGAGTGAAGACAGTGTGTTCCTAACGCATAGTGTAGACAGTATGTTCCTAACGTATAGTGAAGACAGTGTGTTCCTAACGCAGAGTTGCGTTGTATGTGCATGGAGCAGAGAGAAGACAGTGTGTTCCTAGAGCAGAATGAAGACAGTGTGTTCCTAATGCAGAGTGAAAACAGTGTGTTCCTAATGCAGAATGAAGACAGTGTGTTGCGATTGCAGAGTGAAGTCAGTGTGTTCCTGATGCAGAGTGAAGACAGTGTGTTCCTAGAGCAGAGTGAAGACAGTGTGTTCCTGATGCAGAGTGAAGACAGTGTGTTCCTAATGCAGAGTTAAGACAGTGTCTTCCTAGAGCAGAGTGAAGACAGTGTGTTCCTAAGGCATAGTGAAGACAGTGTGTTCCTAGAGCAGACTGAAGACAGTATGTTCGTTATGCAGTGTGAAGACAGTGAGTTCCTAGAGCAGAGTGAAGACAGTGTTCCTAAATCAGAGTGAAGACAGTGTGTTCCTAATGCAGAGTGAAGACCATGTGTTCCTAATGCTGAGTGAAGACAGTGTCTTCCTCGAGCAGAGTGAAGAGAGTGTGTTCCTAGAGCAGAGTGAAGACAGTATGTTCCTAACGCAGAGTGAATCAAGTGTGTTCCTAGAGGAGAAAGAAGACAGTGTGTTCCTACAGCAGAGTGAGGACAGTGTGTGCCTAGAGCAGATTTAAGACAGTTTTTTCCTAGAGCAGAATGAAGAGAGTGTGTTCCTAATGCAGAGTGAAGACCGTGTGTTCCTAATGCAGAGTGATGACAGTGTCTTCCTCGAGCAGAGTGAAGACAGTGTGTTCCTAGAGCAGAGTGAAGACAGTATGTTCCTAACGCAGAGTGAATCAAGTGTGTTCCTAGAGGAGAAAGGAGACAGTGTGTTCCTACAGCAGAGTGAAGACAGTGTGTTCCTAGAGCAGAGTGAAAACAGTGTGTTCTTAATGCAGAGTGAAGACAGTGTGTTCCTAGAGCAGAAAAAAACAATGTGTTCCTAATGGAGAGTGAAGACAGTGTGTTCCTAATGCAGAGTGAAGACAGTGTGTATCTAGAGCAGAGTGAAGACAGTGTGTTCCTAACGCAGAGTAAAGACAGTGTGTACCTAATGCAGAGTGAAGACAGTGTGTTCCTAATGCAGAGTGAAGACAGTGTGTTCCTAGAACAGAGTGAAGACAACGTGTTCCAAACGCAGAGTTACGGTGTATGTGCATGGAGCAGAGTGTAGACAGTGTGTTCCTAATGCAGAGTGAAGACACTATGATCCTAACGCAAATTGAAGACAGTGTGTTCCTAGAGCAGAGTGAAGACTGTGTGTTCCTAACACAGAGTTGCGGTGTATGTGCATGGAGCAGAGTGAAGACATTGTGTTCCTGAGCAGAATGAAGACAGTGTGTTCCTAATGCAGAGTGAAGACAGTGTGTTCCTAGAGCAGAATGAAGACAGTGTGTTCCTAATGCAGAGTGAAGACAGTGTGTTCCTAGAGCAGAATGAAGACAGTGTGTTCCTAATGCAGAGTGAAGACAGTGTCTTCCTAGACCAGAGTGACGACAGTGTGTTCCTAGAGCAGAGTGAAGACAGTGAGTTCCTAGAGCAGAGTGAAGACAGTGTGTTCCTAGAGCAGAGAGAAGACAGTATTTTCCTATCGCATAGTGAATACAGTGTGTTCCTAACGCAGAGTTGCGTTGTATGTGCATGGAGCAGAGTGAAGACAGATTGTTCCTAGAGCAGAGTAAAGACAGTGTGTTCCTAATGCAGAGTTGCGGTGTACATGCATGGAGCAGAGTGAAGTCATTGTGTTCCTAGAGCCGAATGAAGACAGTGTGTTCCTAATGCAGAGTGAAGACAGTGTGTTCCTAATGCAGAGTGAAGACAGTGTGTTCCTAGAGCAGAGTGAAGTCAGTGTGTTCCTAGAGCAGAGTGAAGACATTGTGTTCTTAATGCAGCGTGAAGACAGTGTGTTCCTAGAGCAGAATGAAGAGAGTGTGTTCCTAATGCAGAGTGAAGGCAGAGTGTTCCTAATGCAGAGTGAAGACAGTGTGTTCCTAGAGCAGAGTGAAGACAGTGTGTTCCTAACGCATAGTGTAGACAGTATGTTACTAACGCATAGTGAAGACAGTGTGTTCCTAACGCAGAGTTGCGTTGTATGTGCATGGAGCAGAGAGAAGACAGTGTGTTCCTAGAGCAGAATGAAGACAGTGTGTTCCTAATGCAGAGTGAAAACAGTGTGTTCCTAATGCAGAGTGAAGACAGTGTGTTGCGATTGCAGAGTGAAGTCAGTGTGTTCCTGATGCAGAGGGAAGACAGTGTGTTCCTAGAGCAGAGTGAAGACAGTGTGTTCCTAATGCAGAGTGAAGACGATGTGTTCCTAATGCAGAGTTAAGACAGTGTCTTCCTAGAGCAGAGTGAAGACAGTGTGTTCCTAAAGCATAATGAAGACAGTGTGTTCCTAATGCATAGTGAAGACAGTGTCTTACTAGAGAAGAGTGAAGACTGTGTGTTCTTAACGCATAGTGAAGACAGTGTGTTCCTAGAGCAGACTGAAGACAGTGTGTTCGTAATGCAGAGTGAAGACAGTGAGTTCCTAGAGCAGAGTGAAGACAGTGTGTTCCTAATGCAGAGTGAAGACAGTGTGTTCCAAATGAAGAGTGAGTACAGTGTGTTCCTACAGCAGTGTTAAGACAGTGTGTTCCTAGAGCAGAGTGAAGACAGTATGTTCCTAACGCAGAGTGAAACAAGTGTGTTCCTAGAGGAGAAAGAAGACAGTGTGTTCCTACAGCAGAGTGAAGACAGTGTGTTCCTAGAGCAGAGTGAAGACCATGTGTTCTTAATGCAGAGTGAAGACAGTGTGTTCCTAGAGCAGAAAAAAACAATGTGTTCCTAATGGAGAGTGAAGACAGTGTGTTCCTAATGCAGAGTGAAGACAGTGTGTATCTAGAGCAGAGTGAAGACAGTGTGTTCCTAATGCAGTGTAAAGACAGTGTGTACCTAACGCATAGTGAAGAGAGTATGTTCCTAACGCATAGTGAAGACAGTGTGTTACTAAAGCAGAGTTGCGGTGTATGTGCATGGAGCAGAGTGAAGACAGTGTGTTCCTCGAGCAGAGTGAAAACAGTATGTTCCTAACGCATAGTGAAGACAGTGTGTTCCTAGAGCAGAATGAAAACAGTTTTTTCCTAACGTAGAGTTAATACAGTATGTTCCTACAGCAGAGTTAAGACAGTGTGTTCCTATCAAAGAGTTGCTGTGTATGTGCATGGAGCAGTCTGAAGACAGTGTGTTCCTAATGCAGAGTGAAGACAGTGTGTTCCTAATGCAGAGTGAAGACAGTGTGTTCCTAATGCAGAGTGAAGACAGTGTGTTCCTAGAACAGAGTGAAGACAATGTGTTCCAAACGCAGAGTTACGGTGTATGTGCATGGAGCAGAGTGAAGACAGTGTGTTCCTAATGCAGAGTGAAGACACTATGATCCTAACGCAAAGTGAAGACAGTGTTTCCTGGAGCAGAGTGAAGACTGTGTGTTCCTAACACAGAGTTGCGGTGTATGTGCATGGAGCAGAGTGAAGACATTGTGTTTCTAGAGCAGAATGAAGACAGTGTGTTCCTAATGCAGAGTGAAGACAGTGTCTTCCTAGAGCAGAGTGAAGACAGTGTGTTCCTAAGGCAGAGTGAAAACAGTGTGTTCCTAGACCAGAGTGACGACAGTGTGTTCCTAGAGCAGAGTGAAGACAGTGAGTTCCTAGAGCAGAGTGAAGACAGTGTGTTCCTAGAGCAGAGTGAAGACAGTATTATCCTATCGCATAGTGAATACAGTGTGTTCCTAACGCAGAGTTGCGTTGTATGTGCATGGAGTAGAGTTAAGACAGTTTGTTCCTAGAGCAGAGTAAAGACAGTGTGTTCCTAATGCAGAGTTGCGGTGTACATGCATGGAGCAGAGTGAAGTCATTGTGTTCCTAGAGCCGAATGAAGACAGTGTGTTCCTAATGCAGAGTGAAGACAGTGTGTTCCTAATGCAGAATGAAGACAGTGTGTTCCTAGAGCAGAGTGAAGACAGTATGTTCCTAACGCAGAGTGAAGACAGTGTGTTCCTAATGCAGAGTGAAGACAGTGTGTTCCTAGAGCAGAGTGAAGACAGTATGTTCCTAACGCAGAGTGAATCAAGTGTGTTCCTAGAGGAGAAAGAAGACAGTGTGTTCCTAGAGCAGAGTGAAGACATTGTGTTCTTAATTCAGCGTGAAGACAGTGTGTTTCTTGAGCAGAATGAAGAGAGTGTGTTCCTAATGCAGAGTGAAGGCAGAGTGTTCCTAATGCAGAGTGAAGACAGTGTGTTCCTAGAGCAGAGTGAAGACAGTGTGTTCCTAACGCATAGTGTAGACAGTATGCTCCTAACGCATAGTGAAGACAGTGTGTTCCTAACGCAGAGTTGCGTTGTATGTGCATGGAGCAGAGATAAGACAGTGTGTTCCTAGAGCAGAATGAAGACAGTGTGTTCCTAATGCAGAGTGAAAACAGTGTGTTCCTAATGCAGAATGAAGACAGTGTGTTGCGATTGCAGAGTGAAGTCAGTGTGTTCCTGATGCAGAGTGAAGACAGTGTGTTCCTAGAGCAGAGTGAAGACAGTGTGTTCCTGATGCAGAGTGAAGACAGTGTGTTCCTAATGCAGAGTTAAGACAGTGTCTTCCTAGAGCAGAGTGAAGACAGTGTGTTCCTAAGGCATAGTGAAGACAGTGTGTTCCTAGAGCAGACTGAAGACAGTGTGTTCGTTATGCAGTGTGAAGACAGTGAGTTCCTAGAGCAGAGTGAAGACAGTGTTCCTAAATCAGAGTGAAGACAGTGTGTTCCTAATGCAGAGTGAAGACCATGTGTTCCTAATGCTGAGTGAAGACAGTGTCTTCCTCGAGCAGAGTGAAGAGAGTGTGTTCCTAGAGCAGAGTGAAGACAGTATGTTCCTAACGCAGAGTGAATCAAGTGTGTTCCTAGAGGAGAAAGAAGACAGTGTGTTCCTACAGCAGAGTGAGGACAGTATGTTCCTTGAGCAGATTTAAGACAGTTTTTTCCTAGAGCAGAATGAAGAGAGTGTATTCCTAATGCAGAGTGAGGACCGTGTGTTCCTAATGCAGAGTGAAGACAGTGTCTTCCTCGAGCAGAGTGAAGACAGTGTGTTCCTAGAGCAGAGTGAAGACAGTATGTTCCTAACGCAGAGTGAATTAAGTGTGTTCCTAGAGGAGAAAGGAGACAGTGTGTTCCTACAACAGAGTGAAGACAGTGTGTTCCTAGAGCAGAGTGAAAACAGTGTGTTCTTAATGCAGAGTGAAGACAGTGTGTTCCTAGAGCAGAAAAAAACAATGTGTTCCTAATGGAGAGTGAAGACAGTGTGTTCCTAATGCAGAGTGAAGACAGTGTGTATCTAGAGCAGAGTGAAGACAGTGTGTTCCTAACGCAGAGTAAAGACAGTGTGTACCTAATGCAGAGTGAAGACAGTGTGTTCCTAATGCAGAGTAAAGACAGTGTGTTCCTAGAACAGAGTGAAGACAACGTGTTCCAAACGCAGAGTTACGGTGTATGTGCATGGAGCAGAGTGTAGACAGTGTGTTCCTAATGCAGAGTGAAGACACTATGATCCTAACGCAAATTGAAGACAGTGTGTTCCTAGAGCAGAGTGAAGACTGTGTGTTCCTAACACAGAGTTGCGGTGTATGTGCATGGAACAGAGTGTAGACATTGTGTTCCTGAGCAGAATGAAGACAGTGTGTTCCTAATACAGAGTGAAGACAGTGTGTTCCTAGAGCAGAATGAAGACAGTGTGTTCCTAATGCAGAGTGAAGACAGTGTCTTCCTAGAGCAGAGTGAAGACAGTGTGTTCCTAAGGCAGAGTGAAAACAGTGTGTTCCTAGACCAGAGTGACGACAGTGTGTTCCTAGAGCAGAGTGAAGACAGTGAGTTCCTAGAGCAGAGTGAAGACAGTGTGTTCCTAGAGCAGAGTGAAGACAGTATTTTCCTATCGCATAGTGAATACAGTGTGTTCCTAACGCAGAGTTGCGTTGTATGTGCATGGAGCAGAGTGAAGACAGATTGTTCCTAGAGCAGAGTAAAGACAGTGTGTTCCTAATGCAGAGTTGCGGTGTACATGCATGGAGCAGAGTGAAGTCATTGTGTTCCTAGAGCCGAATGAAGACAGTGTGTTCCTAATGCAGAGTGAAATCAGTGTGTTCCTAATGCAGAGTGAAGACAGTGTGTTCCTAGAGCAGAGTGAAGTCAGTGTGTTCCTAGAGCAGAGTGAAGACTTTGTGTTCTTAATGCAGCGTGAAGACAGTGTGTTCCTAGAGCAGAATGAAGAGAGTGTGTTCCTAATGCAGAGTGAAGGCAGAGTGTTCCTAATGCAGAGTGAAGACAGTGTGTTCCTAGAGCAGAGTGAAGACAGTGTGTTCCTAACGCATAGTGTAGACAGTATGTTCCTAACGCATAGTGAAGACAGTGTGTTCCTAACGCAGAGTTGCGTTGTATGTGCATGGAGCAGAGAGAAGACAGTGTGTTCCTAGAGCAGAATGAAGACAGTGTGTTCCTAATGCAGAGTGAAAACAGTGTGTTCCTAATGCAGAGTGAAGACAGTGTGTTGCGATTGCAGAGTGAAGTCAGTGTGTTCCTGATGCAGAGGGAAGACAGTGTGTTCCTAGAGCAGAGTGAAGACAGTGTGTTCCTAATGCAGAGTGAAGACGATGTGTTCCTAATGCAGAGTTAAGACAGTGTCTTCCTAGAGCAGAGTGAAGACAGTGTGTTCCTAAAGCATAATGAAGACAGTGTGTTCCTAATGCATAGTGAAGACAGTGTCTTACTAGAGAAGAGTGAAGACTGTGTGTTCCTAACGCATAGTGAAGACAGTGTGTTCCTAGAGCAGACTGAAGACAGTGTGTTCGTAATGCAGAGTGAAGACAGTGAGTTCCTAGAGCAGAGTGAAGACAGTGTGTTCCTAATGCAGAGTGAAGACAGTGTGTTCCAAATGAAGAGTGAGTACAGTGTGTTCCTACAGCAGTGTTAAGACAGTGTGTTCCTAGAGCAGAGTGAAGACAGTATGTTCCTAACGCAGAGTGAAACAAGTGTGTTCCTAGAGGAGAAAGAAGACAGTGTGTTCCTACAGCAGAGTGAAGACAGTGTGTTCCTAGAGCAGAGTGAAGACCATGTGTTCTTAATGCAGAGTGAAGACAGTGTGTTCCTAGAGCAGAAAAAAACAATGTGTTCCTAATGGAGAGTGAAGACAGTGTGTTCCTAATGCAGTGTAAAGACAGTGTGTACCTAACGCATAGTGAAGAGAGTATGTTCCTAACGCATAGTGAAGACAGTGTGTTACTAAAGCAGAGTTGCGGTGTATGTGCATGGAGCAGAGTGAAGACAGTGTGTTCCTCGAGCAGAGTGAAAATAGTATGTTCCTAACGCATAGTGAAGACAGTGTGTTCCTAGAGCAGAATGAAAACAGTTTTTTCCTAACGTAGAGTTAATACAGTATGTTCCTACAGCAGAGTTAAGACAGTGTGTTCCTATCAAAGAGTTGCTGTGTATGTGCATGGAGCAGTCTGAAGACAGTGTGTTCCTAATGCAGAGTGAAGACAGTGTGTTCCTAACGCAGAGTTGCGGTGTATGTGCATGGAGCAGAGTGAAGACTGTGTGTTCCTAGAGCAGAGTGAAGACAGTGTGTTCCTAATGCAGAGGGAAGATAGTGTGTTCCTAGAGCAGAATGAAGACTGTGTGTTCCTAGGGGAGAAAAAAGACAGTGTGTTCCTAGAGCAGAGTAAAGACAGTGTGTTCCTAGAGCAGAGTAAAGACAGTGTGTTCCTAGAGCAGAGTAAAGACAGTGTGTTCCTAATGCAGAGTTGCGGTGTACATGCATGGAGCAGAGTGAAGTCATTGTTTTCCTAGAGCCGAATGAAGACAGTGTGTTCCTAATGCACAGTGAAGACAGTGTGTTCCTAATGCAGAGTGAAGACAGTGTGTTCCTAGAGCAGAGTGAAGACAGTATGTTCCTAACGCAGAGTGAAGACAGTGTGTTCCTAATGCAGAGTGAAGACAGTGTGTTCCTAGAGCAGAGTGAAGACAGTATGTTCCTAACGCAGAGTGAATCAAGTGTGTTCCTAGAGGAGAAAGAAGACAGTGTGTTCCTACAGCAGAGTGAAGACAGTGTGTTCCTAGAGCACAGTGAAGACAGTGTGTTCCTAATGAAGAGTGAGGACAGTGTGTTCCTAGAGCAGAGTGAAGACAGTGTGTTCCTAGAGCAGAGTGAAGACAGTATGTTCCTAACGCAGAGTGAATCAAGTGTGTTCCTAGAGGAGAAAGAAGACAGTGTGTTCCTACAGCAGAGTGAAGACAGTGTGTTCCTAGAGCACAGTGAAGACAGTGTGTTCCTAATGAAGAGTGAGGACAGTGTGTTCCTAGAGCAGAGTGAAGACAGTGTGTTCCTAATGCAGAGTGAAAACAGTGTGTTCCTAATGCAGAGTGAAGACAGTGTGTTCCTAGAGCTGAGTGAAGACAATGGGTTTCAAACGCAGAGTTGCGGTGTATGTGCATGGAGCAGTGTGAAGACAGTGTGTTCTTAATAGAGAGTGAAGACAGTGGTTTCCTAGAGCAGAATGTAGACAGTGTGTACCTAATGCAGAGTGAATTCACTGTGTTCCTAATGCAGAGTGAAGACAGTGTGTTCCTAGAGCGGAGTGAAGACAGTGTGTTCCTAATGCAGAGTGAAGACAGTGTGTTCCTAACGTAGAGTTGCGGTGTATGTGCATGGAGCAGAGTGAAGACAGTGTGTTCCTAGAGCAGAATAAAGAAAGTGTGTTCCTAATGCAGAGTGAAAACAATGTGTTCCTACAGCAGATTGAAGACAGTGTGTTCCTAAAAAATAGTTGCTGTGTATGTGCATGGAGCATAGTGAAGACAGTGTGTTCCTAATGCAGAGTGAAGACAGTGTATTCCTAAAGCAGAGTGAAGACAGTGATTTCCTAGAGCAGAGTGAAGACAGTGTGTTCCTAACGCAGAGTTGCAGCGTATGTGCATGGAGCAGAGTGAAGACAGTGCGTTCCTATAGCAGAGTGAGACTGTGTGTTCCTAATGCAGAGTGGAGACAGTGTGTTCCTAATGCAGAGGGAAGACATTGTGTTCCTAATACATAGTGAGGACAGTGTCTTCCTAGAGCAAAATGAAGACAGTATGTTCCTAACGCACAGTGAAGACAGTGTGATCCTAGAGCAGAAAGAAGACAGTGTCTTCCTAACGCATAGTGAAGACACTGTGTTCCTAGAGCAGAATGAAGACAGTTTTTTCCTAACGTAGAGTTAATACAGTTTGTTCCTACAGCAGAGTGAAGACAGTGTGTTCCTAACAAAGAGTTGCTGTGTATGTGCATGGAGCAGTCTGAAGACAGTGTGTTCCTAATGCAGAGTGAAGACAGTGTGTTCCTAATGCAGAGTGAAGACAGTGTGTTCCTAGAACAGAGTGAAGAAAATGTGTTCCAAACGCAGAAGTACGGTGTATGTGCATGGAGCAGAGTGAAGACAGTGTGTTCCTAATGCAGAGTGAAGACACTATGATCCTAACGCAAAGTGAAGACAGTGTGTTCCTAGAGCAGAGTGAAGACTGTGTGTTCCTAACACAGAGTTGCGGTGTATGTGCATGGAGCAGAGTGAAGACATTGTGTTCCTTGAGCAGAATGAAGACAGTGTGTTCTTAATGCAGAGTGAAGACAGTGTGTTCCTAGAGCAGAATGAAGACAGTGTGTTCCTAATGCAGAGTGAAGACAGTGTCTTCCTAGAGCAGAGTGAAGACAGTGTGTTCCTAAGGCAGAATGAAAACAGTGTGTTCCTAGACCAGAGTGACGTCAGTGTGTTTTTAGAGCAGAGTGAAGACAGTGAGTTCATAGAGCAGAGTGAAGACAGTGTGTTCCTAGAGCAGAGTGAAGACAGTATTTTCCTATCGCATAGTGAAGACAGTGTGTTCCTAACGCAGAGTTGCGTTCTTTTGCATGGAGCAGAGTGAAGACAGTTTGGTCCTAGAGCAGAGTAAAGACAGTGTGTTCCTAATGCAGAGTTGCGGTGTACATGCATGGAGCAGAGTGAAGTCATTGTGTTCCTAATGCAGAGTGAAGACAGTGTGTTCCTAATGCAGAGTGAAGACAGTGTGTTCCTAATGCAGAGTGAAGACAGTGTGTTCCTAGAGCAGAGTGAAGACAATGTGTTTCAAACGCAGAGTTGAGGTGTATGTGCATGGAGCAGAGTGAAGACAGTGTGTTCTTAATAGAGAGTGAAGACAGTGGTTTCCTAGAGCAGAATGTAGACAGTGTGTACCTAATGCAGAGTGAAGTCACTGTGTTCCAAATGCAGAGTGAAGACAGTGTGTTCCTAGAGCGGAGTGAAGACAGTGTGTTCCTAATGAAGAGTGAGGACAGTTTGTTCCTAGAGCAGAGTGAAGACAGTGTGTTCCTAATGCAGAGTGAAGACAGGGTGTTCCTAATGCAGAATGAAGACAGTGTGTTCCTAGAGCAGAAGAAGACAATGTGTTTCAAACGCAGAGTTGCGGTGTATGTGCATGGAGCAGAGTGAAGACAGTGTGTTCCTAATGCAGAGTGAAGACACACTGATCCGAACGCAAAGTAAAGACAGTGTGTTCCTCGAGCAGAATGATACAGTGTGTTCCTAATGCAGAGTGAAGACAGTGTGTTCCTAACACTGAGTTGCAGTGTATGTGCATGGAGCAGTGTGAAGACAGTGTGTTCCTAGAGCAGAGTGAAGACAGTGTGTTCCTAATGCAGAGGGAAGTCAGTGTGTTCCTAGAGCAGAATGAAGACAGTGTGTTCCTAGAGGAGAAAGAAGACAGTGTGTTCCTAGAGTAGAGTAAAGACAGTGTGTTCCTAGAGCAGAGTAAAGACAGTGGGTTCCTAGAGCAGAGTGAAGACAGTGTGTTCTTAATGTGGATTGAAGACAGTGTGTTCCTAGAGCAGAATGAAGACAGTGTGTTCCTAATGCAGAGTGAAGACAGAGTGTTCCTATTGCAGAGTGAAGACAGTGTGTTCCTCGAGCAGAGTGAAGACAGTGTGTTCCTAACGCAGAATTGCGGTGTATGTGCATGGAGAAGAGTGAAGACAGTGTGGTCCTAGAGCAGAGTGAAGACAGTGTCTTCCTAGAGCAGAGTGAAGACAGTGTGTTCCTAACGCATAGTGAAGACAGTGTGTACCTTACGCATAGTGAAGACAGTTGGTTCCTAACGCATAGTGAAGACAGTGTGTTCCTAACGTAGAGTTGCGGTGTATGTGCATGGAGCAGAATGAAGACAGTGTTTTCCTAGAGCAGAGTGAAGAAAGTGTGTTCCTAATGCAGAGTGAATACAATGTGTTCCTACAGCAGATTGAAGACAGTGTGTTCCTAAAAGAGAGTTGCTGTGTATGTGCATGGAGCAGAGTGAAGACAATGTGTTCCTAGAGCAGAATGAAGACAGTGTGTTCCTAATGCAGAGAGAAGACAGTGTGTTCCTAATGCAGAGTGAAGACAGTGAGTTCCTACACCAGAGTGAATACAGTGTGTTCCTAACAAAAATTTGCTGTGTTTGTGCATGGATCAGAGTGAAGACAGTGTGTTCCTAGAGCAGAGTGACGACATTGTGTTCCAGAGGAGAAAGAAGACAGTGTGTTCCTAGCGAAGAGTGAAGATAGTGTGTTCCTAGAGCAGAGTGAAGATAGTGTGTTCTTCATGCAGAGTGAAGACAGTGTGTTTCCAGAGCAGAGTGAAGACTGTGTGGTCCTAACGCAGAGTTGCATGTATGTGCATGGAGCAGAGTGAAGACAGGGTGTTTTTAAGGAAGAGTTAATACAGTATGTTCCTACAGCAGAGTGAATACAGTGTGTTACTACCAAAGAGTTGCTGTGTATGTGCATGGAACAGAGTGAAGACAGTGTGTTCCTAGAGCAGAGTGAAGACAGTATGTTCCTAATGCAGAGTGAAGACAGTGTGTTCCTAATGCAGAGTGAAGACAGTGTGTTCCTAGAGCAGAGTGAAGAAAGTATGTTCCTAACGCAGAGTGAAGACAGAGTGTTCCTAGAGGAGAAAGAAGACAGTGTGTTTCTACAGCAGAGTGAAGACAGTGTGTTCCTTAGCAGAAGGAAGACAGTGTGTTCCTAATGCAGAGTGAAGTCAGTGTGTTCCTAATGCAGAGTGAAGACAGTGTTTTCCTAGAGAAGAGTGACGACAGTGTGTACCTAACGCATAGTGAAGACAGTGTGTACCTAATGAATAGTGAAGACACTATGTTCTTAACGCATACTGAAGACAGTGTGTTCATAACGCAGAGTTGCGTTGTATGTGTATGGAGCAGAGTGAAGACAGTTTGTTCCTAAGGGAGAGTGAAGACAGTATGTTCCTAACGCAGAGTTAATACAGTATGTACCTACAGCAGAGTGAATACACTGTGTTCCTAACAAAGAGTTGCTGTGTTTGTGCATGGAGCAGAGTGAAGACAGTTTGCCCCTAGAGCAGAGTGAAGACAGTGTGTTTCTATTGCAGAGTGAAGACAGTGTGTTCCTAGAGCAGAGTGAAGACAGTATGTTACTAACGCACAGTGAAGACAGTGTGTTCCTAGAGCAGAGTGAAGACAGTGTATTCCTTACGCAGAGTTGTGGTGTATGTGCATGGAGCAGAGTGAAAACAGTGTGATCATAGTACAGATTGAAGACAGTGTGTTGTAATTCAGAGTGAATACAGTGTGTTCCTACAGCAGATTGAAGACAGTGTGTTCCTAAAAAAGAGTTGCTGTGTATGTGCATGGAGCAGAGTGAAGAGAGTGTGTTTCTAGAGCAGAGTGAAGACAGTGTGTTCCTAATGCAGAGTGAAGACAGTGTGTTCCTAAAACAGAGTGAAGACAGTGTGTTCCTAGAGCAGAGTGAAGACAGTGTGTTCCTAATGCAGAGTGAAGACAGTTTGTTCCTAGAGCAGAGTGAAGACAGTATGTTCCTAACGCAGAGTTAATACAGTATGTCCCTACAGCAGAGTGAATACACTGTGTTCCTAACAAAGAGTTGCTGTGTATGTGCATGGAGCAGAGTGAAGACAGTTTGCCCCTAGAGCAGAGTGAAGACAGTGTGTTTCTATTGCAGAGTGAAGACAGTGTGTTCCTAATGCAGAGTGAAGACAGTGTGTTCCTAATGCAGAGTGAAGACAGTGTGTTCCTAGAGCAGACTGAAGACAGTGTGTTCCTAACGCACAGTGAAGACAGTGTGTTCCTAGAGCAGAGTGAAGACAGTGTGTTCTTAGAGCAGAGTGAAAACAGTGTGTTCCTTACGCAGAGTTGCGGTGTATGTGCATGGAGCAGAGTGAAAACAGTGTGTTCATAGTACAGAGTGAAGACAGTGTGTTCCTAATTCAGAGTGAATACAGTGTGTTCCTACAGCAGATTGAAGACAGTGTGTTCCTAAAAAAGAGTTGCTGTGTATGTGCATGGAGCAGAGTGAAGACAGTGTGTTCCTAGAGCAGAGTGAAGACAGTGTGTTCCTTACGCAGAGTTTCGGTGTATGTGCATGGAGCAGAAGGAAAACAATGTGTTCATAGTACAGAGTGAAGACAGTGTGTTCCTAATTCAGAGTGAATACTGTGTGTTCCTACAGCAGATTAAAGACAGTGTGTTCCTAAAAAAGTGTTGCTGTGTATGTGCATTGAGCAGAGTGAAGACAGTGTGTTCCTAGAGCAGAGTGAAGACAGTGTGTTCCTAATGCAGAGTGAAGACAGTGTGTTCCTAATGCAGAGTGAAGACAGTGTGTTCCTAGAGCAGAGTGAAGACAGTGTGTTCCTAACGCATAGTGAAGACAGTATGTACCTACTCATAGTGAAGACAGTATGTTCCTAACGCATAGTGAAGACAGTGTGTTCCTAACGCAGAGTTGCGGTGTATGTGCCTGGAGCAGAGTGAAGACAGTGTGTTCCTAGAGCAGAGGGAAGACAGTATGTTACTACCAAAGAGTTGCTGTGTATGTGCATGGAACAGAGTGAAGACAGTGTGTTCCTAGAGCAGAGTGAAGACAGTATGTTCCTAATGCAGAGTGAAGACAGTGTGTTCCTAATGCAGAGTGAAGACAGTGTGTTCCTAGAGCAGAGTGAAGAAAGTATGTTCCTAACGCAGAGTGAAGACAGAGTGTTCCTAGAGGAGAAAGAAGACAGTGTGTTTCTACAGCAGAGTGAAGACAGTGTGTTCCTAGAGCAGAAGGAAGACAGTGTGTTCCTAATGCAGAGTGAAGTCAGTGTGTTCCTAATGCAGAGTGAAGACAGTGT
The DNA here is from genome assembly GCF_037038515.1 of Microtus pennsylvanicus. NCBI lineage: Eukaryota > Metazoa > Chordata > Mammalia > Rodentia > Cricetidae > Microtus > Microtus pennsylvanicus. The sequence goes on from NC_134581.1 coordinate 145,028,465, forward strand.
TTTCCTAGAGAAGAGTGACGACAGTGTGTACCTAACGCATAGTGAAGACAGTGTGTACCTAATGAATAGTGAAGACACTATGTTCTTAACGCATACTGAAGACAGTGTGTTCATAACGCAGAGTTGCGTTGTATGTGTATGGAGCAGAGTGAAGACAGTTTGTTCCTAAGGGAGAGTGAAGACAGTATGTTCCTAACGCAGAGTTAATACAGTATGTACCTACAGCAGAGTGAATACACTGTGTTCCTAACAAAGAGTTGCTGTGTTTGTGCATGGAGCAGAGTGAAGACAGTTTGCCCCTAGAGCAGAGTGAAGACAGTGTGTTTCTATTGCAGAGTGAAGACAGTGTGTTCCTAGAGCAGAGTGAAGACAGTGTGTTACTAACGCACAGTGAAGACAGTGTGTTCCTAGAGCAGAGTGAAGACAGTGTATTCCTTACGCAGAGTTGTGGTGTATGTGCATGGAGCAGAGTGAAAACAGTGTGATCATAGTACAGATTGAAGACAGTGTGTTGTAATTCAGAGTGAATACAGTGTGTTCCTACAGCAGATTGAAGACAGTGTGTTCCTAAAAAAGAGTTGCTGTGTATGTGCATGGAGCAGAGTGAAGAGAGTGTGTTTCTAGAGCAGAGTGAAGACAGTGTGTTCCTAATGCAGAGTGAAGACAGTGTGTTCCTAAAACAGAGTGAAGACAGTGTGTTCCTAGAGCAGAGTGAAGACAGTGTGTTCCTAATGCAGAGTGAAGACAGTTTGTTCCTAGAGCAGAGTGAAGACAGTATGTTCCTAACGCAGAGTTAATACAGTATGTCCCTACAGCAGAGTGAATACACTGTGTTCCTAACAAAGAGTTGCTGTGTATGTGCATGGAGCAGAGTGAAGACAGTTTGCCCCTAGAGCAGAGTGAAGACAGTGTGTTTCTATTGCAGAGTGAAGACAGTGTGTTCCTAATGCAGAGTGAAGACAGTGTGTTCCTAATGCAGAGTGAAGACAGTGTGTTCCTAGAGCAGACTGAAGACAGTGTGTTCCTAACGCACAGTGAAGACAGTGTGTTCCTAGAGCAGAGTGAAGACAGTGTGTTCTTAGAGCAGAGTGAAAACAGTGTGTTCCTTACGCAGAGTTGCGGTGTATGTGCATGGAGCAGAGTGAAAACAGTGTGTTCATAGTACAGAGTGAAGACAGTGTGTTCCTAATTCAGAGTGAATACAGTGTGTTCCTACAGCAGATTGAAGACAGTGTGTTCCTAAAAAAGAGTTGCTGTGTATGTGCATGGAGCAGAGTGAAGACAGTGTGTTCCTAGAGCAGAGTGAAGACAGTGTGTTCCTTACGCAGAGTTTCGGTGTATGTGCATGGAGCAGAAGGAAAACAATGTGTTCATAGTACAGAGTGAAGACAGTGTGTTCCTAATTCAGAGTGAATACAGTGTGTTCCTACAGCAGATTAAAGACAGTGTGTTCCTAAAAAAGAGTTGCTGTGTATGTGCATGGAGCAGAGTGAAGACAGTGTGTTCCTAGAGCAGAGTGAAGACAGTGTGTTCCTAATGCAGAGTGAAGACAGTGTGTTCCTAATGCAGAGTGAAGACAGTGTGTTCCTAGAGCAGAGTGAAGACAGTGTGTTCCCAACGCATAGTGAAGACAGTATGTACCTACTCATAGTGAAGACAGTATGTTCCCAACGCATAGTGAAGACAGTGTGTTCCTAACGCAGAGTTGCGGTGTATGTGCCTGGAGCAGAGTGAAGACAGTGTGTTCCTAGAGCAGAGGGAAGACAGTATGTTCCTAAGGCATAGTGAAGACAGTGTGTTCCTAGAGCAAAATGAGGACAGGTTGTTCCTAACCCAGAGTTAATACAGTATATTCCTACAGCACAGTGAATACGGTGTGTTCCTAACAGAGAGTTGCTGTGTATGTGCATGGAGCAGAGTGAAGACAGTGTATTCCTAACGCAGAGTGAAGACAGTGTTTTCCTAGAGCAGAGTGAAGACAGTATGTTCCTAAAACAGAGTGAAGACAGTGTGTTCCTTAGGCAGAGTTGCTGTGTATGTGCATTGAGCAGAGTGAAGACAGTGTGTTCGTAGAGCAGAGTGAAGATCGTATCTTCCTAACGCAGAGTTGCGGTGTATGTGCATGGAGCTGAGTGAAGACAGTGTGTTCCTAGAGCAGAGTGAAGACAGTATTTTCCTATTGCATAGTGAAGACAGTGTGTTCCTAACGCATAGTGAAGACAGTGTGTACCTAACGCATAGTGAAGACAGTTGGTTCCTAACGCATAGTGAAGACAGTGTGTTCCTAACGTAGAGTTGCGGTGTATGTGCATGGAGCAGATTGAAGACAGTGTGTTCCTAGAGCAGAGTGAAGAAAGTGTGTTACTAATGCAGAGTGAATACAATGTGTTCCTACAGCAGATTGAAGACAGTGTGTTCCTAAAAAATAGTTGCTGTGTATGTGCATGGAGCATAGTGAAGACAATGTGTTCCTAGAGCAGAGTGAAGACAGTGTGTTCCTAATGCAGAGTGAAGACAGTGTGTTCCTAATGCAGAGTGAAGACACTGTATTCCTAATGCAGAGTGAAGACAGTGATTTCCTAGAGCAGATTGAAGACAGTGTGTTCCTAACACTGAGTTGCAGCGTATGTGCATGGAGCAGAGTGAAGACAGTGCGTTCCTATAGCAGAGTGAAGACTGTGTGTTCCAAATGCAGAGTGGAGACAGTGTGTACCTAATGCAGAGGGAAGACATTGTGTTCCTAATACATAGTGAGGACAGTGTCTTCCTAGAGCAGAATGAAGACAGTATGTTCCTAACGCACAGTGAAGACAGTGTGTTCCTAGAGCAGAAAGAAGACAGTGTCTCCTAACGCATAGTGAAGACAGTGTGTTCCTAACGCAGAGTTGTGGTGTATGTGCATTGAGCAGAGTGAAGACTGTGTGTTCCTAGAGCAGAGTGAAGACAGTGTGTTCTTAATGCAGTGAAGACAGAGTGTTCCTAGAGCAGAATGTAGAAAGTGTGTCCTAATGCAGAGTGAAGTCAGTGTATTCCTAATGCAGAGTGAAGACCGTTTGTTCCTAGAGCAGAGTGAAGACAGTGTGTTCCTAAAGCATAGTTAAGACAGTTTGTATCTAACGCATAGTGAAGACAGTATGTTCCTAACGCATAGTGAAGACAGTGTGTTCCTAAAGATGAGTTGCGGTGTATGTGCATGGAGCAGAATGAAGACAGTGCGTTCCTATAGCAGAGTGAAGACAGTGTGTTCCTAATGCAGAGTGGAGACAGTGTGTTCCTAATGCAGAGTGAAGACATTGTGTTCCGATTGCAGAGTGAAGACAGTGTGTTCCTGATGCAGAGTGAAGACAGTATGTTCCTAGAGCAGAGTGAAGACAGTGTGTTCCTAATGCAGAATGAAGACAGTGTGTTCCTAATGCAGAGTGAAGACAGTGTCTTACTAGAACAGAGTGAAGACAGTGTGTTCCTAACGCATAGTGAAGACAGTGTGTTCCTAAGGCAGAGGGAAGATTGTGTGTTCCTAGAGCAGATGAGGACAGTGTGTTCCTAATGCAGAATGAAGACAGTGTGTTCCTAATGCAGAGTGAAGACAGTGTGTTCCTAGTGCAGAGAGAAGACAGTGTGTTCCAAACGCAGAGTTGCGGTGTATGTGCATGGAGCAGAGTAAAAACAGTGTGTTCCTAGTACAGAGTGAAGACAGTGTTTTCCTAGAGCAGAGTGAAGACAGTATGTTCCTAAAACAGAGTGAAGACAGTGTGTTCCTAACGCAGAGTTGCTGTGTATGTGCATGGAGCAAAGTGAAGACAGTGTTTACGTAGAGCAGAGTGAAGACTGTGTGTTCCTAGAGTAGAGTGAAGACAGTATGTTCCTAACGCAGAGTTGTGGTGTATGTGCATGGAGCTGAGTGAAGACAGTGTGTTCCTAATGCAGAGTGAAGACAGTGTCTTCCTAGAGCAGAGTGAAGACAGTGTGTTCCTAAGGCAGAGTGAAAACAGTGTGTTCCTAGAGCAGAGTGAAGACAGTGTGTTCCTAGAGCAGAGTGAACACAGTGTGTTCCTAGAACAGAGTGAAGACAGTATTTTCCTATCGCATAGTGAAGACAGTGCGTTCCTAAAGTATAGTGAAGACAGTGTGTTCCTAACATATAGTTGCGGTGTATGTGCATGGAGCAGAGTGAAGACAGTGTGTTCCTAGAGCAGTGAAGAAAGTGTGTTCCTAATGCAGAGTGAATACAATGTATTGCTACAGCAGATTGAAGACAGTGTGTTCCTAAAAAAGAGTTGCTGTGTATGTGCATGGAGCAGAGTGAAGACCACGTGTTCCTAGAACAGAGTGAAGACAGTGTGTTCCTAATGCAGAGTGAAGAGAGTGTGTTCCTAATGCAGAGTGAAGACAGTGTATTCCTAACGCAGAGTGAAGACAATGAGTTCCTAGAGCAGAATGAAGACAGTGTGTTCCTAACGCAGAATTGCAGTGTATGTGCATGGAGCAGAGTGAAGACTGTGTGTTCCTAGAGCAGAATGTAGACATTGTGTCCTAATGCAGAGTGAAGTCAGTGTATTCCTAATGCAGAGTGAACACAGTGTGTTCCTAGAGCAGAGTGAAGACAGTGTGTTCCTAACGCATAGTTAAGACAGTGTGTACCTAACGCATAGTGAAGACAGTATGTTCCTAACGCATAGTGAAGACAGTGTGTTCCTAACGCAGAGTTGCGGTGTATGTGCATGGAGCAGATTGAAGACAGTGCGTTCCTATAGCAGAGTGAATACAGTGTGTTCCTAATGCAGATTGGAGACAGTGTGTTCCTAATGCAGAGGGAAGACATTGTGTTCCGATTGCAGAATGAAACAGTGTGTTCCTGATGCAGAGTGAAGACAGTGTCTTACTAGAACAGAGTGAAGACAGTGTGTTCCTAAGGCATAGTGAAGACAGTGTGTTCCTAATGCATAGTGAAGACAGTGTCTTCCTAGAGCAGGGTGAAGACAGTATGTTCCTAACAGACAGTGAAGACAGTGTGTTCCTAAGGCAGAGGGAAGACAGTGTGTTCCTAGAGCAGAGTGAGGACAGTGTGTTCCTAATACAGAATGAAGACAGTGTGTTCCTAATGCAGAGTGAAGACAGTGTGTTCCTAGCGCAGAGTGAAGACAGTGTGTTCCAAACGCTGAGTTGCGGTGTAGGAGCATGGAGCAGAGTGAAGACAGTGTGTTCCTATAAGAGAGTGAAGACAGTATGTTCCTAACGCAGAGTGAAGACAGTGTGTTCCTAGAGCAGAATGAAGACAGTGTGTTTCTAACGCAGTGTGAAGACAGTAGGTTCCTATCGCAGAGTTGTGAAGTATGTGCATGGAGCAATGTGAAGACAGTGTGTTCCTAGAGCAGAGTGAAGACAGTGTGTTCGTAATGCAGAGGGAAGACAGTGAGTTCCTAGAGCAGAGTGAAGACAGTGTTCCTAAATCAGAGCGAAGACAGTGTGTTCCTAATGCAGAGTGAAGACAGTGTGTTCCGAATGCAGAGAGAAGACAGTGTGTTCCTCGAACAGAATGAAGACAGTGTGTTCCTAATGCAGAGTTGCGGTGTATGTGCATGGAGCAGATTGAAGACGGTGTGTTCCTAGAGCAGAGTGAAGACAGTGTGTTCTTAATGCATCGTGAAGACAGTGTGTTCCTACAGCAGAATGAAGAGAGTGTGTACCTAATGCAGAGTGAAGTCAGAGTGTTCCTAATGCAGAGTGAAGACAGTGTGTTCCTAGAGCAGAGTGAAGACAGTGTGTTCCTAACGCATAGTGTAGACAGTATGTCCCTAAGCATAGTGAAGACAGTGTGTTCCTAACGCAGAGTTTCGTTGTATGTGCATAGAGCAGAGAGAAGACCGTGTGTTCCTATAGCAGAATGAAGACAGTGTGTTCCTAATGCAGAGTGAAGACAGTGTGTTCCTAATGCAGTGTGAAGACAGTGTCTTCCTAGAGCAGAGTGAAGACAGTGTGTTCCTAATGCATAGTGAAGACTGTGTGTTCCTAGAGCAGACTGAAGACAGTGTGTTCGTAATGCAGAGTGAAGACAGTGAGTTCCTAGAGCAGAGTGAAGACAGTGTTCCTAAAAGAGAGTGAAGAAAGTGTGTTCCTAATGAAGAGTGCAGACAGTGTGTTCCTAATGAAGAGTGAGTACAGTGTGTTCCTAACGCAGAGTTGCGTTGTATGTGCATGGAGCAGAGAGAAGACAGTGTGTTCTTAGAGCAGAATGAAGACAGTGTTTTCCTAATGCAGAGTGAAGACCATGTGTTCCTAATGCAGAGTGAAGACAGTGTCTTCCTCGAAAAGAGTGAAGACAGTGTGTTCCTACAGCAGATTGAAGACAGTGTGTTCCTAGAGCAGAGTGAAGAAAGTGTGTTCCTAATGCAGAGCGAATACAATGTGTTCCTACAGCAGATTGAAGACAGTGTGTTCCTAAAAAATAGTTGCTGTGTATGTTCATGGAGCATAGTGAAGACAATGTGTTCCTAGAGCACAGTGAAGACAGTGTGTTCCTAATGCAGAGTGAAGACAGTGTGTTCCTAATGCAGAGTGAAGACAGTGTATTCCTAATGCAGAGTGAAGACAGTGATTTCCTAGAGCAGAGTGAAGACAGTGTGTTCCTAACACTGAGTTGCAGCGTATGTGCATGGAGCAGAGTGAAGACAGTGCGTTCCTATAGCAGAGTGAAGACTGTGTGTTCCTAATGCAGAGTGGAGACAGTGTGTACCTAATGCAGAGGGAAGACATTGTGTTCCTAATACATAGTGAGGACAGTGTCTTCCTAGAGCAGAATGAAGACAGTATGTTCCTAACGCACAGTAAAGACAGTGTGTTCCTACAGCAGAAAGAAGACAGTGTCTTCCTAACGCATAGTGAAGACAGTGTGTTCCTAACGCAGAGTTGTGTTGTATGTGCATGGAGCAGAGTGAAGACTGTGTGTTCCTAGAGCAGAGTGAAGACAGTGTGTTCTTAATGCAGTGAAGACAGTGTGTTCCTAGAGCAGAATGTAGACAGTGTGTCCTAATGCAGAGTGAAGTCAGTGTATTCCTAATGCAGAGTGAAGACCGTGTGTTCCTAGAGCAGAGTGAAGACAGTGTTTCCTAAAGAATAGTTAAGACAGTTTGTATCTAACGCATAGTGAAGACAGTATGTTCCTAACGCATAGTGAAGACAGTGTGTTCCTAAAGATGAGTTGCGGTGTATGTGCATGGAGCAGAATGAAGACAGTGCGTTCCTATAGCAGAGTGAAGACAGTGTGTTCCTAAGGCAGAGTGGAGACAGTGTGTTCCTAATGCAGAGTGAAGACATTGTGTTCCGATTGCAGAGTGAAGACAGTGTGTTCCTGATGCAGAGTGAAGACAGTATGTTCCTAGAGCAGAGTGAAGACAGTGTGTTCCTAATGCAGAATGAAGACTGTGTGTTCCTAATGCAGAGTGAAGACAGTGTCTTACTAGAACAGAGTGAAGACAGTGTGTTCCTAACGCATAGTGAATACAGTGTGTTCCTAAGGCAGAGGGAAGATTGTGTGTTCCTAGAGCAGATGAGGACAGTGTGTTCCTAATGCAGAATGAAGACAGTGTGTTCCTAATGCAGAGTGAAGACAGTGTGTTCCTAGTGCAGAGAGAAGACAGTGTGTTCCAAACGCAGAGTTGCGGTGTATGTGCATGGAGCAGAGTAAAAACAGTGTGTTCCTAGTACAGAGTGAAGTCAGTGTTTTCCTAGAGCAGAGTGAAGACAGTGTGTTCCTAATGCAGAATGAAGACAGTGTGTTCCTAACGCAGAGTTGCTGTGTATGTGCATGGAGCAGAGTGAAGACAGTGTTTACGTAGAACAGAGTGAAGACTGTGTGTTCCTAGAGCAGAGTGAAGACAGTATGTTCCTAACGCAGAGTTGCGGTGTATGTGCATGGAGCTGAGTGAAGACAGTGTGTTCCTCATGCAGAGTGAACAGTGTGTTCCTAGAGCAGAGTGAAGACAGTGTGTTCCTAAGGCAGAGTGAAAACAGTGTGTTCCTAGAGCAGAGTGAAGACAGTGTGTTCCTAGAGCAGAATGAACACAGTGTGTTCCTAGAACAGAGTGAAGACAGTATTTTCCTATCTCATAGTGAAGACAGTGCGTTCCTAAAGGATAGTGAAGACTGTGTGTACCTAACGCATAGTGAAGAGAGTTAGTTCCTAACGCATAGTGAAGACAGTGTGTTCCTAACATAGAGTTGCGGTGTATGTGCATGGAGCAGAGTGAAGACAGTGTGTTCCTAGAGCAGTGAAGAAAGTGTGTTCCTAATGCAGAGTGAATACAATGTATTGCTACAGCAGATTGAAGAGAGTGTGTTCCTAAAAAAGAGTTGCTGTGTATGTGCATGGAGCACAGTGAAGACCACGTGTTCCTAGAACAGAGTGAAGACAGTGTGTTCCTAACGCAGAGTGAAGACAGTGAGTTCCTAGAGCAGAATGAAGACAGTGTGTTCCTAACGCAGAATTGCAGTGTATGTGCATTGAGCAGAGTGAAGACTGTGTGTTCATAGAGCAGAGTGAAGACAGTGTGTTCGTAATGCAGAGTGAAGACAGTGAGTTCGTAGAGCAGAGTGAAGACAGTGTTCCTAAATCAGAGTGAAGAAAGTGTGTTCCTAATGAAGAGTGCAGACAGTGTGTTCCTAATGAAGAGTGAGTACAGTGTGTTCCTAACGCAGAGTTGCGTTGTATGTGCATGGAGCAGAGAGAAGACAGTGTGTTCTTAGAGCAGAATGAAGACAGTGTGTTCCTAATGCAGAGTGAAGACCATGTGTTCCTAATGCAGTGTGAAGACAGTGTCTTCCTCGAACAGAGTGAAGACAGTGTGTTCCTACAGCAGAGTGAAGACAGTGTGTTCCTAGAGGACAGTGAAGACAGTCTGTTCTTAATGCAGAGTGAAGACAGTGTGTTCCTAACGCAGAGTTGCGGTGTTTGTGCATGGAGCCGAGTGAAGACAGTGTGTTCCTAACGCATAGTGAAGACAGTGTGTTCCTAACGCAGAGTTGCGGTGTATGTGCATGGAGCAGAGTGAAGACAGTGCGTTCCTATAGCAGAGTGAAGACAGTGTGTTCCTAATGCAGAGTGGAGACAGTGTGTTCCTAACGCAGAGTGAAGACAGTGAGTTCCTAGAGCAGAGTGAAGACAGTGTGTTCCTAACGCAGAATTTCAGTGTATGTGCATGGAGCAGAGTGAAGACTGTGTGTTCCTAGAGCAGAGTGAAGACAGTGTGTTCTTAATGCAGATTGAAGACAATGTGTTCCTAGAGCAGAATGTAGACATTGTGTCCTAATGCAGAGTGAAGTCAGTATATTCCTAATGCAGAGTGAACACAGTGTGGTCCTAGAGCAGAGTGAAGACAGTGTGTTCCTAACGCATAGTTAAGAAAGTGTGTACCTAAGGCATAGTGAAGACAGTATGTTCCTAACGCATAGTGAAGACAGTGTGTTCCTAATGCAGAGTGAAGACAGTGTGTTCCAAACGCAGAATTGCGGTGTAGGTGCATGGAGCAGAGTGAAGACAGTGTGTTCCTAGAGTAGAGTGAAGACAGTATGTTCCTAACGCAGAGTGACGACAGTGTGTTCCTAGAGCAGAATGAAGACAGTGTGTTCTTAACACAGAGTGAAGACAGTGGGTTCCTATCGCAGAGTTGTGAAGTATGTTCATGGAGCAATGTGAAGACAGTGTGTTCCTAGAGCAGAGTGAAGACAGTGTGTTCCTAATGCAGAGGGAAGACAGTGAGTTCCTAGAGCAGAGTGAAGACAGTGTTCCTAAATCAGAGTGAAGACAGTGTGTTCCTAATGCAGAGTGAAGACCGTGTGTTCGAAATGCAGAGTGAAGACAGTGTGTTCCTCGAGCAGAATGAAGACAGTGTGTTCCTAATGCAGAGTTGCGGTGTATGTGCATGGAGCAGAGAGAAGACGGTGTGTTCCTAGAGCAGAGTGAAGAAAGTATGTTCCTAAAGCAGAGTGAATCAAGTGTGTTCCTGGAGGAGAAAGAAGACAGTGTGTTCCTAGGGCAGAGTGAAGACAGTGTGTTCCTAGAGCAGAGTGAAGACATTGTGTTCTTAATGCAGCGTGAAGACAGTGTGTTCTTAGAGCAGAATGAAGAGAGTGTGTTCCTAATGCAGAGTGAAGTCAGAGTGTTCCTAATGCAGAGTGAAGACAGTGTGTTCCTAGAACAGAGTGAAGACAGTGTGTTCCTAACGCAGAGTTGCGTTGTATGTGCATGGAGCAGAGAGTAGACAGTGTGTTCCTAGAGCAGAATGAAGACAGTGCGTTCCTAATGTAGAGTGAAGACAGTGTGTTCCTAATGCAGAATGAAGACAGTGTGTTGCGATTGCAGAGTGAAGTCAGTGTGTTCCTGATGCAGAGTGAAGACAGTGTGTTCCTAGAGCAGAGTGAAGACTGTGTGTTCCTAATGAAGAGTGAAGACAGTGTGTTCCTAATGCAGAGTTAAGACAGTGTCTTCCTAGAGCAGAGTGAAGACAGTGTGTTCCTAAGGCATAGTGAAGACAGTGTGTCCCTAGAGCAGACTGAAGACAGTGTGTTCGTTATGCAGAGTGAAGACAGTGAGTTCCTAGAGCAGAGTGAAGACAGTGTTCCTAAATCAGGGTGAAGACAGTGTGTTCCTAATGCAGAGTGAAGACCATGTGTTCCTAATGCTGAGTGAAGACAGTGTCTTCCTCCAGCAGAGTGAAGAGAGTGTGTTCCTAGAGCAGAGTGAAGACAGTATGTTCCTAACGCAGAGTGAATCAAGTGTGTTCCTAGAGGAGAAAGAAGACAGTGTGTTCCTACAGCAGAGTGAAGACAGTGTGTTCCTAGAGCAGAGTGAAGACAGTCTGTTCTTAATGCAGAGTGAAGGCAGTGTGTGCCTAATGCACAGTGAAGACAGTGTGTTCCTAATGAAGAGTAAGGACAGTGTGTTCCTAACGCAGAATGGCGGTGTATGTGCATGCAGCAGAGTGAAGACAGTTTTTTCCTAGAGCAGAGTGAAGACAGTAAGTTCCTAAAACAGAGTGAAGAGAGTGTGTTCCTAACGCAGAGTTGCTGTGTATGTGCATGGAGCAGAGTGAAGACAGTGTGTTCCTAGAGCAGAGTGAAGACAGTGTGTTCCTCATGCAGAGTGAACAGTGTGTTCCTAGAGCAGAGTGAAGACAGTGTGTTCCTAAGGCAGAGTGAAAACAGTTTGTTCCTAGACCAGAGTGACGACAGTGTGTTCCTAGAGCAGAGTGAAGACAGTGAGTTCCTAGAGCAGAGTGAAGACAATGTGTTCTTAGAGCAGAGTGAAGACAGTATTTTCCTATCGCATAGTGAATACAGTGTGTTCCTAACGCAGAGTTGCGTTGTATGTGCATGGAGCAGAGTTAAGACAGTTTGTTCCTAGAGCAGAGTAAAGACAGTGTGTTCCTAATGCAGAGTTGCGGTGTACATGCATGGAGCAGAGTGAAGTCATTGTGTTCCTAGAGCCGAATGAAGACAGTGTGTTCCTAATGCAGAGTAAAGACAGTGTGTTCCTAATGCAGAATGAAGACAGTGTCTTCCTAGAGCAGAGTGAAGACAGTATGTTCCTAACGCAGAGTGAAGACAGTGTGTTCCTAATGCAGAGTGAAGACAGTGTGTTCCTAGAGCAGAGTGAAGACAGTATGTTCCTAACGCAGAGTGAATCAAGTGTGTTCCTAGAGGAGAAAGAAGACAGTGTGTTCCTAGAGCAGAGTGAAGTCAGTGTGTTCCTAGAGCAGAGTGAAGACATTGTGTTCTTAATTCAGCATGAAGACAGTGTGTTCCTAGAGCAGAATGAAGAGAGTGTGTTCCTAATGCAGAGTGAAGGCAGAGTGTTCCTAATGCAGAGTGAAGACAGTGTGTTCCTAGAGCAGAGTGAAGACAGTGTGTTCCTAACGCATAGTGTAGACAGTATGTTCCTAACGCATAGTGAAGACAGTGTGTTCCTAACGCAGAGTTGCGTTGTATGTGCATGGAGCAGAGAGAAGACAGTGTGTTCCTAGAGCAGAATGAAGACAGTGTGTTCCTAATGCAGAGTGAAAACAGTGTGTTCCTAATGCAGAATGAAGACAGTGTGTTGCGATTGCAGAGTGAAGTCAGTGTGTTCCTGATGCAGAGTGAAGACAGTGTGTTCCTAGAGCAGAGTGAAGACAGTGTGTTCCTGATGCAGAGTGAAGACAGTGTGTTCCTAATGCAGAGTTAAGACAGTGTCTTCCTAGAGCAGAGTGAAAACAGTGTGTTCCTAAGGCATAGTGAAGACAGTGTGTTCCTAGAGCAGACTGAAGACAGTGTGTTCGTTATGCAGTGTGAAGACAGTGAGTTCCTAGAGCAGAGTGAAGACAGTGTTCCTAAATCAGAGTGAAGACAGTGTGTTCCTAATGCAGAGTGAAGACCATGTGTTCCTAATGCTGAGTGAAGACAGTGTCTTCCTCGAGCAGAGTGAAGAGAGTGTGTTCCTAGAGCAGAGTGAAGACAGTATGTTCCTAACGCAGAGTGAATCAAGTGTGTTCCTAGAGGAGAAAGAAGACAGTGTGTTCCTATAGCAGAGTGAAGACAGTGTGTTCCTAGAGCAGAGTGAAGACAGTCTGTTCTTAATGCAGAGTGAAGACAGTGTGTTCCTAATGCAGAGTTAAGACAGTGTCTTCCTAGAGCAGAGTGAAGACAGTGTGTTCCTAAAGCATAGTGAAGACAGTGTGTTCCTAATGCATAGTGAAGACAGTGTCTTACTAGAGAAGAGTGAAGACTGTGTGTTCCTAACGCATAGTGAAGACAGTGTGTTCCTAGAGCAGACTGAAGACAGTGTGTTCGTAATGCAGAGTGAAGACAGTGAGTTCCTAGAGCAGAGTGAAGACAGTGTGTTCCTAATGCAGAGTGAAGACAGTGTGTTCCAAATGAAGAGTGAGTACAGTGTGTTCTTACAGCAGTGTTAAGACAGTGTGTTCCTAGAGCAGAGTGAAGACAGTATGTTCCTAACGCAGAGTGAATCAAGTGTGTTCCTAGAGGAGAAAGAAGACAGTGTGTTCCTACAGCAGAGTGAAGACAGTGTGTTCCTAGAGCAGAGTGAAGACAGTCTGTTCTTAATGCAGAGTGAAGACAGTGTGTGCCTAATGCAGAGTGAAGACAGTGTGTTCCTAATGAAGAGTGAGGACTGTGTGTTCCTAGAGCAGATTTAAGACAGTTTTTTTCTAGAGCAGAATGAAGAGAGTGTGTTCCTAATGCAGAGTGAAGACCGTGTGTTCCTAATGCAGAGTGAAGACAGTGTCTTCCTCGAGCAGAGTGAAGACAGTGTGTTCCTAGAGCAGAGTGAAGACAGTATGTTCCTAACGCAGAGTGAATCAAGTGTGTTCCTAGAGGAGAAAGAAGACAGTGTGTTCCTACAGCAGAGTGAAGACAGTGTGTTCCTAGAGCAGAGTGAAGACAATGTGTTCTTAATGCAGAGTGAAGACAGTGTGTTCCTAGAGCAGAAAAAAACAATGTGTTCCTAATGGAGAGTGAAGACAGTGTGTTCCTAATGCAGAGTGAAGACAGTGTGTATCTAGAGCAGAGTGAAGACAGTGTGTTCCTAATGCAGTGTAAAGACAGTGTGTACCTAACGCATAGTGAAGAGATTATGTTCCTAACGCATAGTGAAGACAGTGTGTTACTAAAGCAGAGTTGCGGTGTATGTGCATGGAGCAGAGTTAAGACAGTGTGTTCCTCGAGCAGAGTGAAAACAGTATGTTCCTAACGCATAGTGAAGACAGTGTGTTCCTAGAGCAGAATGAAGACAGTTTTTTCCTAACGTAGAGTTAATACAGTATGTTCCTACAGCAGAGTGAAGACAGTGTGTTCCTATCAAAGAGTTGCTGTGTATGTGCATGGAGCTGTCTGAAGACAGTGTGTTCCTAATGCAGAGTGAAGACAGTGTGTTCCTAATGCAGAGTGAAGACAGTGTGTTCCTAATGCAGAGTGAAGACAGTGTGTTCCTAGAACAGAGTGAAGACAATGTGTTCCAAACGCAGAGTTACGGTGTATGTGCATGGAGCAGAGTGAAGACAGTGTGTTCCTAATGCAGAGTGAAGACACTATGATCCTAACGAAAAGTGAAGACAGTGTTTCCTAGAGCAGAGTGAAGACTGTGTGTTCCTAACACAGAGTTGCGGTGTATGTGCATGGAGCAGAGTGAAGACATTGTGTTCCTAGAGCAGAATGAAGACAGTGTGTTCTTAATGCAGAGTGAAGACAGTGTGTTCCTAGAGCAGAATGAAGACAGTGTGTTCCTAATGCAGAGTGAAGACAGTGTCTTCCTAGAGCAGAGTGAAGACAGTGTGTTCCTAAGGCAGAGTGAAGACACTATGATCCTAACGAAAAGTGAAGACAGTGTTTCCTAGAGCAGAGTGAAGACTGTGTGTTCCTAACACAGAGTTGCGGTGTATGTGCATGGAGCAGAGTGAAGACATTGTGTTCCTAGAGCAGAATGAAGACAGTGTGTTCTTAATGCAGAGTGAAGACAGTGTGTTCCTAGAGCAGAATGAAGACAGTGTGTTCCTAATGCAGAGTGAAGACAGTGTCTTCCTAGAGCAGAGTGAAGACAGTGTGTTCCTAAGGCAGAGTGAAAACAGTGTGTTCCTAGACCAGAGTGACGTCAGTGTGTTCCTAGAGCAGAGTGAAGACAGTGAGTTCCTAGAGCAGAGTGAAAACAGTGTGTTCCTAGAGCAGAGTGAAGACAGTATTTTCCTATCGCATAGTGAAGACAGTGTGTTCCGAACGCAGAGTTGCGTTGTTTGTGCATGGAGCAGAGTGAAGACAGTTTGGTCCTAGAGCAGAGTAAAGACCGTGTGTTCCTAATGCAGAGTTGCGGTGTACATGCATGGAGCAGAGTGAAGTCATTGTGTTGCTAGAGCCGAATGAAGACAGTGTGTTCCTAATGCAGAGTGAAGACAGTGTGTTCCTAATGCAGAGTGAAGACAGTGTGTTCCTAGAGCAGAGTGAAGACAGTATGTTCCTAACGCAGAGTGAAGACAGTGTGTTCCTAATGCAGAGTGAAGACAGTGTGTTCCTAGAGCAGAGTGAAGACAGTATGTTCCTTACGCAGAGTGAATCAAGTGTGTTCCTAGAGGAGAAAGAAGACAGTGTGTTCCTACAGCAGAGTGAAGACAGTGTGTTCCTAGAGCACAGTGAAGACAGTGTGTTCCTAATGAAGAGTGAGGACAGTGTGTTCCTAGAGCAGAGTGAAGACAGTGTGTTCCTTATGCAGAGTGAAGACAGTGTGTTCCTAATGCAGAGTTAAGACAGTGTGTTCCTAGAGCAGAGTGAAGACAATGGGTTTCAAACGCAGAGTTGCGGTGTATGTACATGGAGCAGAGTGAAGACAGTGTGTTCTTAATAGAGAGTGAAGACAGTGGTTTCCTAGAGCAAAATGTAGACAGTGTGTACCTAATGCAGAGTGAAGACAGTGTGTTCCTAATGCAGAGTGAAGACAGTGTGTTCCTAGAGCGGAGTCAAGACAGTGTGTTCCTAATGAAGTGTGAGGACAGTTTGTTCCTAGAGCAGAGTGAAAACAGTGTGTTCCTAATGCAGAGTGAAGACAGTGTGTTCCTAATGCAGAATGAAGACAGTGTGTTCCTAGAGCAGAGTGAAGACAATGTGTTTCAAACGCAGAGTTGTGGTGTATGTGCATGGAGCAGAGTGAAGACAGTGTGTTCCTAATGCAGAGTGAAGACACTATGATCCTTACGCAAAGTGAAGACAGTGTGTTCCTAGAGCAGAATGAAGACAGTGTGTTCCTAATGCAGAGTGAAGACAGTGTGTTCCTAATGCAGAGTGAAGACAGTGTGTTACTAATGCAGAGTGAAGACAGTGTGTTCCTAAGGCAGAGTGAAGACAGTGTGTTCCTAACGCAGGTTTGCGGTGTATATGCATCGAGCTGAGTGAAGACAGTGTGTTCCTAGAGCAGAGTGAAGACAGTGTGTTCCTGATGCAGAGGGAAGACAGTGTGTTCCTAGAGCAGAATGAAGACTGTGTGTTCCTAGAGGAGAAAGAAGACAGTGTGTTCCTAGAGCAGAGTAAAGACAGTGTGTTCCTAGAGCAGAGTAAAGACAGTGTGTTCCTAGAGCAGAGTAAAGACAGTGTGTTCCTAATGCAGAGTTGCGGTGTACATGCATGGAGCAGAGTAGTGTCATTGTGTTCCTAGAGCCGAATGAAGACAGTGTGTTCCTAATGCAGAGTGAAGACAGTGTGTTCCTAATGCAGAGTGAAGACAGTGTGTTCCTAGAGCAGAGTGAAGACAGTATGTTCCTAACGCAGAGTGAAGACAGTGTGTTCCTAGAGCAGAGTGAAGACAGTATGTTCCTAACGCAGAGTGAATCAAGTGTGTTCCTAGAGGAGAAAGAAGACAGTGTGTTCCTACAGCAGAGTGAAGACAGTGTGTTCCTAGAGCACAGTGAAGACAGTGTGTTCCTAATGAAGAGTGAGGACAGTGTGTTCCTAGAGCAGAGTGAAGACAGTGTGTTCCTAATGCAGAGTGAAGACAGTGTGTTTCTAATGCAGAGTGAAGACAGTGTGTTCCTAGAGCAGAGTGAAGACAATGAGTTTCAAACGCAGAGTTGCGGTGTATGTGCATGGAGCAGTATGAAGACAGTGTGTTCTTAATAGAGAGTGAAGACAGTGGTTTCCTAGAGCAGAATGTAGACAGTGTGTACCTAATGCAGAGTGAATTCACTGTGTTCCTAATGCAGAGTGAAGACAGTGTGTTCCTAGAGCGGAGTGAAGACAGTGTGTTCCTAATGAAGAGTGAGGACAGTTTGTTCCTAGAGCAGAGTGAAGACAGTGTGTTCCTAATGCAGAGTGAAAACAGTGTGTTCCAAATGCAGAATGAAGACAGTGTGTTCCTAGAGCAGAGTGAAGACAATGTGTTTCAAACGCAGAGTTGCGGTTTATGTGCATGGAGCAGAGTGAAGACAGTGTGTTCCTAATGCAGAGTGAAGACAGTGTGTTACTAATGCAGAGTGAAGACAGTGTGTTCCTAAGGCAGAGTGAAGACAGTGTGTTCCTAACGCAGTTTTGCGGTGTATATGCATCGAGCTGAGTGAAGACAGTGTCTTCCTAGAGCAGCAGAGTGAAGACAGTGTGTTCCTAACGCAGAGTGAAGACAGTGTGTTCCTAACGCAGAGTTGCGGTGTATGTGCATGGAGCAGAGTGAAGACAGTGTATTCCTAGAGCAGAGTGAAGACAGTGTCTTCCTAATGCAGAGTGAAGACAGTGTGTTCCTAGAGCAGAATGAAGACAGTGTGTTCCTAGAGGAGAAAGAAGACAGTGTGTTCCTACAGCAGAGTGAAGACAGTGTGTTCCTAGAGCAGAGTGAAGACAGTCTGTTCTTAATGCAGAGTGAAGACAGTGTGTTCCTAATGCAGAGTGAAGACAGTGTGTTTCTAATGCAGAGTGAAGACAGTGTGTTCCTAGAGCAGAGTGAAGACAATGAGTTTCAAACGCAGAGTTGCGGTGTATGTGCATGGAGCAGTATGAAGACAGTGTGTTCTTAATAGAGAGTGAAGACAGTGGTTTCCTAGAGCAGAATGTAGACAGTGTGTACCTAATGCAGAGTGAATTCACTGTGTTCCTAATGCAGAGTGAAGACAGTGTGTTCCTAGAGCGGAGTGAAGACAGTGTGTTCCTAATGAAGAGTGAGGACAGTTTGTTCCTAGAGCAGAGTGAAGACAGTGTGTTCCTAATGCAGAGTGAAAACAGTGTGTTCCAAATGCAGAATGAAGACAGTGTGTTCCTAGAGCAGAGTGAAGACAATGTGTTTCAAACGCAGAGTTGCGGTTTATGTGCATGGAGCAGAGTGAAGACAGTGTGTTCCTAATGCAGAGTGAAGACAGTGTGTTACTAATGCAGAGTGAAGACAGTGTGTTCCTAAGGCAGAGTGAAGACAGTGTGTTCCTAACGCAGTTTTGCGGTGTATATGCATCGAGCTGAGTGAAGACAGTGTCTTCCTAGAGCAGCAGAGTGAAGACAGTGTGTTCCTAACGCAGAGTGAAGACAGTGTGTTCCTAACGCAGAGTTGCGGTGTATGTGCATGGAGCAGAGTGAAGACAGTGTATTCCTAGAGCAGAGTGAAGACAGTGTCTTCCTAATGCAGAGTGAAGACAGTGTGTTCCTAGAGCAGAATGAAGACAGTGTGTTCCTAGAGGAGAAAGAAGACAGTGTGTTCCTACAGCAGAGTGAAGACAGTGTGTTCCTAGAGCAGAGTGAAGACAGTCTGTTCTTAATGCAGAGTGAAGACAGTGTGTGCCTAATGCAGAGTGAAGACAGTGTGTTCCTAATGAAGAGTGAGGACTGTGTGTTCCTAGAGCAGATTTAAGACAGTTTTTTTCCTAGAGCAGAATGAAGAGAGTGTGTTCCTAATGCAGAGTGAAGACCGTGTGTTCCTAATGCAGAGTGAAGACAGTGTCTTCCTCGAGCAGAGTGAAGACAGTGTGTTCCTAGAGCAGAGTGAAGACAGTATGTTCCTAACGCAGAGTGAATCAAGTGTGTTCCTAGAGGAGAAAGAAGACAGTGTGTTCCTACAGCAGAGTGAAGACAGTGTGTTCCTAGAGCAGAGTGAAGACAATGTGTTCTTAATGCAGAGTGAAGACAGTGTCTTCCTAGAGCAGAAAAAAACAATGTGTTCCTAATGGAGAGTGAAGACAGTGTGTTCCTAATGCAGAGTGAAGACAGTGTGTATCTAGAGCAGAGTGAAGACAATGTGTTCCTAATGCAGTGTAAAGACAATGTGTACCTAACGCATAGTGAAGAGAGTATGTTCCTAACGCATAGTGAAGACAGTGTGTTACTAAAGCAGAGTTGCATTGTATGTGCATGGAGCAGAGTGAAGACAGAGTGTTCCTCGAGCAGAGTGAAAACAGTATGTTCCTAACGCATGGTGAAGACAGTGTGTTCCTAGAGCAGAATGAAGACAGTTTTTTCCTAACGTAGAGTTAATACAGTATGTTCCTACAGCAGAGTGAAGACAGTGTGTTCCTAACAAAGAGTTGCTGTGTATGTGCATGGAGCAGTCTGAAGACAGTGTATTCCTAATGCAGAGTGAAGACAGTGTGTTCCTAACGCAGAGTTGCGGTGTATGTGCATGGAGCAGAGTGAAGACAGTGTGTTCCTAGAGCAGAGTGAAGACAGTGTGTTCCTAATGCAGAGGGAAGATAGTGTGTTCCTAGAGCAGAATGAAGACTGTGTGTTCCTAGAGGAGAAAGAAGACAGTGTGTTCCTAGAGCAGAGTAAAGACAGTGTGTTCCTAGAGCAGAGTAAAGACAGTGTGTTCCTAGAGCAGAGTAAAGACAGTGTGTTCCTAATGCAGAGTGAAGACAGTGTGGTCCTAATGCAGAGTGAAGACAGTGTGTTCCTAGAGCAGAGTGAAGACAGTATGTTCCTAACGCAGAGTGAATCAAGTGTGTTGCTAGAGGAGAAAGAAGACAGTGTGTTCCTACAGCAGAGTGAAGACAGTGTGTTCCTAGAGCACAGTGAAGACAGTGTGTTCCTAAGGAAGAGTGAGGACAGTGTGTTCCTAGAGCAGAGTGAAGACAGTGTGTTCCTAATGCAGAGTGAAGACAGTGTGTTCCTAATGCAGAGTGAAGACAGTGTGTTCCTAGAGCAGAGTGAAGACAATGGGTTTCAAACGCAGAGTTGCTGTGTATGTGCATGGAGCAGTGTGAAGACAGTGTGTTCTTAATAGAGAGTGAAGACAGGGGTTTCCTAGAGCAGAATGTAGACATTGTGTACCTAATGCAGAGTGAATTCACTGTGTTCCTAATGCAGAGTGAAGACAGTGTGTTCCTAGAGCGGAGTGAAGACAGTGTGTTCCTAATGAAGAGTGAGGACAGTTTGTTCCTAGAGCAGAGTGAAGACAGTGTGTTCCTAATGCAGAGTGAAGACAGTGTGTTCCTAATGCAGAATGAAGACAGTGTGTTCCTAGAGCAGAGTGAAGACAATGTGTTTCAAACGCAGAGTTGCGGTGTATGTGCATGGAGCAGAGTGAAGACAGTGTGTTCCTAATGCAGAGTGAAGACAGTGTGTTCCTAATGCAGAATGAAGACAGTGTGTTCCTAGAGCAGAGTGAAGACAGTATGTTCCTAACGCAGAGTGAATCAAGTGTGTTCCTAGAGGAGAAAGAAGACAGTGTGTTCCTAGAGCAGAGTGAAGTCAGTGTGTTCCTAGAGCAGAGTGAAGACATTGTGTTCTTAATTCAGCGTGAAGACAGTGTGTTTCTAGAGCAGAATGAAGAGAGTGTGTTCCTAATGCAGAGTGAAGGCAGAGTGTTCCTAATGCAGAGTGAAGACAGTGTGTTCCTAGAGCAGAGTGAAGACAGTGTGTTCCTAACGCATAGTGTAGACAGTATGTTCCTAACGCATAGTGAAGACAGTGTGTTCCTAACGCAGAGTTGCGTTGTATGTGCATGGAGCAGAGAGAAGACAGTGTGTTCCTAGAGCAGAATGAAGACAGTGTGTTCCTAATGCAGAGTGAAAACAGTGTGTTCCTAATGCAGAATGAAGACAGTGTGTTGCGATTGCAGAGTGAAGTCAGTGTGTTCCTGATGCAGAGTGAAGACAGTGTGTTCCTAGAGCAGAGTGAAGACAGTGTGTTCCTGATGCAGAGTGAAGACAGTGTGTTCCTAATGCAGAGTTAAGACAGTGTCTTCCTAGAGCAGAGTGAAGACAGTGTGTTCCTAAGGCATAGTGAAGACAGTGTGTTCCTAGAGCAGACTGAAGACAGTATGGTCGTTATGCAGTGTGAAGACAGTGAGTTCCTAGAGCAGAGTGAAGACAGTGTTCCTAAATCAGAGTGAAGACAGTGTGTTCCTAATGCAGAGTGAAGACCATGTGTTCCTAATGCTGAGTGAAGACAGTGTCTTCCTCGAGCAGAGTGAAGAGAGTGTGTTCCTAGAGCAGAGTGAAGACAGTATGTTCCTAACGCAGAGTGAATCAAGTGTGTTCCTAGAGGAGAAAGAAGACAGTGTGTTCCTACAGCAGAGTGAGGACAGTGTGTGCCTAGAGCAGATTTAAGACAGTTTTTTCCTAGAGCAGAATGAAGAGAGTGTGTTCCTAATGCAGAGTGAAGACCGTGTGTTCCTAATGCAGAGTGATGACAGTGTCTTCCTCGAGCAGAGTGAAGACAGTGTGTTCCTAGAGCAGAGTGAAGACAGTATGTTCCTAACGCAGAGTGAATCAAGTGTGTTCCTAGAGGAGAAAGGAGACAGTGTGTTCCTACAGCAGAGTGAAGACAGTGTGTTCCTAGAGCAGAGTGAAAACAGTGTGTTCTTAATGCAGAGTGAAGACAGTGTGTTCCTAGAGCAGAAAAAAACAATGTGTTCCTAATGGAGAGTGAAGACAGTGTGTTCCTAATGCAGAGTGAAGACAGTGTGTATCTAGAGCAGAGTGAAGACAGTGTGTTCCTAACGCAGAGTAAAGACAGTGTGTACCTAATGCAGAGTGAAGACAGTGTGTTCCTAATGCAGAGTGAAGACAGTGTGTTCCTAGAACAGAGTGAAGACAACGTGTTCCAAACGCAGAGTTACGGTGTATGTGCATGGAGCAGAGTGTAGACAGTGTGTTCCTAATGCAGAGTGAAGACACTATGATCCTAACGCAAATTGAAGACAGTGTGTTCCTAGAGCAGAGTGAAGACTGTGTGTTCCTAACACAGAGTTGCGGTGTATGTGCATGGAGCAGAGTGAAGACATTGTGTTCCTGAGCAGAATGAAGACAGTGTGTTCCTAATGCAGAGTGAAGACAGTGTGTTCCTAGAGCAGAATGAAGACAGTGTGTTCCTAATGCAGAGTGAAGACAGTGTCTTCCTAGAGCAGAGTGAAGACAGTGTGTTCCTAAGGCAGAGTGAAAACAGTGTGTTCCTAGACCAGAGTGACGACAGTGTGTTCCTAGAGCAGAGTGAAGACAGTGAGTTCCTAGAGCAGAGTGAAGACAGTGTGTTCCTAGAGCAGAGAGAAGACAGTATTTTCCTATCGCATAGTGAATACAGTGTGTTCCTAACGCAGAGTTGCGTTGTATGTGCATGGAGCAGAGTGAAGACAGATTGTTCCTAGAGCAGAGTAAAGACAGTGTGTTCCTAATGCAGAGTTGCGGTGTACATGCATGGAGCAGAGTGAAGTCATTGTGTTCCTAGAGCCGAATGAAGACAGTGTGTTCCTAATGCAGAGTGAAGACAGTGTGTTCCTAATGCAGAGTGAAGACAGTGTGTTCCTAGAGCAGAGTGAATTCAGTGTGTTCCTAGAGCAGAGTGAAGACATTGTGTTCTTAATGCAGCGTGAAGACAGTGTGTTCCTAGAGCAGAATGAAGAGAGTGTGTTCCTAATGCAGAGTGAAGGCAGAGTGTTCCTAATGCAGAGTGAAGACAGTGTGTTCCTAGAGCAGAGTGAAGACAGTGTGTTCCTAACGCATAGTGTAGACAGTATGTTCCTAACGCATAGTGAAGACAGTGTGTTCCTAACGCAGAGTTGCGTTGTATGTGCATGGAGCAGAGAGAAGACAGTGTGTTCCTAGAGCAGAATGAAGACAGTGTGTTCCTAATGCAGAGTGAAAACAGTGTGTTCCTAATGCAGAGTGAAGACAGTGTGTTGCGATTGCAGAGTGAAGTCAGTGTGTTCCTGATGCAGAGGGAAGACAGTGTGTTCCTAGAGCAGAGTGAAGACAGTGTGTTCCTAATGCAGAGTGAAGACGATGTGTTCCTAATGCAGAGTTAAGACAGTGTCTTCCTAGAGCAGAGTGAAGACAGTGTGTTCCTAAAGCATAATGAAGACAGTGTGTTCCTAATGCATAGTGAAGACAGTGTCTTACTAGAAAAGAGTGAAGACTGTGTGTTCCTAACGCATAGTGAAGACAGTGTGTTCCTAGAGCAGACTGAAGACAGTGTGTTCGTAATGCAGAGTGAAGACAGTGAGTTCCTAGAGCAGAGTGAAGACAGTGTGTTCCTAATGCAGAGTGAAGACAGTGTGTTCCAAATGAAGAGTGAGTACAGTGTGTTCCTACAGCAGTGTTAAGACAGTGTGTTCCTAGAGCAGAGTGAAGACAGTATGTTCCTAACGCAGAGTGAAACAAGTGTGTTCCTAGAGGAGAAAGAAGACAGTGTGTTCCTACAGCAGAGTGAAGACAGTGTGTTCCTAGAGCAGAGTGAAGACCATGTGTTCTTAATGCAGAGTGAAGACAGTGTGTTCCTAGAGCAGAAAAAAACAATGTGTTCCTAATGGAGAGTGAAGACAGTGTGTTCCTAATGCAGAGTGAAGACAGTGTGTATCTAGAGCAGAGTGAAGACAGTGTGTTCCTAATGCAGTGTAAAGACAGTGTGTACCTAACGCATAGTGAAGAGAGTATGTTCCTAACGCATAGTGAAGACAGTGTGTTACTAAAGCAGAGTTGCGGTGTATGTGCATGGAGCAGAGTGAAGACAGTGTGTTCCTCGAGCAGAGTGAAAACAGTATGTTCCTAACGCATAGTGAAGACAGTGTGTTCCTAGAGCAGAATGAAAACAGTTTTTTCCTAACGTAGAGTTAATACAGTATGTTCCTACAGCAGAGTTAAGACAGTGTGTTCCTATCAAAGAGTTGCTGTGTATGTGCATGGAGCAGTCTGAAGACAGTGTGTTCCTAATGCAGAGTGAAGACAGTGTGTTCCTAATGCAGAGTGAAGACAGTGTGTTCCTAATGCAGAGTGAAGACAGTGTCTTCCTCGAGCAGAGTGAAGACAGTGTGTTCCTAGAGCAGAGTGAAGACAGTATGTTCCTAACGCAGAGTGAATCAAGTGTGTTCCTAGAGGAGAAAGGAGACAGTGTGTTCCTACAGCAGAGTGAAGACAGTGTGTTCCTAGAGCAGAGTGAAAACAGTGTGTTCTTAATGCAGAGTGAAGACAGTGTGTTCCTAGAGCAGAAAAAAACAATGTGTTCCTAATGGAGAGTGAAGACAGTGTGTTCCTAATGCAGAGTGAAGACAGTGTGTATCTAGAGCAGAGTGAAGACAGTGTGTTCCTAACGCAGAGTAAAGACAGTGTGTACCTAATGCAGAGTGAAGACAGTGTGTTCCTAATGCAGAGTGAAGACAGTGTGTTCCCAGAACAGAGTGAAGACAACGTGTTCCAAACGCAGAGTTACGGTGTATGTGCATGGAGCAGAGTGTAGACAGTGTGTTCCTAATGCAGAGTGAAGACACTATGATCCTAACGCAAATTGAAGACAGTGTGTTCCTAGAGCAGAGTGAAGACTGTGTGTTCCTAACACAGAGTTGCGGTGTATGTGCATGGAGCAGAGTGAAGACATTGTGTTCCTGAGCAGAATGAAGACAGTGTGTTCCTAATGCAGAGTGAAGACAGTGTGTTCCTAGAGCAGAATGAAGACAGTGTGTTCCTAATGCAGAGTGAAGACAGTGTCTTCCTAGAGCAGAGTGAAGACAGTGTGTTCCTAAGGCAGAGTGAAAACAGTGTGTTCCTAGACCAGAGTGACGACAGTGTGTTCCTAGAGCAGAGTGAAGACAGTGAGTTCCTAGAGCAGAGTGAAGACAGTGTGTTCCTAGAGCAGAGAGAAGACAGTATTTTCCTATCGCATAGTGAATACAGTGTGTTCCTAACGCAGAGTTGCGTTGTATGTGCATGGAGCAGAGTGAAGACAGATTGTTCCTAGAGCAGAGTAAAGACAGTGTGTTCCTAATGCAGAGTTGCGGTGTACATGCATGGAGCAGAGTGAAGTCATTGTGTTCCTAGAGCCGAATGAAGACAGTGTGTTCCTAATGCAGAGTGAAGACAGTGTGTTCCTAATGCAGAGTGAAGACAGTGTGTTCCTAGAGCAGAGTGAATTCAGTGTGTTCCTAGAGCAGAGTGAAGACATTGTGTTCTTAATGCAGCGTGAAGACAGTGTGTTCCTAGAGCAGAATGAAGAGAATGTGTTCCTAATGCAGAGTGAAGGCAGAGTGTTCCTAATGCAGAGTGAAGACAGTGTGTTCCTAGAGCAGAGTGAAGACAGTGTGTTCCTAACGCATAGTGTAGACAGTATGTTCCTAACGCATAGTGAAGACAGTGTGTTCCTAACGCAGAGTTGCGTTGTATGTGCATGGAGCAGAGAGAAGACAGTGTGTTCCTAGAGCAGAATGAAGACAGTGTGTTCCTAATGCAGAGTGAAAACAGTGTGTTCCTAATGCAGAGTGAAGACAGTGTGTTGCGATTGCAGAGTGAAGTCAGTGTGTTCCTGATGCAGAGGGAAGACAGTGTGTTCCTAGAGCAGAGTGAAGACAGTGTGTTCCTAATGCAGAGTGAAGACGATGTGTTCCTAATGCAGAGTTAAGACAGTGTCTTCCTAGAGCAGAGTGAAGACAGTGTGTTCCTAAAGCATAATGAAGACAGTGTGTTCCTAATGCATAGTGAAGACAGTGTCTTACTAGAAATAGTGAAGACTGTGTGTTCCTAACGCATAGTGAAGACAGTGTGTTCCTAGAGCAGACTGAAGACAGTGTGTTCGTAATGCAGAGTGAAGACAGTGAGTTCCTAGAGCAGAGTGAAGACAGTGTGTTCCTAATGCAGAGTGAAGACAGTGTGTTCCAAATGAAGAGTGAGTACAGTGTGTTCCTACAGCAGTGTTAAGACAGTGTGTTCCTAGAGCAGAGTGAAGACAGTATGTTCCTAACGCAGAGTGAAACAAGTGTGTTCCTAGAGGAGAAAGAAGACAGTGTGTTCCTACAGCAGAGTGAAGACAGTGTGTTCCTAGAGCAGAGTGAAGACCATGTGTTCTTAATGCAGAGTGAAGACAGTGTGTTCCTAGAGCAGAAAAAAACAATGTGTTCCTAATGGAGAGTGAAGACAGTGTGTTCCTAATGCAGAGTGAAGACAGTGTGTATCTAGAGCAGAGTGAAGACAGTGTGTTCCTAATGCAGTGTAAAGACAGTGTGTACCTAACGCATAGTGAAGAGAGTATGTTCCTAACGCATAGTGAAGACAGTGTGTTACTAAAGCAGAGTTGCGGTGTATGTGCATGGAGCAGAGTGAAGACAGTGTGTTCCTCGAGCAGAGTGAAAACAGTATGTTCCTAACGCATAGTGAAGACAGTGTGTTCCTAGAGCAGAATGAAAACAGTTTTTTCCTAACGTAGAGTTAATACAGTATGTTCCTACAGCAGAGTTAAGACAGTGTGTTCCTATCAAAGAGTTGCTGTGTATGTGCATGGAGCAGTCTGAAGACAGTGTGTTCCTAATGCAGAGTGAAGACAGTGTGTTCCTAATGCAGAGTGAAGACAGTGTGTTCCTAATGCAGAGTGAAGACAGTGTCTTCCTCGAGCAGAGTGAAGACAGTGTGTTCCTAGAGCAGAGTGAAGACAGTATGTTCCTAACGCAGAGTGAATCAAGTGTGTTCCTAGAGGAGAAAGGAGACAGTGTGTTCCTACAGCAGAGTGAAGACAGTGTGTTCCTAGAGCAGAGTGAAAACAGTGTGTTCTTAATGCAGAGTGAAGACAGTGTGTTCCTAGAGCAGAAAAAAACAATGTGTTCCTAATGGAGAGTGAAGACAGTGTGTTCCTAATGCAGAGTGAAGACAGTGTGTATCTAGAGCAGAGTGAAGACAGTGTGTTCCTAACGCAGAGTAAAGACAGTGTGTACCTAATGCAGAGTGAAGACAGTGTGTTCCTAATGCAGAGTGAAGACAGTGTGTTCCTAGAACAGAGTGAAGACAACGTGTTCCAAACGCAGAGTTACGGTGTATGTGCATGGAGCAGAGTGTAGACAGTGTGTTCCTAATGCAGAGTGAAGACACTATGATCCTAACGCAAATTGAAGACAGTGTGTTCCTAGAGCAGAGTGAAGACTGTGTGTTCCTAACACAGAGTTGCGGTGTATGTGCATGGAGCAGAGTGAAGACATTGTGTTCCTGAGCAGAATGAAGACAGTGTGTTCCTAATGCAGAGTGAAGACAGTGTGTTCCTAGAGCAGAATGAAGACAGTGTGTTCCTAATGCAGAGTGAAGACAGTGTCTTCCTAGAGCAGAGTGAAGACAGTGTGTTCCTAAGGCAGAGTGAAAACAGTGTGTTCCTAGACCAGAGTGACGACAGTGTGTTCCTAGAGCAGAGTGAAGACAGTGAGTTCCTAGAGCAGAGTGAAGACAGTGTGTTCCTAGAGCAGAGAGAAGACAGTATTTTCCTATCGCATAGTGAATACAGTGTGTTCCTAACGCAGAGTTGCGTTGTATGTGCATGGAGCAGAGTGAAGACAGATTGTTCCTAGAGCAGAGTAAAGACAGTGTGTTCCTAATGCAGAGTTGCGGTGTACATGCATGGAGCAGAGTGAAGTCATTGTGTTCCTAGAGCCGAATGAAGACAGTGTGTTCCTAATGCAGAGTGAAGACAGTGTGTTCCTAATGCAGAGTGAAGACAGTGTGTTCCTAGAGCAGAGTGAATTCAGTGTGTTCCTAGAGCAGAGTGAAGACATTGTGTTCTTAATGCAGCGTGAAGACAGTGTGTTCCTAGAGCAGAATGAAGAGAGTGTGTTCCTAATGCAGAGTGAAGGCAGAGTGTTCCTAATGCAGAGTGAAGACAGTGTGTTCCTAGAGCAGAGTGAAGACAGTGTGTTCCTAACGCATAGTGTAGACAGTATGTTCCTAACGCATAGTGAAGACAGTGTGTTCCTAACGCAGAGTTGCGTTGTATGTGCATGGAGCAGAGAGAAGACAGTGTGTTCCTAGAGCAGAATGAAGACAGTGTGTTCCTAATGCAGAGTGAAAACAGTGTGTTCCTAATGCAGAGTGAAGACAGTGTGTTGCGATTGCAGAGTGAAGTCAGTGTGTTCCTGATGCAGAGGGAAGACAGTGTGTTCCTAGAGCAGAGTGAAGACAGTGTGTTCCTAATGCAGAGTGAAGACGATGTGTTCCTAATGCAGAGTTAAGACAGTGTCTTCCTAGAGCAGAGTGAAGACAGTGTGTTCCTAAAGCATAATGAAGACAGTGTGTTCCTAATGCATAGTGAAGACAGTGTCTTACTAGAAAAGAGTGAAGACTGTGTGTTCCTAACGCATAGTGAAGACAGTGTGTTCCTAGAGCAGACTGAAGACAGTGTGTTCGTAATGCAGAGTGAAGACAGTGAGTTCCTAGAGCAGAGTGAAGACAGTGTGTTCCTAATGCAGAGTGAAGACAGTGTGTTCCAAATGAAGAGTGAGTACAGTGTGTTCCTACAGCAGTGTTAAGACAGTGTGTTCCTAGAGCAGAGTGAAGACAGTATGTTCCTAACGCAGAGTGAAACAAGTGTGTTCCTACAGCAGAGTGAAGACAGTGTGTTCCTAGAGCAGAGTGAAGACCATGTGTTCTTAATGCAGAGTGAAGACAGTGTGTTCCTAGAGCAGAAAAAAACAATGTGTTCCTAATGGAGAGTGAAGACAGTGTGTTCCTAATGCAGAGTGAAGACAGTGTGTATCTAGAGCAGAGTGAAGACAGTGTGTTCCTAATGCAGTGTAAAGACAGTGTGTACCTAACGCATAGTGAAGAGAGTATGTTCCTAACGCATAGTGAAGACAGTGTGTTACTAAAGCAGAGTTGCGGTGTATGTGCATGGAGCAGAGTGAAGACAGTGTGTTCCTCGAGCAGAGTGAAAACAGTATGTTCCTAACGCATAGTGAAGACAGTGTGTTCCTAGAGCAGAATGAAAACAGTTTTTTCCTAACGTAGAGTTAATACAGTATGTTCCTACAGCAGAGTTAAGACAGTGTGTTCCTATCAAAGAGTTGCTGTGTATGTGCATGGAGCAGTCTGAAGACAGTGTGTTACTAATGCAGAGTGAAGACAGTGTGTTCCTAATGCAGAGTGAAGACAGTGTGTTCCTAATGCAGAGTGAAGACAGTGTGTTCCTAGAACAGAGTGAAGACAATGTGTTCCAAACGCAGAGTTACGGTGTATGTGCATGGAGCAGAGTGAAGACAGAGTGTTCCTAATGCAGAGTGAAGACACTATGATCCTAACGCAAAGTGAAGACAGTGTTTCCTGGAGCAGAGTGAAGACTGTGTGTTCCTAACACAGAGTTGCGGTGTATGTGCATGGAGCAGAGTGAAGACATTGTGTTCCTAGAGCAGAATGAAGACAGTGTGTTCCTAATGCAGAGTGAAGACAGTGTCTTCCTAGAGCAGAGTGAAGACAGTGTGTTCCTAAGGCAGAGTGAAAACAGTGTGTTCCTAGACCAGAGTGACGACAGTGTGTTCCTAGAGCAGAGTGAAGACAGTGAGTTCCTAGAGCAGAGTGAAGACAGTGTGTTCCTAGAGCAGAGTGAAGACAGTATTATCCTATCGCATAGTGAATACAGTGTGTTCCTAACGCAGAGTTGCGTTGTATGTGCATGGAGTAGAGTTAAGACAGTTTGTTCCTAGAGCAGAGTAAAGACAGTGTGTTCCTAATGCAGAGTTGCGGTGTACATGCATGGAGCAGAGTGAAGTCATTGTGTTCCGAGAGCCGAATGAAGACAGTGTGTTCCTAATGCAGAGTGAAGACAGTGTGTTCCTAATGCAGAATGAAGACAGTGTGTTCCTAGAGCAGAGTGAAGACAGTATGTTCCTAACGCAGAGTGAAGACAGTGTGTTCCTAATGCAGAGTGAAGACAGTGTGTTCCTAGAGCAGAGTGAAGACAGTATGTTCCTAACGCAGAGTGAATATAGTGTGTTCCTAGAGGAGAAAGAAGACAGTGTGTTCCTAGAGCAGAGTGAAGCCAGTGTGTTCCTAGAGCAGAGTGAAGACATTGTGTTCTTAATTCAGCGTGAAGACAGTGTGTTTCTAGAGCAGAATGAAGAGAGTGTGTTCCTAATGCAGAGTGAAGGCAGAGTGTTCCTAATGCAGAGTGAAGACAGTGTGTTCCTAGAGCAGAGTGAAGACAGTATGTTCCTAACGCATAGTGTAGACAGTATGCTCCTAACGCATAGTGAAGACAGTGTGTTCCTAACGCAGAGTTGCCTTGTATGTGCATGGAGCAGAGAGAAGACAGTGTGTTCCTAGAGCAGAATGAAGACAGTGTGTTCCTAATGCAGAGTGAAAACAGTGTGTTCCTAATGCAGTATGAAGACAGTGTGTTGCGATTGCAGAGTGAAGTCAGTGTGTTCCTGATGCAGAGTGAAGACAGTGTGTTCCTAGAGCAGAGTGAAGACAGTGTGTTCCTGATGCAGAGTGAAGACAGTGTGTTCCTAATGCAGAGTTAAGACAGTGTCTTCCTAGAGCAGAGTGAAGACAGTGTGTTCCTAAGGCATAGTGAAGACAGTGTGTTCCTAGAGCAGACTGAAGACAGTGTGTTCGTTATGCAGTGTGAAGACAGTGTGTTCCTAGAGCAGAGTGAAGACAGTGTTCCTAAATCAGAGTGAAGACAGTGTGTTCCTAATGCAGAGTGAAGACCATGTGTTCCTAATGCTGAGTGAAGACAGTGTCTTCCTCGAGCAGAGTGAAGAGAGTGTGTTCCTAGAGCAGAGTGAAGACAGTATGTTCCTAACGCAGAGTGAATCAAGTGTGTTCCTAGAGGAGAAAGAAGACAGTGTGTTCCTACAGCAGAGTGAGGACAGTGTGTTCCTAGAGCAGATTTAAGACAGTTTTTTCCTAGAGCAGAATGAAGAGAGTGTGTTCCTAATGCAGAGTGAAGACCGTGTGTTCCTAATGCAGAGTGAAGACAGTGTCTTCCTCGAGCAGAGTGAAGACAGTGTGTTCCTAGAGCAGAGTGAAGACAGTATGTTCCTAACGCAGAGTGAATTAAGTGTGTTCCTAGAGGAGAAAGGAGACAGTGTGTTCCTACAGCAGAGTGAAGACAGTGTGTTCCTAGAGCAGAGTGAAAACAGTGTGTTCTTAATGCAGAGTGAAGACAGTGTGTACCTAGAGCAGAAAAAAACAATGTGTTCCTAATGGAGAGTGAAGACAGTGTGTTCCTAATGCAGAGTGAAGACAGTGTGTATCTAGAGCAGAGTGAAGACAGTGTGTTCCTAACGCAGAGTAAAGACAGTGTGTACCTAATGCAGAGAGAAGACAGTGTGTTCCTAATGCAGAGTGAAGACAGTGTGTTCCTAGAACAGAGTGAAGACAATGTGTTCCAAACGCAGAGTTACGGTGTATGTGCATGGAGCAGAGTGTAGACAGTGTGTTCCTAATGCAGAGTGAAGACACTATGATCCTAACGCAAATTGAAGACAGTGTGTTCCTAGAGCAGAGTGAAGACTGTGTGTTCCAAACACAGAGTTGCGGTGTATGTGCATGGAGCAGAGTGAAGACATTGTGTTCCTGAGCAGAATGAAGACAGTGTGTTCCTAATGCAGAGTGAAGACAGTGTGTTCCTAGAGCAGAATGAAGACAGTGTGTTCCTAATGCAGAGTGAAGACAGTGTCTTCCTAGAGCAGAGTGAAGACAGTGTGTTCCTAAGGCAGAGTGAAAACAGTGTGTTCCTAGACCAGAGTGACGACAGTGCGTTCCTAGAGCAGAGTGAAGACAGTATTTTCCTTTCGCATAGTGAATACAGTGTGTTCCTAACGCAGAGTTGCGTTGTATGTGCATGGAGCAGAGTGAAGACAGATTGTTCCTAGAGCAGAGTAAAGACATAGTGTTCCTAATGCAGAGTTGCGGTGTACATGCATGGAGCAGAGTGAAGTCATTGTGTTCCTAGAGCCGAATGAAGACAGTGTGTTCCTAATGCAGAGTGAAGACAGTGTGTTCCTAATGCAGAGTGAAGACAGTGTGTTCCTAGAGCAGAGTGAAGTCAGTGTGTTCCTAGAGCAGAGTGAAGACATTGTGTTCTTAATGCAGCGTGAAGACAGTGTGTTCCTAGAGCAGAATGAAGAGAGTGTGTTCCTAATGCAGAGTGAAGGCAGAGTGTTCCTAATGCAGAGTGAAGACAGTGTGTTCCTAGAGCAGAGTGAAGACAGTGTGTTCCTAACGCATAGTGTAGACAGTATGTTCCTAACGCATAGTGAAGACAGTGTGTTCCTAACGCAGAGTTGCGTTGTATGTGCATGGAGCAGAGAGAAGACAGTGTGTTCCTAGAGCAGAATGAAGACAGTGTGTTCCTAATGCAGAGTGAAAACAGTGTGTTCCTAATGCAGAGTGAAGACAGTGTGTTGCGATTGCAGAGTGAAGTCAGTGTGTTCCTGATGCAGAGGGAAGACAGTGTGTTCCTAGAGCAGAGTGAAGACAGTGTGTTCCTAATGCAGAGTGAAGACGATGTGTTCCTAATGCAGAGTTAAGACAGTGTCTTCCTAGAGCAGAGTGAAGACAGTGTGTTCCTAAAGCATAATGAAGACAGTGTGTTCCTAATGCATAGTGAAGACAGTGTCTTACTAGAGAAGAGTGAAGACTGTGTGTTCCTAACGCATAGTGAAGACAGTGTGTTCCTAGAGCAGACTGAAGACAGTGTGTTCGTAATGCAGAGTGAAGACAGTGAGTTCCTAGAGCAGAGTGAAGACAGTGTGTTCCTAACGCAGAGTGAAGACAGTGTGTTCCAAATGAAGAGTGAGTACAGTGTGTTCCTACAGCAGTGTTAAGACAGTGTGTTCCTAGAGCAGAGTGAAGACAGTATGTTCCTAACGCAGAGTGAAACAAGTGTGTTCCTAGAGGAGAAAGAAGACAGTGTGTTCCTACAGCAGAGTGAAGACAGTGTGTTCCTAGAGCAGAGTGAAGACCATGTGTTCTTAATGCAGAGTGAAGACAGTGTGTTCCTAGAGCAGAAAAAAACAATGTGTTCCTAATGGAGAGTGAAGACAGTGTGTTCCTAATGCAGAGTGAAGACAGTGTGTATCTAGAGCAGAGTGAAGACAGTGTGTTCCTAATGCAGTGTAAAGACAGTGTGTACCTAACGCAGAGTGAAGAGAGTATGTTCCTAACGCATAGTGAAGACAGTGTGTTACTAAAGCAGAGTTGTGGTGTATGTGCATGGAGCAGAGTGAAGACAGTGTGTTCCTCGAGCAGAGTGAAAATAGTATGTTCCTAACGCATAGTGAAGACAGTGTGTTCCTAGAGCAGAATGAAAACAGTTTTTTCCTAACGTAGAGTTAATACAGTATGTTCCTACAGCAGAGTTAAGACAGTGTGTTCCTATCAAAGAGTTGCTGTGTATGTGCATGGAGCAGTCTGAAGACAGTGTGTTCCTAATGCAGAGTGAAGACAGTGTGTTCCTAACGCAGAGTTGCGGTGTATGTGCATGGAGCAGAGTGAAGACTGTGTGTTCCTAGAGCAGAGTGAAGACAGTGTGTTCCTAATGCAGAGGGAAGATAGTGTGTTCCTAGAGCAGAATGAAGACTGTGTGTTCCTAGAGGAGAAAAAAGACAGTGTGTTCCTAGAGCAGAGTAAAGACAGTGTGTTCCTAGAGCAGAGTAAAGACAGTGTGTTCCTAGAGCAGAGTAAAGACAGTGTGTTCCTAATGCAGAGTTGCGGTGTACATGCATGGAGCAGAGTGAAGTCATTGTGTTCCTAGAGCCGAATGAAGACAGTGTGTTCCTAATGCACAGTGAAGACAGTGTGATCCTAATGCAGAGTGAAGACAGTGTGTTCCTAGAGCAGAGTGAAGACAGTATGTTCCTAACGCAGAGTGAAGACAGTGTGTTCCTAATGCAGAGTGAAGACAGTGTGTTCCTAGAGCAGAGTGAAGACAGTATGTTCCTAACGCAGAGTGAATCAAGTGTGTTCCTAGAGGAGAAAGAAGACAGTGTGTTCCTACAGCAGAGTGAAGACAGTGTGTTCCTAGAGCACAGTGAAGACAGTGTGTTACTAATGAAGAGTGAGGACAGTGTGTTCCTAGAGCAGAGTGAAGACAGTGTGTTCCTAATGCAGAGTGAAAACAGTGTGTTCCTAATGCAGAGTGAAGACAGTGTGTTCCTAGAGCAGAGTGAAGACAATGGGTTTCAAACGCAGAGTTGCGGTGTATGTGCATGGAGCAGTGTGAAGACAGTGTGTTCTTAATAGAGAGTGAAGACAGTGGTTTCCTAGAGCAGAATGTAGACAGTGTGTACCTAATGCAGAGTGAATTCACTGTGTTCCTAATGCAGAGTGAAGACAGTGTGTTCCTAGAGCGGAGTGAAGACAGTGTGTTCCTAATGAAGAGTGAGGACAGTTTGTTCCTAGAGCAGAGTGAAGACAGTGTGTTCCTAATGCAGAGTGAAGACAGTGTGTTCCTAATGCAGAATGAAGACAGTGTGTTCCTAGGGCAGAGTGAAGACAATGTGTTTCAAACGCAGAGTTGCGGTGTATGTGCATGGAGCAGAGTGAAGACAGTGTGTTCCTAATGCAGAGTGAAGACACTATGATCCTAACGCAAAATGAAGACAGTGTGTTCCTAGAGCAGAATGAAGACAGTGTGTTCCTAATGCAGAGTGAAGACAGTGTGTTCCTAATGCAGAGTGAAGGCAGTGTGTTACTAATGCAGAGTGAAGACAGTGTGTTCCTAAGGCAGAGTGAAGACAGTGTGTTCCTAACGCAGGTTTGCGGTGTATATGCATCGAGCTGAGTGAAGACAGTGTCTTCCTAGAGCAGCAGAGTGAAGACAGTGTGTTCCTAACGCAGAGTGAAGACAGTGTGTTCCTAACGCAGAGTTGCGGTGTATGTGCATGGAGCAGAGTGAAGACAGTGTGTTCCTAGAGCAGAGTGAAGACAGTGTGTTCCTAATGCAGAGGGAAGACAGTGTGTTCCTAGAGCAGAATGAAGACAGTGTGTTCCTAGAGGAAGAAGACAGTGTGTTCCTACAGCAGAGTGAAGACAGTGTGTTCCTAGAGCAGAGTGAAGACAGTCTGTTCTTAATGCAGAGTGCAGACAGTGTGTGCCTAATGCAGAGTGAAGACAGTGTGTTCGTAATGAGGAGTGAGGACTGTGTGTTCCTAGAGCAGATTTAAGACAGTTTTTTCCTAGAGCAGAATGAAGAGAGTGTGTTCCTAATGCAGAGTGAAGACCGTGTGTTCTTAATGCAGAGTGAAGACAGTGTCTTCCTCGAGCAGAGTGAAGACAGTGTGTTCCTAGAGCAGAGTGAAGACAGTATGTTCCTAACGCAGAGTGAATCAAGTGTGTTCCTAGAGGAGAAAGAAGACAGTGTGTTCCTAATGCAGAGTGAAGACAGTGTGTTCCTAGAGCAGAGTGAAGACAATGTGTTCTTAATGCAGAGTGAAGACAGTGTGTTCCTAGAGCAGAAAAAAACAATGTGTTCCTAATGGAGAGTGAAGACAGTGTGTTCCTAATGCAGAGTGAATCAAGTGTGTTCCTAGAGGAGAAAGAAGACAGTGTGTTCCTACAGCAGAGTAAAGACAGTGTGTTCCTAGAGCACAGTGAAGACAGTGTGTTCCTAATGAAGAGTGAGGACAGTGTGTTCCTAGAGCAGAGTGAAGACAGTGTGTTCCTAATGCAGAGTGAAGACAGTGTGTTCCTAATGCAGAGTGAAGACAGTGTGTTCCTAGAGAAGAGTGAAGACAATGGGTTTCAAATGCAGAGTTGCGGTGTATGTGCATGGAGCAGTGTGAAGACAGTGTGTTCTTAATAGAGAGTGAAGACAGTGGTTTCCTAGAGCAGAATGTAGACAGTGTGTACCTAATGCAGAGTGAATTCACTGTGTTCCTAATGCAGAGTGAAGACAGTGTGTTCCTAGAGCGGAGTGAAGACAGTGTGTTCCTAATGAAGAGTGAGGACAGTTTGTTCCTAGAGCAGAGTGAAGACAGTGTGTTCCTAATGCAGAGTGAAGACAGTGTGTTCCTAATGCAGAATGAAGACAGTGTGTTCCTAGAGCAGAGTGAAGACAATGTGTTTCAAACGCAGAGTTGCGGTGTATGTGCATGGAGCAGAGTGAAGACAGTGTGTTCCTAATGCAGAGTGAAGACACTATGATCCTAACGCAAAATGAAGACAGTGTGTTCCTAGAGCAGAATGAAGACAGTGTGTTCCTAATGCAGAGTGAAGACAGTGTGTTCCTAATGCAGAGTGAAGACAGTGTGTTACTAATGCAGAGTGAAGACAGTGTGTTCCTAAGGCAGAGTGAAGACAGTGTGTTCCTAACGCAGGTTTGCGGTGTATATGCATCGAGCTGAGTGAAGACAGTGTCTTCCTAGAGCAGCAGAGTGAAGACAGTGTGTTCCTAACGCAGAGTTGCGGTGTATGTGCATGGAGCAGAGTGAAGACAGTGTGTTCCTAGAGCAGAGTGAAGACAGTGTGTTCCTAATGCAGAGGGAAGACAGTGTGTTCCTAGAGCAGAATGAAGACAGTGTGTTCCTAGAGGAAGAAGACAGTGTGTTCCTACAGCAGAGTGAAGACAGTGTGTTCCTAGAGCAGAGTGAAGACAGTCTGTTCTTAATGCAGAGTGCAGACAGTGTATGCCTAATGCAGAGTGAAGACAGTGTGTTCCTAATGAAGAGTGAGGACTGTGTGTTCCTAGAGCAGATTTAAGACAGTTTTTTCCTAGAGCAGAATGAAGAGAGTGTGTTCCTAATGCAGAGTGAAGACCGTGTGTTCCTAATGCAGAGTGAAGACAGTGTCTTCCTCGAGCAGAGTGAAGACAGTGTGTTCCTAGAGCAGAGTGAAGACAGTATGTTCCTAACGCAGAGTGAATCAAGTGTGTTCCTAGAGGAGAAAGAAGACAGTGTGTTCCTACAGCAGAGTGAAGACAGTGTGTTCCTAGAGCAGAGTGAAGACAATGTGTTCTTAATGCAGAGTGAAGACAGTGTGTTCCTAGAGCAGAAAAAAACAATGTGTTCCTAATGGAGAGTGAGGACAGTGTGTTCCTAATGCAGAGTGAAGACAGTGTGTTCCTAGAACAGAGTGAAGACAACGTGTTCCAAACGCAGAGTTACGGTGTATGTGCATGGAGCAGAGTGTAGACAGTGTGTTCCTAATGCAGAGTGAAGACACTATGATCCTAACGCAAATTGAAGACAGTGTGTTCCTAGAGCAGAGTGAAGACTGTGTGTTCCAAACACAGAGTTGCGGTGTATGTGCATGGAGCAGAGTGAAGACATTGTGTTCCTGAGCAGAATGAAGACAGTGTGTTCCTAATGCAGAGTGAAGACAGTGTGTTCCTAGAGCAGAATGAAGACAGTGTGTTCCTAATGCAGAGTGAAGACAGTGTCTTCCTAGAGCAGAGTGAAGACAGTGTGTTCCTAAGGCAGAGTGAAAACAGTGTGTTCCTAGACCAGAGTGACGACAGTGCGTTCCTAGAGCAGAGTGAAGACAGTATTTTCCTTTCGCATAGTGAATACAGTGTGTTCCTAACGCAGAGTTGCGTTGTATGTGCATGGAGCAGAGTGAAGACAGATTGTTCCTAGAGCAGAGTAAAGACAGTGTGTTCCTAATGCAGAGTTGCGGTGTACATGCATGGAGCAGAGTGAAGTCATTGTGTTCCTAGAGCCGAATGAAGACAGTGTGTTCCTAATGCAGAGTGAAGACAGTGTGTTCCTAATGCAGAGTGAAGACAGTGTGTTCCTAGAGCAGAGTGAAGTCAGTGTGTTCCTAGAGCAGAGTGAAGACATTGTGTTCTTAATGCAGCGTGAAGACAGTGTGTTCCTAGAGCAGAATGAAGAGAGTGTGTTCCTAATGCAGAGTGAAGGCAGAGTGTTCCTAATGCAGAGTGAAGACAGTGTGTTCCTAGAGCAGAGTGAAGACAGTGTGTTCCTAACGCATAGTGTAGACAGTATGTTCCTAACGCATAGTGAAGACAGTGTGTTCCTAACGCAGAGTTGCGTTGTATGTGCATGGAGCAGAGAGAAGACAGTGTGTTCCTAGAGCAGAATGAAGACAGTGTGTTCCTAATGCAGAGTGAAAACAGTGTGTTCCTAATGCAGAGTGAAGACAGTGTGTTGCGATTGCAGAGTGAAGTCAGTGTGTTCCTGATGCAGAGGGAAGACAGTGTGTTCCTAGAGCAGTGTGAAGACAGTGTGTTCCTAATGCAGAGTGAAGACGATGTGTTCCTAATGCAGAGTTAAGACAGTGTCTTCCTAGAGCAGAGTGAAGACAGTGTGTTCCTAAAGCATAATGAAGACAGTGTGTTCCTAATGCATAGTGAAGACAGTGTCTTACTAGAGAAGAGTGAAGACTGTGTGTTCCTAACGCATAGTGAAGACAGTGTGTTCCTAGAGCAGACTGAAGACAGTGTGTTCGTAATGCAGAGTGAAGACAGTGAGTTCCTAGAGCAGAGTGAAGACAGTGTGTTCCTAACGCAGAGTGAAGACAGTGTGTTCCAAATGAAGAGTGAGTACAGTGTGTTCCTACAGCAGTGTTAAGACAGTGTGTTCCTAGAGCAGAGTGAAGACAGTATGTTCCTAACGCAGAGTGAAACAAGTGTGTTCCTAGAGGAGAAAGAAGACAGTGTGTTCCTACAGCAGAGTGAAGACAGTGTGTTCCTAGAGCAGAGTGAAGACCATGTGTTCTTAATGCAGAGTGAAGACAGTGTGTTCCTAGAGCAGAAAAAAACAATGTGTTCCTAATGGAGAGTGAAGACAGTGTGTTCCTAATGCAGAGTGAAGACAGTGTGTATCTAGAGCAGAGTGAAGACAGTGTGTTCCTAATGCAGTGTAAAGACAGTGTGTACCTAACGCAGAGTGAAGAGAGTATGTTCCTAACGCATAGTGAAGACAGTGTGTTACTAAAGCAGAGTTGCTGTGTATGTGCATGGAGCAGAGTGAAGACAGTGTGTTCCTCGAGCAGAGTGAAAATAGTATGTTCCTAACGCATAGTGAAGACAGTGTGTTCCTAGAGCAGAATGAAAACAGTTTTTTCCTAACGTAGAGTTAATACAGTATGTTCCTACAGCAGAGTTAAGACAGTGTGTTCCTATCAAAGAGTTGCTGTGTATGTGCATGGAGCAGTCTGAAGACAGTGTGTTCCTAATGCAGAGTGAAGACAGTGTGTTCCTAACGCAGAGTTGCGGTGTATGTGCATGGAGCAGAGTGAAGACTGTGTGTTCCTAGAGCAGAGTGAAGACAGTGTGTTCCTAATGCAGAGGGAAGATAGTGTGTTCCTAGAGCAGAATGAAGACTGTGTGTTCCTAGAGGAGAAAAAAGACAGTGTGTTCCTAGAGCAGAGTAAAGACAGTGTGTTCCTAGAGCAGAGTAAAGACAGTGTGTTCCTAGAGCAGAATGAAGACAGTGTGTTCCTAATGCAGAGTGAAGACAGTGTGTTCCTAATGCAGAGTGAAGACAGTGTGTTACTAATGCAGAGTGAAGACAGTGTGTTCCTAAGGCAGAGTGAAGACAGTGTGTTCCTAACGCAGGTTTGCGGTGTATATGCATCGAGCTGAGTGAAGACAGTGTCTTCCTAGAGCAGCAGAGTGAAGACAGTGTGTTCCTAACGCAGAGTTGCGGTGTATGTGCATGGAGCAGAGTGAAGACAGTGTGTTCCTAGAGCAGAGTGAAGACAGTGTGTTCCTAATGCAGAGGGAAGACAGTGTGTTCCTAGAGCAGAATGAAGACAGTGTGTTCCTAGAGGAAGAAGACAGTGTGTTCCTACAGCAGAGTGAAGACAGTGTGTTCCTAGAGCAGAGTGAAGACAGTCTGTTCTTAATGCAGAGTGCAGACAGTGTATGCCTAATGCAGAGTGAAGACAGTGTGTTCCTATGAAGAGTGAGGACTGTGTGTTCCTAGAGCAGATTTAAGACAGTTTTTTCCTAGAGCAGAATGAAGAGAGTGTGTTCCTAATGCAGAGTGAAGACCGTGTGTTCCTAATGCAGAGTGAAGACAGTGTCTTCCTCGAGCAGAGTGAAGACAGTGTGTTCCTAGAGCAGAGTGAAGACAGTATGTTCCTAACGCAGAGTGAATCAAGTGTGTTCCTAGAGGAGAAAGAAGACAGTGTGTTCCTACAGCAGAGTGAAGACAGTGTGTTCCTAGAGCAGAGTGAAGACAATGTGTTCTTAATGCAGAGTGAAGACAGTGTGTTCCTAGAGCAGAAAAAAACAATGTGTTCCTAATGGAGAGTGAAGACAGTGTGTTCCTAATGCAGAGTGAAGACAGTGTGTATCTAGAGCAGAGTGAAGACAGTGTGTTCCTAATGTAGTGTAAAACAGTGTGTACCCAACGCATAGTGAAGAGAGTATGTTCCTAACGCATAGTGAAGACAGTGTGTTACTAAAGCAGAGTTGCGGTGTATGTGCATGGAGCAGAGTGAAGACAGTGTGTTCCTCGAGCAGAGTGAAAACAGTATGTTCCTAACGCATAGTGAAGACAGTGTGTTCCTAGAGGAGAATGAAGACAGTTTTTTCCTAACGTAGAGTTAATACAGTATGTTCCTACAGCAGAGTGAAGACAGTGTGTTCCTAACAAAGAGTTGCTGTGTATGTGCATCGAGCAGTCTGAAGACAGTGTGTTCCTAATGCAGAGTGAAGACAGTGTGTTCCTAATGCAGAGTGAAGACAGTGTGCTCCTAATGCAGAGTGAAGACAGTGTGTTCCTAGAACAGAGTGAAGACAATGTGTTCCAAACGCAGAGTTACGGTGTATGTGTATGGAGCAGAGTGAAGACAGTGTGTTCCTAATGCAGAGTGAAAACACTATGATCCTAACGCAAAGTGAAGACAGTGTTTCCTAGAGCAGAGTGATGACTGTGTGTTCCTAACACAGAGTTGCGGTGTATGTGCATGGAGCAGAGTGAAGACATTGTGTTCCTAGAGCAGAATGAAGACAGTGTGTTCCTAATGCAGAGTGAAGACAGAGTGTTCCTATTGCAGAGTGAAGACAGTGTGTTCCTCGAGCAGAGTGAAGACAGTGTGTTCCTAACGCAGAATTGCGGTGTATGTGCATGGAGCAGAGTGAAGACAGTGTGGTCCTAGAGCAGAGTGAAGACAGTGTCTTCCTAGAACAGAGTGAAGACAGTGTGTTCCTAACGCATAGTGAAGACAGTGTGTTCCTAACACATAGTGAAGACAGTATGTTCCTAACGCATAGTGAAGACAGTGTGTTCGTAACGCAGAGTTGCGGTGTATGTGCATGGAGCAGAGTGGAAACTGTGTGTTCCTAGTGAAGAGTGAAGACAGTGTGTTCCTAATGCAGAGTGAACACATTGTGTTTCTACAGCAGATTGAAGACAGTGTGTTCCTAAAAAAGAGTTGCTGTGTATGTGCATAGAGCAGTGTGAAGACAGTGTGTTCCTAGAGCAGAGTGAAGACAGTGTGTTCCTAACGCAGAGTAAAGACAGTGTGTACCTAATGCAGAGAGAAGACAGTGTGTTCCTAATGCAGAGTGAAGACAGTGTGTTCCTAGAACAGAGTGAAGACAACGTGTTCCAAACGCAGAGTTACGGTGTATGTGCATGGAGCAGAGTGTAGACAGTGTGTTCCTAATGCAGAGTGAAGACACTATGATCCTAACGCAAATTGAAGACAGTGTGTTCCTAGAGCAGAGTGAAGACTGTGTGTTCCAAACACAGAGTTGCGGTGTATGTGCATGGAGCAGAGTGAAGACATTGTGTTCCTGAGCAGAATGAAGACAGTGTGTTCCTAATGCAGAGTGAAGACAGTGTGTTCCTAGAGCAGAATGAAGACAGTGTGTTCCTAATGCAGAGTGAAGACAGTGTCTTCCTAGAGCAGAGTGAAGACAGTGTGTTCCTAAGGCAGAGTGAAAACAGTGTGTTCCTAGACCAGAGTGACGACAGTGCGTTCCTAGAGCAGAGTGAAGACAGTATTTTCCTTTCGCATAATGAATACAGTGTGTTCCTAACGCAGAGTTGCGTTGTATGTGCATGGAGCAGAGTGAAGACAGATTGTTCCTAGAGCAGAGTAAAGACAGTGTGTTCCTAATGCAGAGTTGCGGTGTACATGCATGGAGCAGAGTGAAGTCATTGTGTTCCTAGAGCCGAATGAAGACAGTGTGTTCCTAATGCAGAGTGAAGACAGTGTGTTCCTAATGCAGAGTGAAGACAGTGTGTTCCTAGAGCAGAGTGAAGTCAGTGTGTTCCTAGAGCAGAGTGAAGACATTGTGTTCTTAATGCAGCGTGAAGACAGTGTGTTCCTAGAGCAGAATGAAGAGAGTGTGTTCCTAATGCAGAGTGAAGGCAGAGTGTTCCTAATGCAGAGTGAAGACAGTGTGTTCCTAGAGCAGAGTGAAGACAGTGTGTTCCTAACGCATAGTGTAGACAGTATGTTCCTAACGCATAGTGAAGACAGTGTGTTCCTAACGCAGAGTTGCGTTGTATGTGCATGGAGCAGAGAGAAGACAGTGTGTTCCTAGAGCAGAATGAAGACAGTGTGTTCCTAATGCAGAGTGAAAACAGTGTGTTCCTAATGCAGAGTGAAGACAGTGTGTTGCGATTGCAGAGTGAAGTCAGTGTGTTCCTGATGCAGAGGGAAGACAGTGTGTTCCTAGAGCAGAGTGAAGACAGTGTGTTCCTAATGCAGAGTGAAGACGATGTGTTCCTAATGCAGAGTTAAGACAGTGTCTTCCTAGAGCAGAGTGAAGACAGTGTGTTCCTAAAGCATAATGAAGACAGTGTGTTCCTAATGCATAGTGAAGACAGTGTCTTACTAGAGAAGAGTGAAGACTGTGTGTTCCTAACGCATAGTGAAGACAGTGTGTTCCTAGAGCAGACTGAAGACAGTGTGTTCGTAATGCAGAGTGAAGACAGTGAGTTCCTAGAGCAGAGTGAAGACAGTGTGTTCCTAACGCAGAGTGAAGACAGTGTGTTCCAAATGAAGAGTGAGTACCGTGTGTTCCTACAGCAGTGTTAAGACAGTGTGTTCCTAGAGCAGAGTGAAGACAGTATGTTCCTAACGCAGAGTGAAACAAGTGTGTTCCTAGAGGAGAAAGAAGACAGTGTGTTCCTACAGCAGAGTGAAGACAGTGTGTTCCTAGAGCAGAGTGAAGACCATGTGTTCTTAATGCAGAGTGAAGACAGTGTGTTCCTAGAGCAGAAAAAAACAATGTGTTCCTAATGGAGAGTGAAGACAGTGTGTTCCTAATGCAGAGTGAAGACAGTGTGTATCTAGAGCAGAGTGAAGACAGTGTGTTCCTAATGCAGTGTAAAGACAGTGTGTACCTAACGCAGAGTGAAGAGAGTATGTTCCTAACGCATAGTGAAGACAGTGTGTTACTAAAGCAGAGTTGCGGTGTATGTGCATGGAGCAGAGTGAAGACAGTGTGTTCCTCGAGCAGAGTGAAAATAGTATGTTCCTAACGCATAGTGAAGACAGTGTGTTCCTAGAGCAGAATGAAAACAGTTTTTTCCTAACGTAGAGTTAATACAGTATGTTCCTACAGCAGAGTTAAGACAGTGTGTTCCTATCAAAGAGTTGCTGTGTATGTGCATGGAGCAGTCTGAAGACAGTGTGTTCCTAATGCAGAGTGAAGACAGTGTGTTCCTAACGCAGAGTTGCGGTGTATGTGCATGGAGCAGAGTGAAGACTGTGTGTTCCTAGAGCAGAGTGAAGACAGTGTGTTCCTAATGCAGAGGGAAGATAGTGTGTTCCTAGAGCAGAATGAAGACTGTGTGTTCCTAGAGGAGAAAAAAGACAGTGTGTTCCTAGAGCAGAGTAAAGACAGTGTGTTCCTAGAGCAGAGTAAAGACAGTGTGTTCCTAGAGCAGAGTAAAGACAGTGTGTTCCTAATGCAGAGTTGCGGTGTACATGCATGGAGCAGAGTGAAGTCATTGTGTTCCTAGAGCCGAATGAAGACAGTGTGTTCCTAATGCACAGTGAAGACAGTGTGATCCTAATGCAGAGTGAAGACAGTGTGTTCCTAGAGCAGAGTGAAGACAGTATGTTCCTAACGCAGAGTGAAGACAGTGTGTTCCTAATGCAGAGTGAAGACAGTGTGTTCCTAGAGCAGAGTGAAGACAGTATGTTCCTAACGCAGAGTGAATCAAGTGTGTTCCTAGAGGAGAAAGAAGACAGTGTGTTCCACAGCAGAGTGAAGACAGTGTGTTCCTAGAGCACAGTGAAGACAGTGTGTTACTAATGAAGAGTGAGGACAGTGTGTTCCTAGAGCAGAGTGAAGACAGTGTGTTCCTAATGCAGAGTGAAAACAGTGTGTTCCTAATGCAGAGTGAAGACAGTGTGTTCCTAGAGCAGAGTGAAGACAATGGGTTTCAAACGCAGAGTTGCGGTGTATGTGCATGGAGCAGTGTGAAGACAGTGTGTTCTTAATAGAGAGTGAAGACAGTGGTTTCCTAGAGCAGAATGTAGACAGTGTGTACCTAATGCAGAGTGAATTCACTGTGTTCCTAATGCAGAGTGAAGACAGTGTGTTCCTAGAGCGGAGTGAAGACAGTGTGTTCCTAATGAAGAGTGAGGACAGTTTGTTCCTAGAGCAGAGTGAAGACAGTGTGTTCCTAATGCAGAGTGAAGACAGTGTGTTCCTAATGCAGAATGAAGACAGTGTGTTCCTAGGGCAGAGTGAAGACAATGTGTTTCAAACGCAGAGTTGCGGTGTATGTGCATGGAGCAGAGTGAAGACAGTGTGTTCCTAATGCAGAGTGAAGACACT
The DNA here is from genome assembly GCF_037038515.1 of Microtus pennsylvanicus. NCBI lineage: Eukaryota > Metazoa > Chordata > Mammalia > Rodentia > Cricetidae > Microtus > Microtus pennsylvanicus. The sequence goes on from NC_134581.1 coordinate 145,072,856, forward strand.
ATGATCCTAACGCAAAATGAAGACAGTGTGTTCCTAGAGCAGAATGAAGACAGTGTGTTCCTAATGCAGAGTGAAGACAGTGTGTTCCTAATGCAGAGTGAAGACAGTGTGTTACTAATGCAGAGTGAAGACAGTGTGTTCCTAAGGCAGAGTGAAGACAGTGTGTTCCTAACGCAGGTTTGCGGTGTATATGCATCGAGCTGAGTGAAGACAGTGTCTTCCTAGAGCAGCAGAGTGAAGACAGTGTGTTCCTAACGCAGAGTTGCGGTGTATGTGCATGGAGCAGAGTGAAGACAGTGTGTTCCTAGAGCAGAGTGAAGACAGTGTGTTCCTAATGCAGAGGGAAGACAGTGTGTTCCTAGAGCAGAATGAAGACAGTGTGTTCCTAGAGGAAGAAGACAGTGTGTTCCTACAGCAGAGTGAAGACAGTGTGTTCCTAGAGCAGAGTGAAGACAGTCTGTTCTTAATGCAGAGTGCAGACAGTGTATGCCTAATGCAGAGTGAAGACAGTGTGTTCCTATGAAGAGTGAGGACTGTGTGTTCCTAGAGCAGATTTAAGACAGTTTTTTCCTAGAGCAGAATGAAGAGAGTGTGTTCCTAATGCAGAGTGAAGACCGTGTGTTCCTAATGCAGAGTGAAGACAGTGTCTTCCTCGAGCAGAGTGAAGACAGTGTGTTCCTAGAGCAGAGTGAAGACAGTATGTTCCTAACGCAGAGTGAATCAAGTGTGTTCCTAGAGGAGAAAGAAGACAGTGTGTTCCTACAGCAGAGTGAAGACAGTGTGTTCCTAGAGCAGAGTGAAGACAATGTGTTCTTAATGCAGAGTGAAGACAGTGTGTTCCTAGAGCAGAAAAAAACAATGTGTTCCTAATGGAGAGTGAAGACAGTGTGTTCCTAATGCAGAGTGAAGACAGTGTGTATCTAGAGCAGAGTGAAGACAGTGTGTTCCTAATGTAGTGTAAAACAGTGTGTACCCAACGCATAGTGAAGAGAGTATGTTCCTAACGCATAGTGAAGACAGTGTGTTACTAAAGCAGAGTTGCGGTGTATGTGCATGGAGCAGAGTGAAGACAGTGTGTTCCTCGAGCAGAGTGAAAACAGTATGTTCCTAACGCATAGTGAAGACAGTGTGTTCCTAGAGGAGAATGAAGACAGTTTTTTCCTAACGTAGAGTTAATACAGTATGTTCCTACAGCAGAGTGAAGACAGTGTGTTCCTAACAAAGAGTTGCTGTGTATGTGCATCGAGCAGTCTGAAGACAGTGTGTTCCTAATGCAGAGTGAAGACAGTGTGTTCCTAATGCAGAGTGAAGACAGTGTGCTCCTAATGCAGAGTGAAGACAGTGTGTTCCTAGAACAGAGTGAAGACAATGTGTTCCAAACGCAGAGTTACGGTGTATGTGTATGGAGCAGAGTGAAGACAGTGTGTTCCTAATGCAGAGTGAAAACACTATGATCCTAACGCAAAGTGAAGACAGTGTTTCCTAGAGCAGAGTGAAGACTGTGTGTTCCTAACACAGAGTTGCGGTGTATGTGCATGGAGCAGAGTGAAGACATTGTGTTCCTAGAGCAGAATGAAGACAGTGTGTTCCTAATGCAGAGTGAAGACAGAGTGTTCCTATTGCAGAGTGAAGACAGTGTGTTCCTCGAGCAGAGTGAAGACAGTGTGTTCCTAACGCAGAATTGCGGTGTATGTGCATGGAGCAGAGTGAAGACAGTGTGGTCCTAGAGCAGAGTGAAGACAGTGTCTTCCTAGAACAGAGTGAAGACAGTGTGTTCCTAACGCATAGTGAAGACAGTGTGTTCCTAACACATAGTGAAGACAGTATGTTCCTAACGCATAGTGAAGACAGTGTGTTCGTAACGCAGAGTTGCGGTGTATGTGCATGGAGCAGAGTGGAAACTGTGTGTTCCTAGTGAAGAGTGAAGACAGTGTGTTCCTAATGCAGAGTGAACACATTGTGTTTCTACAGCAGATTGAAGACAGTGTGTTCCTAAAAAAGAGTTGCTGTGTATGTGCATAGAGCAGTGTGAAGACAGTGTGTTCCTAGAGCAGAGTGAAGACAGTGTGTTCCTAACGCAGAGTAAAGACAGTGTGTACCTAATGCAGAGAGAAGACAGTGTGTTCCTAATGCAGAGTGAAGACAGTGTGTTCCTAGAACAGAGTGAAGACAACGTGTTCCAAACGCAGAGTTACGGTGTATGTGCATGGAGCAGAGTGTAGACAGTGTGTTCCTAATGCAGAGTGAAGACACTATGATCCTAACGCAAATTGAAGACAGTGTGTTCCTAGAGCAGAGTGAAGACTGTGTGTTCCAAACACAGAGTTGCGGTGTATGTGCATGGAGCAGAGTGAAGACATTGTGTTCCTGAGCAGAATGAAGACAGTGTGTTCCTAATGCAGAGTGAAGACAGTGTGTTCCTAGAGCAGAATGAAGACAGTGTGTTCCTAATGCAGAGTGAAGACAGTGTCTTCCTAGAGCAGAGTGAAGACAGTGTGTTCCTAAGGCAGAGTGAAAACAGTGTGTTCCTAGACCAGAGTGACGACAGTGCGTTCCTAGAGCAGAGTGAAGACAGTATTTTCCTTTCGCATAATGAATACAGTGTGTTCCTAACGCAGAGTTGCGTTGTATGTGCATGGAGCAGAGTGAAGACAGATTGTTCCTAGAGCAGAGTAAAGACAGTGTGTTCCTAATGCAGAGTTGCGGTGTACATGCATGGAGCAGAGTGAAGTCATTGTGTTCCTAGAGCCGAATGAAGACAGTGTGTTCCTAATGCAGAGTGAAGACAGTGTGTTCCTAATGCAGAGTGAAGACAGTGTGTTCCTAGAGCAGAGTGAAGTCAGTGTGTTCCTAGAGCAGAGTGAAGACATTGTGTTCTTAATGCAGCGTGAAGACAGTGTGTTCCTAGAGCAGAATGAAGAGAGTGTGTTCCTAATGCAGAGTGAAGGCAGAGTGTTCCTAATGCAGAGTGAAGACAGTGTGTTCCTAGAGCAGAGTGAAGACAGTGTGTTCCTAACGCATAGTGTAGACAGTATGTTCCTAACGCATAGTGAAGACAGTGTGTTCCTAACGCAGAGTTGCGTTGTATGTGCATGGAGCAGAGAGAAGACAGTGTGTTCCTAGAGCAGAATGAAGACAGTGTGTTCCTAATGCAGAGTGAAAACAGTGTGTTCCTAATGCAGAGTGAAGACAGTGTGTTGCGATTGCAGAGTGAAGTCAGTGTGTTCCTGATGCAGAGGGAAGACAGTGTGTTCCTAGAGCAGAGTGAAGACAGTGTGTTCCTAATGCAGAGTGAAGACGATGTGTTCCTAATGCAGAGTTAAGACAGTGTCTTCCTAGAGCAGAGTGAAGACAGTGTGTTCCTAAAGCATAATGTAGACAGTGTGTTCCTAATGCATAGTGAAGACAGTGTCTTACTAGAGAAGAGTGAAGACTGTGTGTTCCTAACGCATAGTGAAGACAGTGTGTTCCTAGAGCAGACTGAAGACAGTGTGTTCGTAATGCAGAGTGAAGACAGTGAGTTCCTAGAGCAGAGTGAAGACAGTGTGTTCCTAACGCAGAGTGAAGACAGTGTGTTCCAAATGAAGAGTGAGTACAGTGTGTTCCTACAGCAGTGTTAAGACAGTGTGTTCCTAGAGCAGAGTGAAGACAGTATGTTCCTAACGCAGAGTGAAACAAGTGTGTTCCTAGAGGAGAAAGAAGACAGTGTGTTCCTACAGCAGAGTGAAGACAGTGTGTTCCTAGAGCAGAGTGAAGACCATGTGTTCTTAATGCAGAGTGAAGACAGTGTGTTCCTAGAGCAGAAAAAAACAATGTGTTCCTAATGGAGAGTGAAGACAGTGTGTTCCTAATGCAGAGTGAAGACAGTGTGTATCTAGAGCAGAGTGAAGACAGTGTGTTCCTAATGCAGTGTAAAGACAGTGTGTACCTAACGCAGAGTGAAGAGAGTATGTTCCTAACGCATAGTGAAGACAGTGTGTTACTAAAGCAGAGTTGCTGTGTATGTGCATGGAGCAGAGTGAAGACAGTGTGTTCCTCGAGCAGAGTGAAAATAGTATGTTCCTAACGCATAGTGAAGACAGTGTGTTCCTAGAGCAGAATGAAAACAGTTTTTTCCTAACGTAGAGTTAATACAGTATGTTCCTACAGCAGAGTTAAGACAGTGTGTTCCTATCAAAGAGTTGCTGTGTATGTGCATGGAGCAGTCTGAAGACAGTGTGTTCCTAATGCAGAGTGAAGACAGTGTGTTCCTAACGCAGAGTTGCGGTGTATGTGCATGGAGCAGAGTGAAGACTGTGTGTTCCTAGAGCAGAGTGAAGACAGTGTGTTCCTAATGCAGAGGGAAGATAGTGTGTTCCTAGAGCAGAATGAAGACTGTGTGTTCCTAGAGGAGAAAAAAGACAGTGTGTTCCTAGAGCAGAGTAAAGACTGTGTGTTCCTAGAGCAGAGTAAAGACAGTGTGTTCCTAGAGCAGAGTAAAGACAGTGTGTTCCTAATGCAGAGTTGCGGTGTACATGCATGGAGCAGAGTGAAGTCATTGTGTTCCTAGAGCCGAATGAAGACAGTGTGTTCCTAATGCACAGTGAAGACAGTGTGATCCTAATGCAGAGTGAAGACAGTGTGTTCCTAGAGCAGAGTGAAGACAGTATGTTCCTAACGCAGAGTGAAGACAGTGTGTTCCTAATGCAGAGTGAAGACAGTGTGTTCCTAGAGCAGAGTGAAGACAGTATGTTCCTAACGCAGAGTGAATCAAGTGTGTTCCTAGAGGAGAAAGAAGACAGTGTGTTCCTACAGCAGAGTGAAGACAGTCTGTTCCTAGAGCACAGTGAAGACAGTGTGTTACTAATGAAGAGTGAGGACAGTGTGTTCCTAGAGCAGAGTGAAGACAGTGTGTTCCTAATGCAGAGTGAAAACAGTGTGTTCCTAATGCAGAGTGAAGACAGTGTGTTCCTAGAGCAGAGTGAAGACAATGGGTTTCAAACGCAGAGTTGCGGTGTATGTGCATGGAGCAGTGTGAAGACAGTGTGTTCTTAATAGAGAGTGAAGACAGTGGTTTCCTAGAGCAGAATGTAGACAGTGTGTACCTAATGCAGAGTGAATTCACTGTGTTCCTAATGCAGAGTGAAGACAGTGTGTTCCTAGAGCGGAGTGAAGACAGTGTGTTCCTAATGAAGAGTGAGGACAGTTTGTTCCTAGAGCAGAGTGAAGACAGTGTGTTCCTAATGCAGAGTGAAGACAGTGTGTTCCTAATGCAGAATGAAGACAGTGTGTTCCTAGGGCAGAGTGAAGACAATGTGTTTCAAACGCAGAGTTGCGGTGTATGTGCATGGAGCAGAGTGAAGACAGTGTGTTCCTAATGCAGAGTGAAGACACTATGATCCTAACGCAAAATGAAGACAGTGTGTTCCTAGAGCAGAATGAAGACAGTGTGTTCCTAATGCAGAGTGAAGACAGTGTGTTCCTAATGCAGAGTGAAGACAGTGTGTTACTAATGCAGAGTGAAGACAGTGTGTTCCTAAGGCAGAGTGAAGACAGTGTGTTCCTAACGCAGGTTTGCGGTGTATATGCATCGAGCTGAGTGAAGACAGTGTCTTCCTAGAGCAGCAGAGTGAAGACAGTGTGTTCCTAACGCAGAGTTGCGGTGTATGTGCATGGAGCAGAGTGAAGACAGTGTGTTCCTAGAGCAGAGTGAAGACAGTGTGTTCCTAATGCAGAGGGAAGACAGTGTGTTCCTAGAGCAGAATGAAGACAGTGTGTTCCTAGAGGAAGAAGACAGTGTGTTCCTACAGCAGAGTGAAGACAGTGTGTTCCTAGAGCAGAGTGAAGACAGTCTGTTCTTAATGCAGAGTGCAGACAGTGTATGCCTAATGCAGAGTGAAGACAGTGTGTTCCTATGAAGAGTGAGGACTGTGTGTTCCTAGAGCAGATTTAAGACAGTTTTTTCCTAGAGCAGAATGAAGAGAGTGTGTTCCTAATGCAGAGTGAAGACCGTGTGTTCCTAATGCAGAGTGAAGACAGTGTCTTCCTCGAGCAGAGTGAAGACAGTGTGTTCCTAGAGCAGAGTGAAGACAGTATGTTCCTAACGCAGAGTGAATCAAGTGTGTTCCTAGAGGAGAAAGAAGACAGTGTGTTCCTACAGCAGAGTGAAGACAGTGTGTTCCTAGAGCAGAGTGAAGACAATGTGTTCTTAATGCAGAGTGAAGACAGTGTGTTCCTAGAGCAGAAAAAAACAATGTGTTCCTAATGGAGAGTGAAGACAGTGTGTTCCTAATGCAGAGTGAAGACAGTGTGTATCTAGAGCAGAGTGAAGACAGTGTGTTCCTAATGTAGTGTAAAACAGTGTGTACCCAACGCATAGTGAAGAGAGTATGTTCCTAACGCATAGTGAAGACAGTGTGTTACTAAAGCAGAGTTGCGGTGTATGTGCATGGAGCAGAGTGAAGACAGTGTGTTCCTCGAGCAGAGTGAAAACAGTATGTTCCTAACGCATAGTGAAGACAGTGTGTTCCTAGAGGAGAATGAAGACAGTTTTTTCCTAACGTAGAGTTAATACAGTATGTTCCTACAGCAGAGTGAAGACAGTGTGTTCCTAACAAAGAGTTGCTGTGTATGTGCATCGAGCAGTCTGAAGACAGTGTGTTCCTAATGCAGAGTGAAGACAGTGTGTTCCTAATGCAGAGTGAAGACAGTGTGCTCCTAATGCAGAGTGAAGACAGTGTGTTCCTAGAACAGAGTGAAGACAATGTGTTCCAAACGCAGAGTTACGGTGTATGTGTATGGAGCAGAGTGAAGACAGTGTGTTCCTAATGCAGAGTGAAAACACTATGATCCTAACGCAAAGTGAAGACAGTGTTTCCTAGAGCAGAGTGAAGACTGTGTGTTCCTAACACAGAGTTGCGGTGTATGTGCATGGAGCAGAGTGAAGACATTGTGTTCCTAGAGCAGAATGAAGACAGTGTGTTCCTAATGCAGAGTGAAGACAGAGTGTTCCTATTGCAGAGTGAAGACAGTGTGTTCCTCGAGCAGAGTGAAGACAGTGTGTTCCTAACGCAGAATTGCGGTGTATGTGCATGGAGCAGAGTGAAGACAGTGTGGTCCTAGAGCAGAGTGAAGACAGTGTCTTCCTAGAACAGAGTGAAGACAGTGTGTTCCTAACGCATAGTGAAGACAGTGTGTTCCTAACACATAGTGAAGACAGTATGTTCCTAACGCATAGTGAAGACAGTGTGTTCGTAACGCAGAGTTGCGGTGTATGTGCATGGAGCAGAGTGGAAACTGTGTGTTCCTAGTGAAGAGTGAAGACAGTGTGTTCCTAATGCAGAGTGAACACATTGTGTTTCTACAGCAGATTGAAGACAGTGTGTTCCTAAAAAAGAGTTGCTGTGTATGTGCATAGAGCAGTGTGAAGACAGTGTGTTCCTAGAGCAGAGTGAAGACAGTGTGTTCCTAACGCAGAGTAAAGACAGTGTGTACCTAATGCAGAGAGAAGACAGTGTGTTCCTAATGCAGAGTGAAGACAGTGTGTTCCTAGAACAGAGTGAAGACAACGTGTTCCAAACGCAGAGTTACGGTGTATGTGCATGGAGCAGAGTGTAGACAGTGTGTTCCTAATGCAGAGTGAAGACACTATGATCCTAACGCAAATTGAAGACAGTGTGTTCCTAGAGCAGAGTGAAGACTGTGTGTTCCAAACACAGAGTTGCGGTGTATGTGCATGGAGCAGAGTGAAGACATTGTGTTCCTGAGCAGAATGAAGACAGTGTGTTCCTAATGCAGAGTGAAGACAGTGTGTTCCTAGAGCAGAATGAAGACAGTGTGTTCCTAATGCAGAGTGAAGACAGTGTCTTCCTAGAGCAGAGTGAAGACAGTGTGTTCCTAAGGCAGAGTGAAAACAGTGTGTTCCTAGACCAGAGTGACGACAGTGCGTTCCTAGAGCAGAGTGAAGACAGTATTTTCCTTTCGCATAATGAATACAGTGTGTTCCTAACGCAGAGTTGCGTTGTATGTGCATGGAGCAGAGTGAAGACAGATTGTTCCTAGAGCAGAGTAAAGACAGTGTGTTCCTAATGCAGAGTTGCGGTGTACATGCATGGAGCAGAGTGAAGTCATTGTGTTCCTAGAGCCGAATGAAGACAGTGTGTTCCTAATGCAGAGTGAAGACAGTGTGTTCCTAATGCAGAGTGAAGACAGTGTGTTCCTAGAGCAGAGTGAAGTCAGTGTGTTCCTAGAGCAGAGTGAAGACATTGTGTTCTTAATGCAGCGTGAAGACAGTGTGTTCCTAGAGCAGAATGAAGAGAGTGTGTTCCTAATGCAGAGTGAAGGCAGAGTGTTCCTAATGCAGAGTGAAGACAGTGTGTTCCTAGAGCAGAGTGAAGACAGTGTGTTCCTAACGCATAGTGTAGACAGTATGTTCCTAACGCATAGTGAAGACAGTGTGTTCCTAACGCAGAGTTGCGTTGTATGTGCATGGAGCAGAGAGAAGACAGTGTGTTCCTAGAGCAGAATGAAGACAGTGTGTTCCTAATGCAGAGTGAAAACAGTGTGTTCCTAATGCAGAGTGAAGACAGTGTGTTGCGATTGCAGAGTGAAGTCAGTGTGTTCCTGATGCAGAGGGAAGACAGTGTGTTCCTAGAGCAGAGTGAAGACAGTGTGTTCCTAATGCAGAGTGAAGACGATGTGTTCCTAATGCAGAGTTAAGACAGTGTCTTCCTAGAGCAGAGTGAAGACAGTGTGTTCCTAAAGCATAATGAAGACAGTGTGTTCCTAATGCATAGTGAAGACAGTGTCTTACTAGAGAAGAGTGAAGACTGTGTGTTCCTAACGCATAGTGAAGACAGTGTGTTCCTAGAGCAGACTGAAGACAGTGTGTTCGTAATGCAGAGTGAAGACAGTGAGTTCCTAGAGCAGAGTGAAGACAGTGTGTTCCTAACGCAGAGTGAAGACAGTGTGTTCCAAATGAAGAGTGAGTACCGTGTGTTCCTACAGCAGTGTTAAGACAGTGTGTTCCTAGAGCAGAGTGAAGACAGTATGTTCCTAACGCAGAGTGAAACAAGTGTGTTCCTAGAGGAGAAAGAAGACAGTGTGTTCCTACAGCAGAGTGAAGACAGTGTGTTCCTAGAGCAGAGTGAAGACCATGTGTTCTTAATGCAGAGTGAAGACAGTGTGTTCCTAGAGCAGAAAAAAACAATGTGTTCCTAATGGAGAGTGAAGACAGTGTGTTCCTAATGCAGAGTGAAGACAGTGTGTATCTAGAGCAGAGTGAAGACAGTGTGTTCCTAATGCAGTGTAAAGACAGTGTGTACCTAACGCAGAGTGAAGAGAGTATGTTCCTAACGCATAGTGAAGACAGTGTGTTACTAAAGCAGAGTTGCGGTGTATGTGCATGGAGCAGAGTGAAGACAGTGTGTTCCTCGAGCAGAGTGAAAATAGTATGTTCCTAACGCATAGTGAAGACAGTGTGTTCCTAGAGCAGAATGAAAACAGTTTTTTCCTAACGTAGAGTTAATACAGTATGTTCCTACAGCAGAGTTAAGACAGTGTGTTCCTATCAAAGAGTTGCTGTGTATGTGCATGGAGCAGTCTGAAGACAGTGTGTTCCTAATGCAGAGTGAAGACAGTGTGTTCCTAACGCAGAGTTGCGGTGTATGTGCATGGAGCAGAGTGAAGACTGTGTGTTCCTAGAGCAGAGTGAAGACAGTGTGTTCCTAATGCAGAGGGAAGATAGTGTGTTCCTAGAGCAGAATGAAGACTGTGTGTTCCTAGAGGAGAAAAAAGACAGTGTGTTCCTAGAGCAGAGTAAAGACAGTGTGTTCCTAGAGCAGAGTAAAGACAGTGTGTTCCTAGAGCAGAGTAAAGACAGTGTGTTCCTAATGCAGAGTTGCGGTGTACATGCATGGAGCAGAGTGAAGTCATTGTGTTCCTAGAGCCGAATGAAGACAGTGTGTTCCTAATGCACAGTGAAGACAGTGTGATCCTAATGCAGAGTGAAGACAGTGTGTTCCTAGAGCAGAGTGAAGACAGTATGTTCCTAACGCAGAGTGAAGACAGTGTGTTCCTAATGCAGAGTGAAGACAGTGTGTTCCTAGAGCAGAGTGAAGACAGTATGTTCCTAACGCAGAGTGAATCAAGTGTGTTCCTAGAGGAGAAAGAAGACAGTGTGTTCCTACAGCAGAGTGAAGACAGTGTGTTCCTAGAGCACAGTGAAGACAGTGTGTTACTAATGAAGAGTGAGGACAGTGTGTTCCTAGAGCAGAGTGAAGACAGTGTGTTCCTAATGCAGAGTGAAAACAGTGTGTTCCTAATGCAGAGTGAAGACAGTGTGTTCCTAGAGCAGAGTGAAGACAATGGGTTTCAAACGCAGAGTTGCGGTGTATGTGCATGGAGCAGTGTGAAGACAGTGTGTTCTTAATAGAGAGTGAAGACAGTGGTTTCCTAGAGCAGAATGTAGACAGTGTGTACCTAATGCAGAGTGAATTCACTGTGTTCCTAATGCAGAGTGAAGACAGTGTGTTCCTAGAGCGGAGTGAAGACAGTGTGTTCCTAATGAAGAGTGAGGACAGTTTGTTCCTAGAGCAGAGTGAAGACAGTGTGTTCCTAATGCAGAGTGAAGACAGTGTGTTCCTAATGCAGAATGAAGACAGTGTGTTCCTAGGGCAGAGTGAAGACAATGTGTTTCAAACGCAGAGTTGCGGTGTATGTGCATGGAGCAGAGTGAAGACAGTGTGTTCCTAATGCAGAGTGAAGACACTATGATCCTAACGCAAAATGAAGACAGTGTGTTCCTAGAGCAGAATGAAGAGAGTGTGTTCCTAATGCAGAGTGAAGACAGTGTGTTCCTAATGCAGAGTGAAGACAGTGTGTTACTAATGCAGAGTGAAGACAGTGTGTTCCTAAGGCAGAGTGAAGACAGTGTGTTCCTAACGCAGGTTTGCGGTGTATATGCATCGAGCTGAGTGAAGACAGTGTCTTCCTAGAGCAGCAGAGTGAAGACAGTGTGTTCCTAACGCAGAGTTGCGGTGTATGTGCATGGAGCAGAGTGAAGACAGTGTGTTCCTAGAGCAGAGTGAAGACAGTGTGTTCCTAATGCAGAGGGAAGACAGTGTGTTCCTAGAGCAGAATGAAGACAGTGTGTTCCTAGAGGAAGAAGACAGTGTGTTCCTACAGCAGAGTGAAGACAGTGTGTTCCTAGAGCAGAGTGAAGACAGTCTGTTCTTAATGCAGAGTGCAGACAGTGTATGCCTAATGCAGAGTGAAGACAGTGTGTTCCTAATGAAGAGTGAGGACTGTGTGTTCCTAGAGCAGATTTAAGACAGTTTTTTCCTAGAGCAGAATGAAGAGAGTGTGTTCCTAATGCAGAGTGAAGACCGTGTGTTCCTAATGCAGAGTGAAGACAGTGTCTTCCTCGAGCAGAGTGAAGACAGTGTGTTCCTAGAGCAGAGTGAAGACAGTATGTTCCTAACGCAGAGTGAATCAAGTGTGTTCCTAGAGGAGAAAGAAGACAGTGTGTTCCTACAGCAGAGTGAAGACAGTGTGTTCCTAGAGCAGAGTGAAGACAATGTGTTCTTAATGCAGAGTGAAGACAGTGTGTTCCTAGAGCAGAAAAAAACAATGTGTTCCTAATGGAGAGTGAAGACAGTGTGTTCCTAATGCAGAGTGAAGACAGTGTGTATCTAGAGCAGAGTGAAGACAGTGTGTTCCTAATGTAGTGTAAAACAGTGTGTACCCAACGCATAGTGAAGAGAGTATGTTCCTAACGCATAGTGAAGACAGTGTGTTACTAAAGCAGAGTTGCGGTGTATGTGCATGGAGCAGAGTGAAGACAGTGTGTTCCTCGAGCAGAGTGAAAACAGTATGTTCCTAACGCATAGTGAAGACAGTGTGTTCCTAGAGGAGAATGAAGACAGTTTTTTCCTAACGTAGAGTTAATACAGTATGTTCCTACAGCAGAGTGAAGACAGTGTGTTCCTAACAAAGAGTTGCTGTGTATGTGCATCGAGCAGTCTGAAGACAGTGTGTTCCTAATGCAGAGTGAAGACAGTGTGTTCCTAATGCAGAGTGAAGACAGTGTGCTCCTAATGCAGAGTGAAGACAGTGTGTTCCTAGAACAGAGTGAAGACAATGTGTTCCAAACGCAGAGTTACGGTGTATGTGTATGGAGCAGAGTGAAGACAGTGTGTTCCTAATGCAGAGTGAAGACACTATGATCCTAACGCAAAGTGAAGACAGTGTTTCCTAGAGCAGAGTGAAGACTGTGTGTTCCTAACACAGAGTTGCGGTGTATGTGCATGGAGCAGAGTGAAGACATTGTGTTCCTAGAGCAGAATGAAGACAGTGTGTTCCTAATGCAGAGTGAAGACAGAGTGTTCCTATTGCAGAGTGAAGACAGTGTGTTCCTCGAGCAGAGTGAAGACAGTGTGTTCCTAACGCAGAATTGCGGTGTATGTGCATGGAGCAGAGTGAAGACAGTGTGGTCCTAGAGCAGAGTGAAGACAGTGTCTTCCTAGAGCAGAGTGAAGACAGTGTGTTCCTAACGCATAGTGAAGACAGTGTGTTCCTAACACATAGTGAAGACAGTATGTTCCTAACGCATAGAGAAGACAGTGTGTTCGTAACGCAGAGTTGCGGTGTATGTGCATGGAGCAGAGTGGAAACTGTGTGTTCCTAGTGAAGAGTGAAGACAGTGTGTTCCTAATGCAGAGTGAACACATTGTGTTTCTACAGCAGATTGAAGACAGTGTGTTCCTAAAAAAGAGTTGCTGTGTATGTGCATAGAGCAGTGTGAAGACAGTGTGTTCCTAGAGCAGAGTGAAGACAGTGTGTTCCTAATGCATAGTGAAGACAGTGTGTTCCTAATGCAGAGTGAAGACAGTGTGTTCCTAATGCAGAGTGAAGACAGTGTGTTCCTAGAGCAGAGTTAAGACAGTATTTTCCTTTCGCATAGTTAAGACAGTGTGTTCCTAACGCAGAGTTGCGTTGTATGTGCATGGAGCAGAGTGAAGATAGTGTGTTCCTATAACAGAGTGAAGACAGTGTGTTCCTAATGCAGAGTGAATACAGTGTGTTCCTAAAGCATATTGAAGACAGTGTGTTCCTAACAAAGAGTTGCTGTGTATGTGCATGGAGCAGAGTGAAGACAGTTTGTTCCTAGAGCAGAGTAAAGACAGCGTGTTCCTAATGCAGAGTTGCGGTGTACGTGCATGGAGCAGTGTGAAGACATTATGTTCCAAGAGCCGAATGATGACAGTGTGTTCCTAATGCAGACTGAAGACAGTGTGTTCCTAATGCAGAGTGAAGACATTGTGTTCCTAATGCAGAGTGAAGACATTGTGTTCCTAGATCAGAGAGAAGACAGTATGTTCCTAATGCAGAGTAAAGACAGTGTGTTCCTAGAGCAGAGTGAAGATAGTTTGTTCCTAGAGCAGAGTGAAGACAGTGTGTTCTTAATGCGGAGTGAAGACAGTGGTTTCCTAGAGGAGAATGTAGACTGTGTGTACCTAATGCAGAGTGAAGTCACTGTGTTGCTAATGCAGAGTGAAGACAGTGTGTTCCTAGAGCAGAGTGAAGACAGTGTGTTCCTAACGCATAGTGAAGACAGTGTGTACCTAACGCATAGTGAAGACATTTGTTTCCTAACGCATAGTGAAGACAGTGTGTTCCTAACTTAGAGTTGCGGTGTATATGCATGGAGCAGAGTGAAGACAGTGTGTTCCTGATGCAGAGTGGAGACAGTGTGTTCCTAATGCAGGGTGAAGACAGTGTTTTGCGATTGCAGAGTGAAGACAGTGTGTTCCTGATGCAGAGTGAAGACAGTGTGTTCCTAGAGCGGTGTGAAGACAGTGTGTTCCTAATGCAGAATGAAGACAGTGTGTTCCTAATGCAGAGTGAAGACAGCGTATTACTAGAACAGAATGAAGTCAGTGTGTTCCTAACGTATAGTGAAGACAGTGTGTTCCTAATACATAGTGAAGACAGAGTCTTCCTAGAGCAGAGTGAAGACAGTATGTTCCTAACGCGCTGTGAAGACAGTGTGTTCCTAAGGCAGAGGGAAGCCAGTGTGTTCCTAGAGCAGAGTGAGGACAGTGCGTTCCTAATGCAGAATGAAGACAGTGTGTTCCTAATGCAGAGTGAAGACAGTGTGTTCCTAGTGTAGAGTGAAGACAGTGTGTTCCTAACGCAGAGTTGCGTTGTAGGTGCATGGAGCAGAGTAAAGACAGTGTGTTCCTAGAACAGAGTGAAGACAGTATGTTCCTAACGCAGAGTGAAGACAGTGTGTTCCTAGAGCAGAATGAAGACAGTGTGTTCATAACGCAGAGTGAAGACAGTGGGTTCCTATCGCAGAGTTGTGAAGTATGTGCATGGAGCAGAGTGAAGACAGTGTGTTCGTAATGCAGAGGGAAGACAGTTAGTTCCAGGAGCAGAGTGAAGACAGTGTTTCTAAATCAGAGTGAAGACAGTGTATTCCTAATGCAGAGTGAGGACCCTGTGTTCCTAATGCAGAGTGAAGACAGTGTGTTCCTCAAGCAGAGTGAAGACAGTGTGTTCCTAATGCAGAGTTGCGGTGTATGTGCATGGTGCAGAGGGAAGACAGTGTGTTCCTAGAGCAGAGTGAAGACAGTATGTTCCTAACGCAGAGTGAATCTAGTGTGTTCCTAGAGGAGAAAGAAGACAGTGTGTTCCTAGAGCAGAGTGAATACAGTGTGTTCCTAGAGCAGAGTGAAGACAGTGTGTTCTTAATGCACCATGAAGACAGTGTGTTCCTAGAGCAGAATGAAGAGAGTGTGTTCCTAAAACAGAGTGAAGACAGTGTGTTCCTAACGCAGAGTTGCGGTGTATGTGCATAGAGCAGTGTGAAGACAGTGTGTTCCCAGAGCAGAGTGAAGACAGTGTGTACCTAACGCAAAGTGAATACAGTGTGTTACTAAAGCAGAGTGAAGACACTGTGTTCCTAACGCAGAGTGAAGACAGTGTGTTCCTAATGCAGGTTTGCGGTGTATATGCATGGAGCTGAGTGAAGACAGTGTCTTCCTAGAGCAGAGTGAAGACAGTGTGTTCCTAGAGCAGAATGAAGACAGTGTGTTCCTAACGCAGAGTGAAGCAGTGGGTTCCTATTGCAGAGTTGTGAAGTATGTGCATGGAACAGTGTGAAGACAGTGTGTTCCTAGAGCAGAGTGAAGACAGTGTGTTCGTAATGTAGAAGCAATACAGTGAGTTCCTAGAGCAGAGTGAAGACAGTGTTGCTAAATCAGAGTGAAGACAGTGTGTTCCTAATGCAGAGTGAAGACAGTGTGTTCCTAATGCAGAATGAAGACAGTGTGTTCCTAGAGCAGAGTGAAGACAATGTGTTTCAAACGCAGAGTTGCGGTGTATGTGCATGGAGCAGAGTGAAGACAGTGTGTTCCTAATGCAGAGTGAAGACACTATGATCCTAACGCAAAATGAAGACAGTGTGTTCCTAGAGCAGAATGAAGACAGTGTGTTCCTAATGCAGAGTGAAGACAGTGTGTTCCTAATGCAGAGTGAAGACAGTGTGTTACTAATGCAGAGTGAAGACAGTGTGTTCCTAAGGCAGAGTGAAGACAGTGTGTTCCTAACGCAGGTTTGCGGTGTATATGCATCGAGCTGAGTGAAGACAGTGTCTTCCTAGAGCAGCAGAGTGAAGACAGTGTGTTCCTAACGCAGAGTTGCGGTGTATGTGCATGGAGCAGAGTGAAGACAGTGTGTTCCTAGAGCAGAGTGAAGACAGTGTGTTCCTAATGCAGAGGGAAGACAGTGTGTTCCTAGAGCAGAATGAAGACAGTGTGTTCCTAGAGGAAGAAGACAGTGTGTTCCTACAGCAGAGTGAAGACAGTGTGTTCCTAGAGCAGAGTGAAGACAGTCTGTTCTTAATGCAGAGTGCAGACAGTGTATGCCTAATGCAGAGTGAAGACAGTGTGTTCCTAATGAAGAGTGAGGACTGTGTGTTCCTAGAGCAGATTTAAGACAGTTTTTTCCTAGAGCAGAATGAAGAGAGTGTGTTCCTAATGCAGAGTGAAGACCGTGTGTTCCTAATGCAGAGTGAAGACAGTGTCTTCCTCGAGCAGAGTGAAGACAGTGTGTTCCTAGAGCAGAGTGAAGACAGTATGTTCCTAACGCAGAGTGAATCAAGTGTGTTCCTAGAGGAGAAAGAAGACAGTGTGTTCCTACAGCAGAGTGAAGACAGTGTGTTCCTAGAGCAGAGTGAAGACAATGTGTTCTTAATGCAGAGTGAAGACAGTGTGTTCCTAGAGCAGAAAAAAACAATGTGTTCCTAATGGAGAGTGAAGACAGTGTGTTCCTAATGCAGAGTGAAGACAGTGTGTATCTAGAGCAGAGTGAAGACAGTGTGTTCCTAATGTAGTGTAAAACAGTGTGTACCCAACGCATAGTGAAGAGAGTATGTTCCTAACGCATAGTGAAGACAGTGTGTTACTAAAGCAGAGTTGCGGTGTATGTGCATGGAGCAGAGTGAAGACAGTGTGTTCCTCGAGCAGAGTGAAAACAGTATGTTCCTAACGCATAGTGAAGACAGTGTGTTCCTAGAGGAGAATGAAGACAGTTTTTTCCTAACGTAGAGTTAATACAGTATGTTCCTACAGCAGAGTGAAGACAGTGTGTTCCTAACAAAGAGTTGCTGTGTATGTGCATCGAGCAGTCTGAAGACAGTGTGTTCCTAATGCAGAGTGAAGACAGTGTGTTCCTAATGCAGAGTGAAGACAGTGTGCTCCTAATGCAGAGTGAAGACAGTGTGTTCCTAGAACAGAGTGAAGACAATGTGTTCCAAACGCAGAGTTACGGTGTATGTGTATGGAGCAGAGTGAAGACAGTGTGTTCCTAATGCAGAGTGAAGACACTATGATCCTAACGCAAAGTGAAGACAGTGTTTCCTAGAGCAGAGTGAAGACTGTGTGTTCCTAACACAGAGTTGCGGTGTATGTGCATGGAGCAGAGTGAAGACATTGTGTTCCTAGAGCAGAATGAAGACAGTGTGTTCCTAATGCAGAGTGAAGACAGAGTGTTCCTATTGCAGAGTGAAGACAGTGTGTTCCTCGAGCAGAGTGAAGACAGTGTGTTCCTAACGCAGAATTGCGGTGTATGTGCATGGAGCAGAGTGAAGACAGTGTGGTCCTAGAGCAGAGTGAAGACAGTGTCTTCCTAGAGCAGAGTGAAGACAGTGTGTTCCTAACGCATAGTGAAGACAGTGTGTTCCTAACACATAGTGAAGACAGTATGTTCCTAACGCATAGTGAAGACAGTGTGTTCGTAACGCAGAGTTGCGGTGTATGTGCATGGAGCAGAGTGGAAACTGTGTGTTCCTAGTGAAGAGTGAAGACAGTGTGTTCCTAATGCAGAGTGAACACATTGTGTTTCTACAGCAGATTGAAGACAGTGTGTTCCTAAAAAAGAGTTGCTGTGTATGTGCATAGAGCAGTGTGAAGACAGTGTGTTCCTAGAGCAGAGTGAAGACAGTGTGTTCCTAATGCATAGTGAAGACAGTGTGTTCCTAATGCAGAGTGAAGACAGTGTGTTCCTAATGCAGAGTGAAGACAGTGTGTTCCTAGAGCAGAGTTAAGACAGTATTTTCCTTTCGCATAGTTAAGACAGTGTGTTCCTAACGCAGAGTTGCGTTGTATGTGCATGGAGCAGAGTGAAGATAGTGTGTTCCTATAACAGAGTGAAGACAGTGTGTTCCTAATGCAGAGTGAATACAGTGTGTTCCTAAAGCATATTGAAGACAGTGTGTTCCTAACAAAGAGTTGCTGTGTATGTGCATGGAGCAGAGTGAAGACAGTTTGTTCCTAGAGCAGAGTAAAGACAGCGTGTTCCTAATGCAGAGTTGCGGTGTACGTGCATGGAGCAGTGTGAAGACATTATGTTCCAAGAGCCGAATGATGACAGTGTGTTCCTAATGCAGACTGAAGACAGTGTGTTCCTAATGCAGAGTGAAGACATTGTGTTCCTAATGCAGAGTGAAGACATTGTGTTCCTAGATCAGAGAGAAGACAGTATGTTCCTAATGCAGAGTAAAGACAGTGTGTTCCTAGAGCAGAGTGAAGATAGTTTGTTCCTAGAGCAGAGTGAAGACAGTGTGTTCTTAATGCGGAGTGAAGACAGTGGTTTCCTAGAGGAGAATGTAGACTGTGTGTACCTAATGCAGAGTGAAGTCACTGTGTTGCTAATGCAGAGTGAAGACAGTGTGTTCCTAGAGCAGAGTGAAGACAGTGTGTTCCTAACGCATAGTGAAGACAGTGTGTACCTAACGCATAGTGAAGACATTTGTTTCCTAACGCATAGTGAAGACAGTGTGTTCCTAACTTAGAGTTGCGGTGTATATGCATGGAGCAGAGTGAAGACAGTGTGTTCCTGATGCAGAGTGGAGACAGTGTGTTCCTAATGCAGGGTGAAGACAGTGTTTTGCGATTGCAGAGTGAAGACAGTGTGTTCCTGATGCAGAGTGAAGACAGTGTGTTCCTAGAGCGGTGTGAAGACAGTGTGTTCCTAATGCAGAATGAAGACAGTGTGTTCCTAATGCAGAGTGAAGACAGCGTCTTACTAGAACAGAATGAAGTCAGTGTGTTCCTAACGTATAGTGAAGACAGTGTGTTCCTAATACATAGTGAAGACAGAGTCTTCCTAGAGCAGAGTGAAGACAGTATGTTCCTAACGCGCTGTGAAGACAGTGTGTTCCTAAGGCAGAGGGAAGCCAGTGTGTTCCTAGAGCAGAGTGAGGACAGTGCGTTCCTAATGCAGAATGAAGACAGTGTGTTCCTAATGCAGAGTGAAGACAGTGTGTTCCTAGTGTAGAGTGAAGACAGTGTGTTCCTAACGCAGAGTTGCGTTGTAGGTGCATGGAGCAGAGTAAAGACAGTGTGTTCCTAGAACAGAGTGAAGACAGTATGTTCCTAACGCAGAGTGAAGACAGTGTGTTCCTAGAGCAGAATGAAGACAGTGTGTTCCTAACGCAGAGTGAAGACAGTGGGTTCCTATCGCAGAGTTGTGAAGTATGTGCATGGAGCAGAGTGAAGACAGTGTGTTCGTAATGCAGAGGGAAGACAGTTAGTTCCAGGAGCAGAGTGAAGACAGTGTTCCTAAATCAGAGTGAAGACAGTGTATTCCTAATGCAGAGTGACGACCCTGTGTTCCTAATGCAGAGTGAAGACAGTGTGTTCCTCAAGCAGAGTGAAGACAGTGTGTTCCTAATGCAGAGTTGCGGTGTATGTGCATGGAGCAGAGGGAAGACAGTGTGTTCCTAGAGCAGAGTGAAGACAGTATGTTCCTAACGCAGAGTGAATCTAGTGTGTTCCTAGAGGAGAAAGAAGACAGTGTGTTCCTAGAGCAGAGTGAATACAGTGTGTTCCTAGAGCAGAGTGAAGACAGTGTGTTCTTAATGCACCATGAAGACAGTGTGTTCCTAGAGCAGAATGAAGAGAGTGTGTTCCTAATGCAGAGTGAAGACAGTGTGTTCCTAGAGCAGAGTGAAGACAGTGTGTTCCTAAAACAGAGTGAAGACAGTGTGTTCCTAACGCAGAGTTGCGGTGTATGTGCATGGAGCAGAGTGAAGACAGTGTGTTCCCAGAGCAGAGTGAAGACAGTGTGTACCTAACGCAAAGTGAATACAGTGTGTTACTAAAGCAGAGTGAAGACACTGTGTTCCTAACGCAGAGTGAAGACAGTGTGTTCCTAATGCAGGTTTGCGGTGTATATGCATGGAGCTGAGTGAAGACAGTGTCTTCCTAGAGCAGAGTGAAGACAGTGTGTTCCTAGAGCAGAATGAAGACAGTGTGTTCCTAACGCAGAGTGAAGACAGTGGGTTCCTATTGCAGAGTTGTGAAGTATGTGCATGGAACAGTGTGAAGACAGTGTGTTCCTAGAGCAGAGTGAAGACAGTGTGTTCGTAATGTAGAAGCAATACAGTGAGTTCCTAGAGCAGAGTGAAGACAGTGTTGCTAAATCAGAGTGAAGACAGTGTGTTCCTAATGCAGAGTGAAGACCGTGTGTTCCTAATGCAGAGTGAAGACAGTGTGTTCCTAGAGCAGAGTGAAGACAGTATGTTCCTAACGCAGAGTGAATCAAGTGTGTTCCTAGAGGAGAAAGAAGACAGTGTGTTCCTAGGGCAGAGTGAAGACAGTGGGTTCCCAGAGCAGAGTGAAGACAGTGTGTTCCTAATGCATAGTGAAGACAGTGTGTTCCTAATGCAGAGTGAAGACAGTGTGTTCCTAGAGCAGAGTGAAGACAGTGTGTTCCTAACGCATAGTATAGACTGTATGTTCCTAACGCATAGTGAAGACAGTGTGTTCCTAACGCAGAGTGAAGACAGTGTGTTGCGATTGCAGAGTGAAGACAGTGTGTTCCTAGAGCAGAATGAAGACAGTGTGTTCCTAATGCAGAGTGAAGACAGTGTGTTCCTAATGCAGAGTGAAGACAGTGTGTTGCGTTTGCAGAGTGAAGACAGTGTGTTCCTGATGCAGAGTGAAGACAGTGTGTTCCTAGAGCAGAGTGAAGACAGTGTGTTCCTAATGCAGAGTGAAGACAGTGTGTTCCTAATGCAGAGTGAAGACAGTGTCTTCCTAGAGCAGAGTTAAGACAGTGTGTTCCTAACGCATAGTGAAGACAGTGTGTTCCTAAAGCAGAGTTGCGGTGTATGTGCATGGAGCAGAGTGAAGACAGTGTGTTCCTCGAGCAGAGTGAAAACAGTATATTCCTAACGTATAGTGAAGACAGTGTGTTCCTAGAGCAGAATGAAGGCAGTTTGTTCCTAACGTAGAGTTAATACAGTATGTTCCTACAGCAGAGTGAAGACAGTGTGTTCCTTGAGCAGAATGAAGACAGTGTGTTCCTAATGCAGAGTGAAGACAGTTTGTTCCTAGAGCATAGTGAAGACAGTGTGTTCCTAAAACAGAGTTGTGGTGTATGTGCATGGAGTAGAGTGAAGACTGTTTGTTCCTAAAGCAGAGTGAAGACAGTGTGTTCCTAACGCAGAGTTGCAGTGTATGTGCATGGAGCTTAATGAAGACAGTGTGTTCCTAGAGCAGAGTGAAGAGAGTGTGTTCCTAGAGCAGAAAGAAGACATTGTGTTCATAATGAAGAGTGAAGAGAGTGTGTTCCTAATGCAGAGTGAAGACAGTTTGTTCCTAGTGCATAGTGAAGACAGTGTGTTCCTAACACAGATTTGCGGTGTATGTGCATGAGGTAGAGTGAAGACAGTGTGTTCCTAGAGCATAGTGAAGACAGTGTGTTCCTAACACAGAGTTGCGGTGTATGTGCATGGAGCAGAGTGGAAACAGTGTGTTCCTAGAGCGGAGTGAAAACAGTGTGTTCCTAACGCACAGTGAAGACAGTGTGTTCCTAGAGCAGAGTTGCATTGTACGTGCATGGGCCAGAGTGAAGACAGTGTGTTTGTAGAGCAGAGTGAAGACTGTGTGTTCCTAATGCAGAGTGAATACAGAATGTTCCTAATGCAGAGTGAAGACAGTGTGTTCCTAGAGCAGAGTGAAGACAGTGTGTTCCTAACGCAGAGTTGCATTGTACGTGCATGGAGCAGAGTGAAGACAGTGTGTTCGTAGAGCAGAGTGAAGACAGTATGTTCCTAACTCAAATTGAAGACAGTGTGTTCCTAGAGCAAAATGAAGACAGTGTGTTCCTAATGCAAAGTGAAGACAGTGCGTTCCTATGGAGAGTTTCAAAGTATGTGCATGGAGCAGAGTGAAGACAGTGTGTTCCTAGAGCAGAGTAGAGACATTGTGTTCCTGATGCAGAGTGAAGAAAGTGAGTTCCTAGAGCAGAGTGAAGACAGTGTTCCTAATGCAGTGTGAAGACACTGTGTGTTCCTAATGCAGAGTGAAGACAGTGTGTTTCTAGAGCAGAGTGAAGACAGTGTGTTCCTTGAGCAGAATGAAGACAGTGTGTTCCTAATGCAGAGTGAAGACAGTGTGTTCCTAATGCAGAGTGAAGACAGTGTGTTCCTAATGCAGAGTGAAGACAGTGAGTTCCAAGTGCAGAGTGAAGACAGTGTTCCTAATGCAGAGTGAAGACAGTGTATTCCTAATGCAGAGTGAAAACAGTGTGTTCCTAGAGCAGAATGAAGACAGTGTGGTCCTAAAGCAGAGTGAAGACAGTGTGTTCCTAATGCAGAGTGAAGACAGTGTCATCCTAGAGCAGAGTAAAGACAGTGTGTTCCTAACGCTGAATGCCTTGTATGTGCATGGAGCAGAGTGAAGACAGTGTGTTCCTAATGCAGAGTGAAGACAGTATGTACCTAATGCAGAGTGAAGACCGTGTGTTCCTAATGCAGAGTGAAGACAGTGTGTTCCAAACGCAGAGTTGCGGTGTATGTGCATGGTCAGAGTGAAGACAGTGTGTTGCGATTGCAGAGTGAAGACAGTGTGTTCCTAGAGCAGAATGAAGACAGTGTGTTCCTAATGCAGAGTGAAGACAGTGTGTTCCTAGAGCAGAGTGAAGACAGTGTGTTCCTAAAACAGAGTGAAGACAGTGTGTTCCTAGAGCGGAGTGAAGACAGTGTGTTCGTAATGCAGAGGGAAGACAGTTAGTTCCTAGAGCAGAGTGAAGACAGTGTTCCTAAATCAGAGTGAAGACAGTGTATTCCTAATGCAGAGTGAGGACCCTGTGTTCCTAATGCAGAGTGAAGACAGTGTGTTCCTCAAGCAGAGTGAAGACAGTGTGTTCCTAATGCAGAGTTGCGGTGTATGTGCATGGAGCAGAGTGAAGACAGTGTGTTCCTAGAGCAGAGTGAAGACAGTATGTTCCTAACGCAGAGTGAATCTAGTGTGTTCCTAGAGGAGAAAGAAGACAGTGTGTTCTTAGAGCAGAGTGAAGACAGTGTGTTCCTAGAGCAGAGTGAAGACAGTGTGTTCTTAATGCACCGTGAAGACAGTGTGTTTCTAGAGCAGAATGAAGAGAGTGTGTTCCTAATGCAGAGTGAAGACAGTGTGTTCCTAGAGCAGAGTGAAGACAGTGTGTTCCTAAAAGAGAGTGAAGACAGTGTGTTCCTAACGCAGAGTTGCGGTGTATGTGCATGGAGCAGAGTGAAGACAGTGTGTTCCTAGAGCAGAGTGAAGACAGTGTGTACCTAACGCAAAGTGAATACAGTGTGTTACTAATGCAGAGTGAAGACACTGTGTTCCTAAGGCAGAGTGAAGACAGTGTGTTCCTAATGCAGGTTTGCGGTGTATATGCATGGAGCTGAGTGAAGACAGTGTCTTCCTAGAGCAGAGTGAAGATAGTGTGTTCCTAGAGCAGAATGAAGACAGTGTGTTCCTAACGCAGAGTGAACACAGTGGGTTCCTATTGCAGAGTTGTGAAGTATGTGCATGGAACAGTGTGAAGACAGTGTGTTCCTAGAGCAGAGTGAAGACAGTGTGTTCGTAATGCAGAGGGAAGTCAGTGAGTTCCTAGAGCAGAGTGAAGACAGTGTTCCTAAATCAGAGTGAAGACAGTGTGTTCCTCATGCAGAGTGAAGACCGTGTGTTCCTAATGCAGAGTGAAGACAGTGTGTTCCTAGAGCAGAGTGAAGACAGTATGTTCCTAACACAGAGTGAATCAAGTGTGTTCCTAGAGGAGAAAGAAGACAGTGTGTTCCTAGGGCAGAGTGAAGACAGTGTGTTCCTAGAGCAGAGTGAAGACAGTGTGTTCCTAATGCAGAGTGAAGTCAGTGTGTTCCTAATGCAGAGTGAAGACAGTGTGTTCCTAGAGCAGAGTGAAGACAGTGTGTTCCTAACGCATAGTATAGACTGTATGTTCCTAACGCATAGTGAAGACAGTGTGTTCCTAACGCAGAGTGAAGACAGTGTGTTGCGATTGCAGAGTGAAGACAGTGTGTTCCTAGAGCAGAATGAAGACAGTGTGTTCCTAATGCAGAGTGAAGACAGTGTGTTCCTAATGCAGAGTGAAGACAGTGTGTTGCGATTGCAGAGTGAAGACAGTGTGTTCCTGATGCAGAGTGAAGACAGTGTGTTCCTAGAGCAGAGTGAAGACAGTGTGTTCCTAATGCAGAGTGAAGACAGTGTGTTCCTAATGCAGAGTGAAGACAGTGTCTTCCTAGAGCAGAGTTAAGACAGTGTGTTCCTAACGCATAGTGAAGACAGTGTGTTCCTAAAGCAGAGTTGCGGTGTATGTGCATGGAGCAGAGTGAAGACAGTGTGTTCCTCGAGCAGAGTGAAAACAGTATATTCCTAACGCATAGTGAAGACAGTGTGTTCCTAGAGCAGAATGAAGGCAGTTTGTTCCTAACGTAGAGTTAATACAGTATGTTCCTACAGCAGAGTGAAGACAGTGTGTTCCTTGAGCAGAATGAAGACAGTGTGTTCCTAATGCAGAGTGAAGACAGTTTGTTCCTAGAGCATAGTGAAGACAGTGTTTTCCTAACACAGATTTGCGGTGTATGTGCATGGAGTAGAGTGAAGATTGTATGTTCCTAGAGCAGAGTGAAGACAGTGTGTTCCTAACGCAGAGTTGCGGTGTATGTGCATGGAGTTGAATGAAGACAGTGTGTTCCTAGAGCAGAGTGAAGAGAGTGTGTTCCTAGAGCAGAAAGAAGACATTGTGTTCATAATGAAGAGTGAAGAGAGTGTGTTCCTAATGCAGAGTGAAGACAGTTTGTTCCTAGTGCATAGTGAAGACAGTGTGTTCCTAACACAGAGTTGCGGTGTATGTGCATGGGGTAGAGTGAAGACAGTGTGTTCCTAGAGCATAGTGAAGACAGTGTGTTCCTAACACAGAGTTGCGGTGTATGTGCATGGAGCAGAGTGGAGACAGTGTGTTCCTAGAGCAGAGTGAAAACAGTGTGTTCCTAACGCACAGTGAAGACAGTGTGTTCCTAGAGCAGAGTTGCATTGTACGTGCATGGGCCAGAGTGAAGACAGTGTGTTTGTAGAGCAGAGTGAAGACTGTGTGTTCCTAATGCAGAGTGAATACAGAATGTTCCTAATGCAGAGTGAAGACAGTGTGTTCCTAGAGCAGAGTGAAGACAGTGTGTTCCTAACGCAGAGTTGCAGTGTATGTGCATGGAGCTTAATGAAGACAGTGTGTTCCTAGAGCAGAGTGAAGAGAGTGTGTTCCTAGAGCAGAAAGAAGACATTGTGTTCATAATGAAGAGTGAAGAGAGTGTGTTCCTAATGCAGAGTGAAGACAGTTTGTTCCTAGTGCATAGTGAAGACAGTGTGTTCCTAACACAGAGTTGCGGTGTATGTGCATGGGGTAGAGTGAAGACAGTGTGTTCCTAGAGCATAGTGAAGACAGTGTGTTCCTAACACAGAGTTGCGGTGTATGTGCATGGAGCAGAGTGGAAACAGTGTGTTCCTAGAGCGGAGTGAAAACAGTGTGTTCCTAACGCACAGTGAAGACAGTGTGTTCCTAGAGCAGAGTTGCATTGTACGTGCATGGGCCAGAGTGAAGACAGTGTGTTTGTAGAGCAGAGTGAAGACTGTGTGTTCCTAATGCAGAGTGAATACAGAATGTTCCTAATGCAGAGTGAAGACAGTGTGTTCCTAGAGCAGAGTGAAGACAGTGTGTTCCTAACGCAGAGTTGCATTGTACGTGCATGGAGCAGAGTGAAGACAGTGTGTTCGTAGAGCAGAGTGAAGACAGTATGTTCCTAACTCAAATTGAAGACAGTGTGTTCCTAGAGCAAAATGAAGACAGTGTGTTCCTAATGCAAAGTGAAGACAGTGCGTTCCTATGGAGAGTTTCAAAGTATGTGCATGGAGCAGAGTGAAGACAGTGTGTTCCTAGAGCAGAGTAGAGACATTGTGTTCCTGATGCAGAGTGAAGAAAGTGAGTTCCTAGAGCAGAGTGAAGACAGTGTTCCTAATGCAGTGTGAAGACACTGTGTGTTCCTAATGCAGAGTGAAGACAGTGTGTTTCTAGAGCAGAGTGAAGACAGTGTGTTCCTTGAGCAGAATGAAGACAGTGTGTTCCTAATGCAGAGTGAAGACAGTGTGTTCCTAATGCAGAGTGAAGACAGTGTGTTCCTAATGCAGAGTGAAGACAGTGAGTTCCAAGTGCAGAGTGAAGACAGTGTTCCTAATGCAGAGTGAAGACAGTGTATTCCTAATGCAGAGTGAAAACAGTGTGTTCCTAGAGCAGAATGAAGACAGTGTGGTCCTAAAGCAGAGTGAAGACAGTGTGTTCCTAATGCAGAGTGAAGACAGTGTCATCCTAGAGCAGAGTAAAGACAGTGTGTTCCTTACGCTGAATGCCTTGTATGTGCATGGAGCAGAGTGAAGACAGTGTGTTCCTAATGCAGAGTGAAGACAGTATGTACCTAATGCAGAGTGAAGACCGTGTGTTCCTAATGCAGAGTGAAGACAGTGTGTTCCAAACGCAGAGTTGCGGTGTATGTGCATGGTCAGAGTGAAGACAGTGTGTTGCGATTGCAGAGTGAAGACAGTGTGTTCCTAGAGCAGAATGAAGACAGTGTGTTCCTAATGCAGAGTGAAGACAGTGTGTTCCTAGAGCAGAGTGAAGACAGTGTGTTCCTAAAACAGAGTGAAGACAGTGTGTTCCTAGAGCGGAGTGAAGACAGTGTGTTCGTAATGCAGAGGGAAGACAGTTAGTTCCTAGAGCAGAGTGAAGACAGTGTTCCTAAATCAGAGTGAAGACAGTGTATTCCTAATGCAGAGTGAGGACCCTGTGTTCTTAATGCAGAGTGAAGACAGTGTGTTCCTCAAGCAGAGTGAAGACAGTGTGTTCCTAATGCAAAGTGAAGACAGTGCGTTCCTATGGAGAGTTTCAAAGTATGTGCATGGAGCAGAGTGAAGACAGTGTGTTCCTAGAGCAGAGTAGAGACATTGTATTCCTGATGCAGAGTGAAGAAAGTGAGTTCCTAGAGCAGAGTGAAGACAGTGTTCCTAATGCAGTGTGAAGACACTGTGTGTTCCTAATGCAGAGTGAAGACAGTGTGTTTCTAGAGCAGAGTGAAGACAGTGTGTTCCTTGAGCAGAATGAAGACAGTGTGTTCCTAATGCAGAGTGAAGACAGTGTGTTCCTAATGCAGAGTGAAGACAGTGTGTTCCTAATGCAGAGTGAAGACAGTGAGTTCCAAGTGCAGAGTGAAGACAGTGTTCCTAATGCAGAGTGAAGACAGTGTATTCCTAATGCAGAGTGAAAACAGTGTGTTCCTAGAGCAGAATGAAGACAGTGTGGTCCTAAAGCAGAGTGAAGACAGTGTGTTCCTAATGCAGAGTGAAGACAGTGTCATCCTAGAGCAGAGTAAAGACAGTGTGTTCCTAACGCTGAATGCCTTGTATGTGCATGGAGCAGAGTGAAGACAGTGTGTTCCTAATGCAGAGTGAAGACAGTATGTACCTAATGCAGAGTGAAGACCGTGTGTTCCTAATGCAGAGTGAAGACAGTGTGTTCCAAACGCAGAGTTGCGGTGTATGTGCATGGTCAGAGTGAAGACAGTGTGTTGCGATTGCAGAGTGAAGACAGTGTGTTCCTAGAGCAGAATGAAGACAGTGTGTTCCTAATGCAGAGTGAAGACAGTGTGTTCCTAGAGCAGAGTGAAGACAGTGTGTTCCTAAAACAGAGTGAAGACAGTGTGTTCCTAGAGCGGAGTGAAGACAGTGTGTTCGTAATGCAGAGGGAAGACAGTTAGTTCCTAGAGCAGAGTGAAGACAGTGTTCCTAAATCAGAGTGAAGACAGTGTATTCCTAATGCAGAGTGAGGACCCTGTGTTCCTAATGCAGAGTGAAGACAGTGTGTTCTTCAAGCAGAGTGAAGACAGTGTGTTCCTAATGCAGAGTTGCGGTGTATGTGCATGGAGCAGAGTGAAGACAGTGTGTTCCTAGAGCAGAGTGAAGACAGTATGTTCCTAACGCAGAGTGAATCTAGTGTGTTCCTAGAGGAGAAAGAAGACAGTGTGTTCCTAGAGCAGAGTGAAGACAGTGTGTTCCTAGAGCAGAGTGAAGACAGTGTGTTCTTAATGCACCGTGAAGACAGTGTGTTTCTAGAGCAGAATGAAGAGAGTGTGTTCCTAATGCAGAGTGAAGACAGTGTGTTCCTAGAGCAGAGTGAAGACAGTGTGTTCCTAAAAGAGAGTGAAGACAGTGTGTTCCTAACGCAGAGTTGCGGTGTATGTGCATGGAGCAGAGTGAAGACAGTGTGTTCCTAGAGCAGAGTGAAGACAGTGTGTACCTAACGCAAAGTGAATACAGTGTGTTACTAATGCAGAGTGAAGACACTGTGTTCCTAAGGCAGAGTGAAGACAGTGTGTTCCTAATGCAGGTTTGCGGTGTATATGCATGGAGCTGAGTGAAGACAGTGTCTTCCT
Source organism: Microtus pennsylvanicus (assembly GCF_037038515.1). Classification (NCBI taxonomy): domain Eukaryota; kingdom Metazoa; phylum Chordata; class Mammalia; order Rodentia; family Cricetidae; genus Microtus; species Microtus pennsylvanicus. The sequence continues at coordinate 145,101,159 of NC_134581.1, forward strand.
AGAGCAGAGTGAAGATAGTGTGTTCCTAGAGCAGAATGAAGACAGTGTGTTCCTAACGCAGAGTGAAGACAGTGGGTTCCTATTGCAGAGTTGTGAAGTATGTGCATGGAACAGTGTGAAGACAGTGTGTTCCTAGAGCAGAGTGAAGACAGTGTGTTCGTAATGCAGAGGGAAGTCAGTGAGTTCCTAGAGCAGAGTGAAGAGAGTGTTCCTAAATCAGAGTGAAGACAGTGTGTTCCTCATGCAGAGTGAAGACCGTGTGTTCCTAATGCAGAGTGAAGACAGTGTGTTCCTAGAGCAGAGTGAAGACAGTATGTTCCTAACGCAGAGTGAATCAAGTGTGTTCCTAGAGGAGAAAGAACACAGTGTGTTCCTAGGGCAGAGTGAAGACAGTGTGTTCCTAGAGCAGAGTGAAGACAGTGTGTTCCTAATGCAGAGTGAAGTCAGTGTGTTCCTAATGCAGAGTGAAGACAGTGTGTTCCTAGAGCAGAGTGAAGACAGTGTGTTCCTAATGCAGAGTGAAGACAGTGTGTTCCTAATGCAGAGTGAAGACAGTGTGTTGCGATTGCAGAGTGAAGACAGTGTGTTCCTGATGCAGAGTGAAGACAGTGTGTTCCTAGAGCAGAGTGAAGACAGTGTGTTCCTAATGCAGAGTGAAGACAGTGTGTTCCTAATGCAGAGTGAAGACAGTGTCTTCCTAGAGCAGAGTTAAGACAGTGTGTTCCTAACGCATAGTGAAGACAGTGTGTTCCTAAAGCAGAGTTGCGGTGTATGTGCATGGAGCAGAGTGAAGACAGTGTGTTCCTCGAGCAGAGTGAAAACAGTATATTCCTAACGCATAGTGAAGACAGTGTGTTCCTAGAGCAGAATGAAGGCAGTTTGTTCCTAACGTAGAGTTAATACAGTATGTTCCTACAGCAGAGTGAAGACAGTGTGTTCCTTGAGCAGAATGAAGACAGTGTGTTCCTAATGCAGAGTGAAGACAGTTTGTTCCTAGAGCATAGTGAAGACAGTGTTTTCCTAACACAGAGTTGCGGTGTATGTGCATGGAGTAGAGTGAAGACTGTATGTTCCTAGAGCAGAGTGAAGACAGTGTGTTCCTAACGCAGAGTTGCGGTGTATGTGCATGGAGTTGAATGAAGACAGTGTGTTCCTAGAGCAGAGTGAAGAGAGTGTGTTCCTAGAGCAGAAAGAAGACATTGTGTTCATAATGAAGAGTGAAGAGAGTGTGTTCCTAATGCAGAGTGAAGACAGTTTGTTCCTAGTGCATAGTGAAGACAGTGTGTTCCTAACACAGAGTTGCGGTGTATGTGCATGGGGTAGAGTGAAGACAGTGTGTTCCTAGAGCATAGTGAAGACAGTGTGTTCCTAACACAGAGTTGCGGTGTATGTGCATGGAGCAGAGTGGAGACAGTGTGTTCCTAGAGCAGAGTGAAAACAGTGAGTTCCTAACGCACAGTGAAGACAGTGTGTTCCTAGAGCAGAGTTGCATTGTACGTGCATGGGCCAGAGTGAAGACAGTGTGTTTGTAGAGCAGAGTGAAGACTGTGTGTTCCTAATGCAGAGTGAATACAGAATGTTCCTAATGCAGAGTGAAGACAGTGTGTTCCTAGAGCAGAGTGAAGACAGTGTGTTCCTAACGCAGAGTTGCATTGTACGTGCATGGAGCAGAGTTAAGACAGTGTGTTCGTAGAGCAGAGTGAAGACAGTATGTTCCTAACTCAAATTGAAGACAGTGTGTTCCTAGAGCAAAATGAAGACAGTGTGTTCCTAATGCAAAGTGAAGACAGAGCGTTCCTATGGAGAGTTGCAAAGTATGTGCATGGAGCAGAGTGAAGACAGTGTGTTCCTAGAGCAGAGTGAAGACATTGTGTTCCTGATGCAGAGTGAAGACAGTGTTCCTAATGCAGTGTGAAGACACTGTGTGTTCCTAATGCAGAGTGAAGACAGTGTGTTCCTAATGCAGAGTGAAGACAGTGTGTTCCTAGAGCAGAGTTAAGACAGTATTTTCCTATCGCATAGTGAAGACAGTGTGTTCCTAACGCAGAGTTGCGTTGTATGTGCATGGAGCAGAGTGAAGATAATGTGTTCCTATAGCAGAGTGAAGACAGTGTGTTCCTAATGCAGAGTGAATACAGTGTGTTCCTAAAGCATATTGAAGACAGTGTGTTCCTAACAAAGAGTTTCTGTGTATGTGCATGGAGCAGAGTGAAGACAGTTTGTTCCTAGAGCAGAGTAAAGACAGCGTGTTCCTAATGCAGAGTTGCGGTGTACGTGCATGGAGCAGAGTCTAGACATTATGTTCCAAGAGCCGAATGAAGACAGTGTGTTCCTAATGCAGACTGAAGACAGTGTGTTCCTAATGCAGAGTGAAGACATTGTGTTCCTAATGCAGAGTGAAGACATTGTGTTCCTAGATCAGAGTGAAGACAGTATGTTCCTAACGCAGAGTAAAGACAGTGTGTTCCTAGAGCAGAGTGAAGATAGTTTGTTCCTAGAGCAGAGTGAAGACAGTGTGTTCTTAATGCGGAGTGAAGACAGTGGTTTCCTAGAGCAGAATGTAGACTGTGTGTACCTAATCCAGAGTGAAGTCACTGTGTTGCTAATGCAGAGTGAAGACAGTGTGTTCCTAGAGCAGAGTGAAGACAGTGTGTTCCTAACGCATAGTGAAGACAGTGTGTACCTAACGCATAGTGAAGACATTTGTTTCCTAACGCATAGTGAAGACAGTGTGTTCCTAACTTAGAGTTGCGGTGTATATGCATGGAGCAGAGTGAAGACAGTGTGTTCCTAGAGCAGAGTGAAGAAAGTGTGTTCCTAATGAAGAGTGAATACAATGTGTTCCTACAGCAGATTGAAGACAGTGTGTTTTTAAAAAAGAGTGCCCTTGTATGTGCATGGAGCAGAGTGAAGTCAATGTGTTCCTAGAGCAGTGTGAAGACAGTGTGTTCCTAATGCAGAGTGAAGACAGTGTGTTACTAATGCAGAGTGAAGACAGTGTATTCCTAATGCAGAGTGAAGACAGTGAGTTCCTAGAGCAGAGTGAAGACAGTGTGTTCTTAACGCAGAGTTGCAGTGTATGTACATGGGGCATAGTGAAGACAGTGTGTTCCTAGAGCAGAGTGAAGACAGTATGTTCCTAATGCAGAGTGAAGACAGTGTGTTCCTAGAGCAGAAGAAGACAGTGTCTTCCTAACGCATAGTGAAGACAGTGTGTTCCTAACGCAGAGTTGCGGTGCATGTGCATGGTGCAGAATGAAGACAGTGTGTTCCTAGAGCAGAGTGAAGACAGAGTGTTCTTAATGCAGAGTGAAAACAGTGTGTTCCTAGAGCAGAATGTAGACAGTGTTTCCTAATGCAGAGTGAAGTCAGTGTGTTCCTAATGCAGAGTGAAGACAGTGTGTTCCTAGAGCAGAGTGAAGACAGTGTGTTCCTAACGCATAGTTAAGAGAGTGTGTACCTAACGCATAGTGAGGACAGTATGTTCCTAACGCATAGTGAAGACGGTGTGTTCCTAACGCAGAGTTGCGGTGTATGTGCATGGAGCAGAGTGAAGACAGTGCGTTCCTAGAGCAGAATGAAGACAGTGTGTTCCTAATGCAGAGTGGAGACAGTGTGTTGCGATTGCAGAGTGAAGACAGTGTGTTACTGATGCAGAGTGAAGACAGTGTGTTCCTAGAGCGGTGTGAAGACAGTGTGTTCCTAATGCAGAATGAAGACAGTGTGTTCCTAATGCAGAGTGAAGACAGCGTCTTACTAGAGCAGAGTGAAGACAGTATGTTCCTAAAGCACTGTGAAGACAGTGTGTTCCTAAGGCAGAGGGAAGCCAGTGTGTTCCTAGAGCAGAGTGAGGACAGTGCGTTCCTAATGCAGAATGAAGACAGTGTGTTCCTAACGTAGAGTGAAGACAGTGTGTTCCTAGAGCAGAATGAAGACAGTGTGTTCCTAACGCAGAGTGAAGACAGTGGGTTCCTATCGCAGAGTTGTGAAGTATGTGCATGGAGCAGTGTGAAGACAGTGTGTTCCTAGAGCGGAGTGAAGACAGTGTGTTCGTAATGCAGAGGGAAGACAGTTAGTTCCTAGAGCAGAGTGAAGACAGTGTTCCTAAATCAGAGTGAAGACAGTGTATTCCTAATGCAGAGTGAGGACCCTGTGTTCCTAATGCAGAGTGAAGACAGTGTGTTCCTAGAGCAGAGTGAAGAAAGTGTGTTCCTAATGCAGAGTTGCGGTGTATGTGCATGGAGCAGAGTGAAGACAGTGTGTTCCTGGAGCAGAGTGAAGACAGTATGTTCCTAACGCAGAATGAATCTAGTGTGTTCCTAGAGGAGAAAGAAGACAGTGTGTTCCTAGAGCAGAGTGAAGACAGTGTGTTCCTAGAGCAGAGTGAAGACAGTGTGTTCTTAATGCACCGTGAAGACAGTGTGTTCCTAGAGCAGAATGAAGAGAGTGTGTTCCTAATGCAGAGTGAAGACAGTGTGTTCCTAGAGCAGAGTGAAGACAGTGTGTTCCTAAAACAAAGTGAAGACAGTGTGTTCCTAACGCAGAGTTGCGGTGTATGTGCATGGAGCAGAGTGAAGACAGTGTGTTCCTAGAGCAGAGTGTAGACAGTGTGTACCTAACGCAAAGTGAATACAGTGTGTTACTAATGCAGAGTGAAGACACTGTATTCCTAAGGCAGAGTGAAGACAGTGTGTTCCTAATGCAGGTTTGCGGTGTATATGCATGGAGCTGAGTGAAGACAGTGTCTTCCTAGAGCAGAGTGAAGACAGTGTGTTCTTAGAGAAGAATGAAGACAGTGTGTTCCTAACGCAGAGTGAAGACAGTGGGTTCCTATTGCAGAGTTGTGAAGTATGTGCATGGAACAGTGTGAAGACAGTGTGTTCCTAGAGCAGAGTGAAGACAGTGTGTTCGTAATGCAGAGGGAAGACAGTGAGTTCCTAGAGCAGAGTGAAGACAGTGTTCCTAAATCAGAGTGAAGACAGTGAGTTCCTAATGCAGAGTGAAGACCGTGTGTTCCTAATGCAGAGTGAAGACAGTGTGTTCCTAGAGCAGAGTGAAGACAGTATGTTCCTAACGCAGAGTGAATCAAGTGTGTTCCTAGAGGAGAAAGAAGACAGTGTGTTCCTAGGGCAGAGTGAAGACAGTGTGTTCCTAGAGCAGAGTGAAGACAGTGTGTTCCTAATGCAGAGTGAAGACAGTGTGTTCCTAATGCAGAGTGAAGACAGTGTGTTCCTAGAGCAGAGTGAAGACAGTGTGTTGCGATTGCAGAGTGAAGACAGTGTGTTCCTAACGCATAGTGAAGACAGTGTGTTCCTAACGCAGAGTGAAGACAGTGTGTTGCGATTGCAGAGTGAAGACAGTGTGTTCCTAGAGCAGAATGAAGACAGTGTGTTCCTAATGCAGAGTGAAGACAGTGTGTTCCTAATGCAGAGTGAAGACAGTGTGTTGCGATTGCAGAGTGAAGACAGTGTGTTCCTGATGCAGAGTGAATACAGTGTCTTCCTAGACCAGAGTTAAGACAGTGTGTTCCTAACGCATAGTGAAGACAGTGTGTTCCTAAAGCAGAGTTGCGGTGTATGTGCATGGAGCAGAGTGAAGACAGTGTGTTCCTCGAGCAGAGTGAAAACAGTATATTCCTAACGCATAGTGAAGACAGTGTGTTCCTAGAGCAGAATGAAGGCAGTTTGTTCCTAACGTAGAGTTAATACAGTATGTTCCTACAGCAGAGTGAAGACAGTGTGTTCCTTGAGCAGAATGAAGACAGTGTGTTCCTAATGCAGAGTGAAGACAGTTTGTTCCTAGAGCATAGTGAAGACAGTGTGTTCCTAACACAGAGTTGCGGTGTATGTGCATGGAGTAGAGTGAAGACTGTATGTTCCTAGAGCAGAGTGAAGACAGTGTGTTCCTAACGCAGAGTTGCGGTGTATGTGCATGGAGCTGAATGAAGACAGTGTGTTCCTAGAGCAGAGTGAAGAGAGTGTGTTCCTAGAGCAGAAAGAAGACATTTGTTCATAATGAAGAGTGAAGAGAGTGTGTTCCTAATGCAGAGTGAAGCCAGTTTGTTCCTAGTGCATAGTGAAGACAGTGTGTTCCTAACACAGAGTTGCGGTGTATGTGCATGGAGCAGAGTGGAGACAGTGTGTTCCTAGAGCAGAGTGAAAACAGTGTGTTCCTAACGCACAGTGAAGACAGTGTGTTCCTAGAGCAGAGTTGCATTGTACGTGCATGGGCCAGAGTGAAGACAGTGTGTTTGTAGAGCAGAGTGAAGACTGTGTGTTCCTAATGCAGAGTGAATACAGAATGTTCCTAATGCAGAGTGAAGACAGTGTGTTCCTAGAGCAGAGTGAAGACAGTGTGTTCCTAACGCAGAGTTGCATTGTACGTGCATGGAGCAGAGTGAAGACAGTGTGTTCGTAGAGCAGAGTGAAGACAGTATGTTCCTAACTCAAATTGAAGACAGTGTGTTCCTAGAGCAAAATGAAGACAGTGTGTTCCTAATGCAATGTGAAGACAGTGCGTTCCTATGGAGAGTTGCAAAGTATGTGCATGGAGCAGAGTGAAGACAGTGTGTTCCTAGAGCAGAGTGAAGACATTGTGTTCCTGATGCAGAGTGAAGACAGTGAGTTCCTAGAGCAGAGTGAAGACATTGTTCCTAATGCAGTGTGAAGACACTGTGTGTTCCTAATGCAGAGTGAAGACAGTGTGTTTCTAGAGCAGAGTGAAGACAGTGTGTTCCTTGAGCAGAATGAAGACAGTGTGTTCCTAATGCAGAGTGAAGACAGTGTGTTCCTAATGCAGAGTGAAGACAGTGTGTTCCTAAAGCAGAGTTGCGAAGTATATGCATGGAGCAGAGTGAAGACAGTGTGTTCCTAGAGGACAGTGAAGACAGTGTGTTCCTAATGCAGAGTGAAGACAGTGAGTTCCAAGTGCAGAGTGAAGACAGTGTTCCTAATGCAGAGTGAAGACAGTGTATTCCTAATGCAGAGTGAAAACAGTGTGTTCCTAGAGCAGAATGAAGACAGTATGTTCCTAACGCACTGTGAAGACAGTGTGTTCCTAAGGCAGAGGGAAGCCAGTGTGTTCCTAGAGCAGAGTGAGGACAGTGCGTTCCTAATGCAGAATGAAGACAGTGTGTTCCTAATGCAGAGTGAAGACAGTGTGTTCCTAGTGTAGAGTGAAAACAGTGTGTTCCTAACGCAGAGTTGCGTTGTAGGTGCATGGAGCAGAGTGAAGACAGTGTGTTCCTAGAACAGAGTGAAGACAGTATGTTCCTAACGCAGAGTGAAGACAGTGTGTTCCTAGAGCAGAATGAAGACAGTGTGTTCCTAACGCAGAGTGAAGACAGTGGGTTCCTATCGCAGAGTTGTGAAGTATGTGCATGGAGCAGTGTGAAGACAGTGTGTTCCTAGAGCGGAGTGAAGACAGTGTGTTCGTAATGCAGAGGGAAGACAGTTAGTTCCTAGAGCAGAGTGAAGACAGTGTTCCTAAATCAGAGTGAAGACAGTGTATTCCTAATGCAGAGTGAGGACCCTGTGTTCCTAATGCAGAGTGAAGACAGTGTGTTCCTAGAGTATAGTGAAGAAAGTGTGTTCCTAATGCAGAGTTGCGGTGTATGTGCATGGAGCAGAGTGAAGACAGTGTGTTCCTGGAGCAGAGTGAAGACAGTTTGTTCCTAACGCAGAATGAATCTAGTGTGTTCCTAGAGGAGAAAGAAGACATTGTGTTCCTAGAGCAGAGTGAAGACAGTGTGTTCCTAGAGCAGAGTGAAGACAGTGTGTTCTTAATGCACCGTGAAGACAGTGTGTTCCTAGAGCAGAATGAAGAGAGTGTGTTCCTAATGCAGAGTGAAGACAGTGTGTTCCTAGAGCAGAGTGAAGACAGTGTGTTCCTAACGCAGAGTTGCGGTGTATGTGCATGGAGCAGAGTGAAGACAGTGTGTTCCTAGAGCAGAGTGTAGACAGTGTGTACCTAACGCAAAGTGAATACAGTGTGTTACTAATGCAGAGTGAAGACACTGTGTTCCTAAGGCAGAGTGAAGACAGTGTGTTCCTAATGCAGGTTTGCGGTGTATATGCATGGAGCTGAGTGAAGACAGTGTCTTCCTAGAGCAGAGTGAAGACAGTGTGTTCCTAGAGCAGAATGAAGACAGTGTGTTCCTAACGCAGAGTGAAGACAGTGGGTTCCTATCGCAGAGTTGTGAAGTATGTGCATGGAACAGTGTGAAGACAGTGTGTTCCTAGAGCAGAGTGAAGACAGTGTGTTCGTAATGCAGAGGGAAGACAGTGAGTTCCTAGAGCAGAGTGAAGACAGTGTTCCTAAATCAGAGTGAAGACAGTGTGTTCCTAATGCAGAGTGAAGACCGTGTGTTCCTAATGCAGAGTGAAGACAGTGTGTTCCTAGAGCAGAGTGAAGACAGTATGTTCCTAACGCAGAGTGAATCAAGTGTTTTCCTAGAGGAGAAAGAAGACAGTGTGTTCCTAGGGCAGAGTGAAGACAGTGTGTTCCTAGAGCAGAGTGAAGACAGTATGTTCCTAATGCAGAGTGAAGACAGTGTGTTCCTAATGCAGAGTGAAGACAGTGTGTTCCTAGAGCAGAGTGAAGACAGTGTGTTGCGATTGCAGAGTGAAGACAGTGTGTTCCTAACGCATAGTGAAGACAGTGTGTTCCTAACGCAGAGTGAAGACAGTGTGTTGCGATTGCAGAGTGAAGACAGTGTGTTCCTAGAGCAGAATGAAGACAGTGTGTTCCTAATGCAGAGTGAAGACAGTGTGTTCCTAATGCAGAGTGAAGACAGTGTGTTGCGATTGCAGAGTGAAGACAGTGTGTTCCTGATGCAGAGTGAAGACAGTGTGTTCCTAGAGCAGAGTGAAGACAGTGTGTTACTAATGCAGAGTGAAGACAGTGTGTTCCTAATGCAGAGTGAAGACAGTGTCTTCCTAGAGCAGAGTTAAGACAGTGTGTTCCTAACGCATAGTGAAGACAGTGTGTTCCTAAAGCAGAGTTGCGGTGTATGTGCATGGAGCAGAGTGAAGACAGTGTGTTCCTCGAGCAGAGTGAAAACAGTATATTCCTAACGCATAGTGAAGACAGTGTGTTCCTAGAGCAGAATGAAGGCAGTTTGTTCCTAACGTAGAGTTAATACAGTATGTTCCTACAGCAGAGTGAAGACAGTGTGTTCCTTGAGCAGAATGAAGACAGTGTGTTCCTAATGCAGAGTGAAGACAGTTTGTTCCTAGAGCATAGTGAAGACAGTGTGTTCCTAACACAGAGTTGCGGTGTATGTGCATGGAGTAGAGTGAAGATTGTATATTCCTAGAGCAGAGTGAAGACAGTGTGTTCCTACGCAGAGTTGCGGTGTATGTGCATGGAGCTGAATGAAGACAGTGTGTTCCTAGAGCAGAGTGAAGAGAGTGTGTTCCTAGAGCAGAAAGAAGACATTGTGTTCATAATGAAGAGTGAAGAGACTGTGTTCCTAATGCAGAGTGAAGCCAGTTTGTTCCTAGTGCATAGTGAAGACAGTGTGTTCCTAACACAGAGTTGCGGTGTATGTGCATGGAGCAGAGTGGAGACAGTGTGTTCCTAGAGCAGAGTGAAAACAGTGTGTTCCTAACGCACAGTGAAGACAGTGTGTTCCTAGAGCAGAGTTGCATTGTACGTGCATGGGCCAGAGTGAAAACAGTGTGTTTGTAGAGCAGAGTGAAGACTGTGTGTTCCTAATGCAGAGTGAATACAGAATGTTCCTAATGCAGAGTGAAGACAGTGTGTTCCTAGAGCAGAGTGAAGACAGTGTGTTCCTATGGAGAGTTGCAAAGTATGTGCATGGAGCAGAGTGAAGACAGTGTGTTCCTAGAGCAGAGTGAAGACATTGTGTTCCTGATGCAGAGTGAAGACAGTGAGTTCCTAGAGCAGAGTGAAGACAGTGTTCCTAATGCAGTGTGAAGACACTGTGTGTTCCTAATGCAGAGTGAAGACAGTGTATTTCTAGAGCAGAGTGAAGACAGTGTGTTCCTTGAGCAGAATGAAGACAGTGTGTTCCTAATGCAGAGTGAAGACAGTGTGTTCCTAATGCAGAGTGAAGACAGTGTGTTCCTAAAGCAGAGTTGCGAAGTATATGCATGGAGCAGAGTGAAGACAGTGTGTTCCTAATGCAGAGTGAAGACAGTGTGTTCCTAGAGCATAGTGAAGATAGTGTGTTCCTAATGCAGAGTGAAGACAGTTTGTTCCTAAAGCAGAGTGAAGACAGTATGTACCTAATGCAGAGAGAAGACTGTGTGTTCCTAATGCAGAGTGAAGACAGTGTGTTCCAAACGCAGAGTTGCGGTGTATGTGCATGGATCAGAGTGAAGACAGTGTGTTGTGATTGCAGAGTGAAGACAGTGTGTTCCTAGAGCAGAATGAAGACAGTGTGTTCCTAATGCAGAGTGAAGACAGTGTGTTCCTAGAGCAGAGTGAAGACAGTGTGTTCCTAAAACAGAGTGAAGACAGTGTGTTCCTAGAGCGGAGTGAAGACAGTGTGTTCGTAATGCAGAGGGAAGACAGTTAGTTCCTAGAGCAGAGTGAAGACAGTGTTCCTAAATCAGAGTGAAGACAGTATATTCCTAATGCAGAGTGAGGACCCTGTGACCTAATGCAGAGTGAAGACAGTGTGTTCCTAGAGCAGAGTGAAGACAGTGTGTTCCTAACGCATAGTATAGACTGTATGTTCCTAACGCATAGTGAAGACAGTGTGTTCCTAACGCAGAGTGAAGACAGTGTGTTGCGATTGTAGAGTGAAGACAGTGTGTTCCTAGAGCAGAATGAAGACAGTGTGTTCCTAATGCAGAGTGAAGACAGTGTGTTCCTAATGCAGAGTGAAGACAGTGTGTTGCGATTGTAGAGTGAAGACAGTGTGTTCCTGATGCAGAGTGAAGACAGTGTGTTCCTAGAGCAGAGTGAAGACAGTGTGTTCCTAATGCAGAGTGAAGACAGTGTGTTCCTAATGCAGAGTGAAGACAGTGTCTTCCTAGAGCAGAGTTAAGACAGTGTGTTCCTAACGCATAGTGAAGACAGTGTGTTCCTAAAGCAGAGTTGCGGTGTATGTGCATGGAGCAGAGTGAAGACAGTGTGTTCCTCGAGCAGAGTGAAAACAGTATATTCCTAACGCATAGTGAAGACAGTGTGTTCCTAGAGCAGAATGAAGGCAGTTTGTTCCTAACGTAGAGTTAATACAGTATGTTCCTAGAGCAGAGTGAAGACAGTGTGTTCCTTGAGCAGAGTGAAGACAGTGTGTTCCTTGAGCAGAATGAAGACAGTGTGTTCCTAATGCAGAGTGAAGACAGTTTGTTCCTAGAGCATAGTGAAGACAGTGTGTTCCTAACACAGAGTTGCGGTGTATGTGCATGGAGTAGAGTGAAGACTGTATGTTCCTAGAGCAGAGTGAAGACAGTGTGTTCCTAACGCAGAGTTGCGGTGTATGTGCATGGAGCTGAATGAAGACAGTGTGTTCCTAGAGCAGAGTGAAGAGAGTGTGTTCCTAGAGCAGAAAGAAGACATTGTGTTCATAATGAAGAGTGAAGAGAGTGTGTTCCTAATGCAGAGTGAAGACAGTTTGTTCCTAGTGCATAGTGAAGACAGTGTGTTCCTAACACAGAGTTGCGGTGTATGTGCATGGGGTAGAGTGAAGACAGTGTGTTCCTAGAGCATAGTGAAGACAGTGTGTTCCTAACACAGAGTTGCGGTGTATGTGCATGGAGCAGAGTGGAGACAGTGTGTTCCTAGAGCAGAGTGAAAACAGTGTGTTCCTAACGCACAGTGAAGACAGTGTGTTCCTAGAGCAGAGTTGCATTGTACGTGCATGGGCCAGAGTGAAGACAGTGTGTTTGTAGAGCAGAGTGAAGACTGTGTGTTCCTAATGCAGAGTGAATAAAGAATGTTCCTAATACAGAGTGAAGACAGTGTGTTCCTAGAGCAGAGTGAAGACAGTGTGTTCCTAACGCAGAGTTGCATTGTACGTGCATGGGCCAGAGTGAAGACAGTGTGTTTGTAGAGCAGAGTGAAGACTGTGTGTTCCTAATGCGGAGTGAATACAGAATGTTCCTAATGCAGAGTGAAGACAGTGTGTTCCTAGAGCAGAGTGAAGACAGTGTGTTCCTAACGCAGAGTTGCATTGTACGTGCATGGAGCAGAGTGAAGACAGTGTGTTCGTAGAGCAGAGTGAAGACAGTATGTTCCTAACTCAAATTGAAGACAGTGTGTTCCTAGAGCAATGAAGACAGTGTGTTCCTAATGCAAAGTGAAGACAGTGCGTTCCTAAGGAGAGTTGCAAAGTATGTGCATGGAGCAGAGTGAAGACAGTGTGTTCCTAGAGCAGAGTGAAGACATTGTGTTCCTGATGCAGAGTGAAGACAGTGAGTTCCTAGAGCAGAGTGAAGACAGTGTTCCTAATGCAGTGTGAAGACAGTGTGTTCCTAACACAGAGTTGCGGTGTATGTGCATGGAGCAGAGTGGAGACAGTGAGTTCCTAGAGCAGAGTGAAAACAGTGTGTTCCTAACGCACAGTGAAGACAGTGTGTTCCTAGAGCAGAGTTGCATTGTACGTGCATGGGCCAGAGTGAAGACAGTGTGTTTGTAGAGCAGAGTGAAGACTGTGTGTTCCTAATGCAGAGTGAATACAGAATGTTCCTAATGCAGAGTGAAGACAGTGTGTTCCTAGAGCAGAGTGAAGACAGTGTGTTCCTATGGAGAGTTGCAAAGTATGTGCATGGAGCAGAGTGAAGACAGTGTGTTCCTAGAGCAGAGTGAAGACATTGTGTTCCTGATGCAGAGTGAAGACAGTGAGTTCCTAGAGCAGAGTGAAGACAGTGTTCCTAATGCAATGTGAAGACACTGTGTGTTCCTAATGCAGAGTGAAGACAGTGTATTTCTAGAGCAGAGTGAAGACAGTGTGTTCCTTGAGCAGAATGAAGACAGTGTGTTCCTAATGCAGAGTGAAGACAGTGTGTTCCTAATGCAGAGTGAAGACAGTGTGTTCCTAAAGCAGAGTTGCGAAGTATATGCATGGAGCAGAGTGAAGACAGTGTGTTCCTAGAGGACAGTGAAGACAGTGTGTTCCTAATGCAGAGTGAAGACAGTGAGTTCCAAGTGCAGAGTGAAGACAGTGTTCCTAATGCAGAGTGAAGACAGTGTATTCCTAATGCAGAGTGAAAACAGTGTGTTCCTAGAGGAGAATGAAGACAGTGTGGTCCTAAAGCAGAGTGAAGACAGTGTGTTCCTAATGCAGAGTGAAGACAGTGTCATCCTAGAGCAGAGTAAAGACAGTGTGTTCCTAACGCTGAATGCCTTGTATGTGCATGGAGCAGAGTGAAGACAGTGTGTTCCTAATGCAGAGTGAAGACATTGGTTCCTAGAGCATAGTGAAGATAGTGTGTTCCTAATGCAGAGTGAAGACAGTTTGTTCCTAAAGCAGAGTGAAGACAGTATGTACCTAATGCAGAGTGAAGACTGTGTGTTCCTAATGCAGAGTGAAGACAGTGTGTTCCAAACGCAGAGTTGCGGTGTATGTGCATGGATCAGAGTGAAGACAGTGTGTTGTGATTGCAGAGTGAAGACAGTGTGTTCCTAGAGCAGAATGAAGACAGTGTGTTCCTAATGCAGAGTGAAGACAGTGTGTTCCTAGAGCAGAGTGAAGACAGTGTGTTCCTAAAACAGAGTGAAGACAGTGTGTTCCTAGAGCGGAGTGAAGACAGTGTGTTCGTAATGCAGAGGGAAGACAGTTAGTTCCTAGAGCAGAGTGAAGACAGTGTTCCTAAATCAGAGTGAAGACAGTATATTCCTAATGCAGAGTGAGGACCCTGTGACCTAATGCAGAGTGAAGACAGTGTGTTCCTAGAGCAGAGTGAAGACAGTGTGTTCCTAACGCATAGTATAGACTGTATGTTCCTAACGCATAGTGAAGACAGTGTGTTCCTAACGCAGAGTGAAGACAGTGTGTTGCGATTGCAGAGTGAAGACAGTGTGTTCCTAGAGCAGAATGAAGACAGTGTGTTCCTAATGCAGAGTGAAGACAGTGTGTTCCTAATGCAGAATGAAGACAGTGTGTTGCGATTGTAGAGTGAAGACAGTGTGTTCCTGATGCAGAGTGAAGACAGTGTGTTCCTAGAGCAGAGTGAAGACAGTGTGTTCCTAATGCAGAGTGAAGACAGTGTGTTCCTAATGCAGAGTGAAGACAGTGTCTTCCTAGAGCAGAGTTAAGACAGTGTGTTCCTAACGCATAGTGAAGACAGTGTGTTCCTAAAGCAGAGTTGCGGTGTATGTGCATGGAGCAGAGTGAAGACAGTGTGTTCCTCGAGCAGAGTGAAAACAGTATATTCCTAACGCATAGTGAAGACAGTGTGTTCCTAGAGCAGAATGAAGGCAGTTTGTTCCTAACGTAGAGTTAATACAGTATGTTCCTAGAGCAGAGTGAAGACAGTGTGTTCCTTGAGCAGAATGAAGACAGTGTGTTCCTAATGCAGAGTGAAGACAGTTTGTTCCTAGAGCATAGTGAAGACAGTGTGTTCCTAACACAGAGTTGCGGTGTATGTGCATGGAGTAGAGTGAAGACTGCATGTTCCTAGAGCAGAGTGAAGACAGTGTGTTCCTAACGCAGAGTTGCGGTGTATGTGCATGGAGCTGAATGAAGACAGTGTGTTCCTAGAGCAGAGTGAAGAGAGTGTGTTCCTAGAGCAGAAAGAAGACATTGTGTTCATAATGAAGAGTGAAGAGAGTGTGTTCCTAATGCAGAGTGAAGACAGTTTGTTCCTAGTGCATAGTGAAGACAGTGTGTTCCTAACACAGAGTTGCGGTGTATGTGCATGGGGTAGAGTGAAGACAGTGTGTTCCTAGAGCATAGTGAAGACAGTGTGTTCCTAACACAGAGTTGCGGTGTATGTGCATGGAGCAGAGTGGAGACAGTGTGTTCCTAGAGCAGAGTGAAAACAGTGTGTTCCTAACGCACAGTGAAGACAGTGTGTTCCTAGAGCAGAGTTGCATTGTACGTGCATGGGCCAGAGTGAAGACAGTGTGTTTGTAGAGCAGAGTGAAGACTGTGTGTTCCTAATGCAGAGTGAATACAGAATGTTCCTAATACAGAGTGAAGACAGTATGTTCCTAACTCAAATTGAAGACAGTGTGTTCCTAGAGCAATGAAGACAGTGTGTTCCTAATGCAAAGTGAAGACAGTGCGTTCCTAAGGAGAGTTGCAAAGTATGTGCATGGAGCAGAGTGAAGACAGTGTGTTCCTAGAGCAGAGTGAAGACATTGTGTTCCTGATGCAGAGTGAAGACAGTGAGTTCCTAGAGCAGAGTGAAGACAGTGTTCCTAATGCAGTGTGAAGACAGTGTGTTCCTAACACAGAGTTGCGGTGTATGTGCATGGAGCAGAGTGGAGACAGTGAGTTCCTAGAGCAGAGTGAAAACAGTGTGTTCCTAACGCACAGTGAAGACAGTGTGTTCCTAGAGCAGAGTTGCATTGTACGTGCATGGGCCAGAGTGAAGACAGTGTGTTTGTAGAGCAGAGTGAAGACTGTGTGTTCCTAATGCAGAGTGAATACAGAATGTTCCTAATGCAGAGTGAAGACAGTGTGTTCCTAGAGCAGAGTGAAGACAGTGTGTTCCTATGGAGAGTTGCAAAGTATGTGCATGGAGCAGAGTGAAGACAGTGTGTTCCTAGAGCAGAGTGAAGACATTGTGTTCCTGATGCAGAGTGAAGACAGTGAGTTCCTAGAGCAGAGTGAAGACAGTGTTCCTAATGCAATGTGAAGACACTGTGTGTTCCTAATGCAGAGTGAAGACAGTGTATTTCTAGAGCAGAGTGAAGACAGTGTGTTCCTTGAGCAGAATGAAGACAGTGTGTTCCTAATGCAGAGTGAAGACAGTGTGTTCCTAATGCAGAGTGAAGACAGTGTGTTCCTAAAGCAGAGTTGCGAAGTATATGCATGGAGCAGAGTGAAGACAGTGTGTTCCTAGAGGACAGTGAAGACAGTGTGTTCCTAATGCAGAGTGAAGACAGTGAGTTCCAAGTGCAGAGTGAAGACAGTGTTCCTAATGCAGAGTGAAGACAGTGTATTCCTAATGCAGAGTGAAAACAGTGTGTTCCTAGAGGAGAATGAAGACAGTGTGGTCCTAAAGCAGAGTGAAGACAGTGTGTTCCTAATGCAGAGTGAAGACAGTGTCATCCTAGAGCAGAGTAAAGACAGTGTGTTCCTAACGCTGAATGCCTTGTATGTGCATGGAGCAGAGTGAAGACAGTGTGTTCCTAATGCAGAGTGAAGACATTGGTTCCTAGAGCATAGTGAAGATAGTGTGTTCCTAATGCAGAGTGAAGACAGTTTGTTCCTAAAGCAGAGTGAAGACAGTATGTACCTAATGCAGAGTGAAGACTGTGTGTTCCTAATGCAGAGTGAAGACAGTGTGTTCCAAACGCAGAGTTGCGGTGTATGTGCATGGATCAGAGTGAAGACAGTGTGTTGTGATTGCAGAGTGAAGACAGTGTGTTCCTAGAGCAGAATGAAGACAGTGTGTTCCTAATGCAGAGTGAAGACAGTGTGTTCCTAGAGCAGAGTGAAGACAGTGTGTTCCTAAAACAGAGTGAAGACAGTGTGTTCCTAGAGCGGAGTGAAGACAGTGTGTTCGTAATGCAGAGGGAAGACAGTTAGTTCCTAGAGCAGAGTGAAGACAGTGTTCCTAAATCAGAGTGAAGACAGTATATTCCTAATGCAGAGTGAGGACCCTGTGACCTAATGCAGAGTGAAGACAGTGTGTTCCTAGAGCAGAGTGAAGACAGTGTGTTCCTAACGCATAGTATAGACTGTATGTTCCTAACGCATAGTGAAGACAGTGTGTTCCTAACGCAGAGTGAAGACAGTGTGTTGCGATTGCAGAGTGAAGACAGTGTGTTCCTAGAGCAGAATGAAGACAGTGTGTTCCTAATGCAGAGTGAAGACAGTGTGTTCCTAATGCAGAGTGAAGACAGTGTGTTGCGATTGTAGAGTGAAGACAGTGTGTTCCTGATGCAGAGTGAAGACAGTGTGTTCCTAGAGCAGAGTGAAGACAGTGTGTTCCTAATGCAGAGTGAAGACAGTGTGTTCCTAATGCAGAGTGAAGACAGTGTCTTCCTAGAGCAGAGTTAAGACAGTGTGTTCCTAACGCATAGTGAAGACAGTGTGTTCCTAAAGCAGAGTTGCGGTGTATGTGCATGGAGCAGAGTGAAGACAGTGTGTTCCTCGAGCAGAGTGAAAACAGTATATTCCTAACGCATAGTGAAGACAGTGTGTTCCTAGAGCAGAATGAAGGCAGTTTGTTCCTAACGTAGAGTTAATACAGTATGTTCCTAGAGCAGAGTGAAGACAGTGTGTTCCTTGAGCAGAATGAAGACAGTGTGTTCCTAATGCAGAGTGAAGACAGTTTGTTCCTAGAGCATAGTGAAGACAGTGTGTTCCTAACACAGAGTTGCGGTGTATGTGCATGGAGTAGAGTGAAGACTGTATGTTCCTAGAGCAGAGTGAAGACAGTGTGTTCCTAACGCAGAGTTGCGGTGTATGTGCATGGAGCTGAATGAAGACAGTGTGTTCCTAGAGCAGAGTGAAGAGAGTGTGTTCCTAGAGCAGAAAGAAGACATTGTGTTCATAATGAAGAGTGAAGAGAGTGTGTTCCTAATGCAGAGTGAAGACAGTTTGTTCCTAGTGCATAGTGAAGACAGTGTGTTCCTAACACAGAGTTGCGGTGTATGTGCATGGGGTAGAGTGAAGACAGTGTGTTCCTAGAGCATAGTGAAGACAGTGTGTTCCTAACACAGAGTTGCGGTGTATGTGCATGGAGCAGAGTGGAGACAGTGTGTTCCTAGAGCAGAGTGAAAACAGTGTGTTCCTAACGCACAGTGAAGACAGTGTGTTCCTAGAGCAGAGTTGCATTGTACGTGCATGGGCCAGAGTGAAGACAGTGTGTTTGTAGAGCAGAGTGAAGACTGTGTGTTCCTAATGCAGAGTGAATACAGAATGTTCCTAATACAGAGTGAAGACAGTGTGTTCCTAGAGCAGAGTGAAGACAGTGTGTTCCTAACGCAGAGTTGCATTGTACGTGCATGGGCCAGAGTGAAGACAGTGTGTTTGTAGAGCAGAGTGAAGACTGTGTGTTCCTAATGCAGAGTGAATACAGAATGTTCCTAATGCAGAGTGAAGACAGTGTGTTCCTAGAGCAGAGTGAAGACAGTGTGTTCCTAACGCAGAGTTGCATTGTACGTGCATGGAGCAGAGTGAAGACAGTGTGTTCGTAGAGCAGAGTGAAGACAGTATGTTCCTAACTCAAATTGAAGACAGTGTGTTCCTAGAGCAATGAAGACAGTGTGTTCCTAATGCAAAGTGAAGACAGTGCGTTCCTAAGGAGAGTTGCAAAGTATGTGCATGGAGCAGAGTGAAGACAGTGTGTTCCTAGAGCAGAGTGAAGACATTGTGTTCCTGATGCAGAGTGAAGACAGTGAGTTCCTAGAGCAGAGTGAAGACAGTGTTCCTAATGCAGTGTGAAGACAGTGTGTTCCTAATGCAGAGTGAAGACAGTGTGTTTCTAGAGCAGAGTGAAGACAGTGTGTTCCTTGAGCAGAATGAAGACAGTGTGTTCCTAATGCAGAGTGAAGACAGTGTGTTCCTAATGCAGAGTGAAGACAGTGTGTTCCTAAAGCAGAGTTGCGAAGTATATGCATGGAGCAGAGTGAAGGCAGTGTATTCCTAGAGGACAGTGAAGACAGTGTGTTCCTTATGCAGAGTGAAGACAGTGAGTTCCAAGTGCAGAGTGAAGACAGTGTTCCTAATGCAGAGTGAAGACAGTGTATTCCTAATGCAGAGTGAAAACAGTGTCATCCTAGAGCAGAGTAAAGACAGTGTGTTCCAACGCTGAATGCCTTGTATGTGCATGGAGCAGAGTGAAGACAGTGTGTTCCTAAGGCAGAGTGAAGACAGTGTGTTCCTAGAGCATAGTGAAGATAGTGTGTTCCTAATGCAGAGTGAAGACAGTGTGTTCCTAAAGCAGAGTGAAGACAGTATGTACCTAATGCAGAGTGAAGACCGTGTGTTCCTAATGCAGAGTGAAGACAGTTTGTTCCAAACGCAGAGTTGCGGTGTATGTGCATGGATCAGAGTGAAGACAGTGTGTTGCGATTGCAGAGTGAAGACAGTGTGTTCCTAGAGCAGAATGAAGACAGTGTGTTCCTAATGCAGAGTGAAGACAGTGTGTTCCTAGAGCAGAGTGAAGACAGTGTGTTCCTAAAACAGAGTGAAGACAGTGTGTTCCTAGAGTGGAGTGAAGACAGTGTTCCTAAATAGGAGTGAAGTCAGTGTATTCCTAATGCAGAGTGAGGACCCTGTGTTCCTAATGCAGAGTGAAGACAGTGTGTTCCTAGAGCAGAGTGAAGACAGTGTGTTCCTAACGCATAGTATAGACTGCATGTTCCTAACGCATAGTGAAGACAGTGTGTTCCTAACGCAGAGTGAAGACAGTGTGTTGCGATTGCAGAGTGAAGACAGTGTGTTCCTAGAGCAGAATGAAGACAGTGTGTTCCTAATGCAGAGTGAAGACAGTGTGTTCCTAATGCAGAGTGAAGACAGTGTGTTGCGATTGCAGAGTGAAGACAGTGTGTTCCTGATGCAGAGTGAAGACAGTGTGTTCCTAGAGCAGAGTGAAGACAGTGTGTTCCTAATGCAGAGTGAAGACAGTGTGTTCCTAATGCAGAGTGAAGACAGTGTCTTCCTAGAGCAGAGTTAAGACAGTGTGTTCCTAACGCATAGTGAAGACAGTGTGTTCCTAAAGCAGAGTTGCGGTGTATGTGCATGGAGCAGAGTGAAGACAGTGTGTTCCTCGAGCCGAGTGAAAACAGTATATTCCTAACGCATAGTGAAGACAGTGTGTTCCTAGAGCAGAATGAAGGCAGTTTGTTCCTAACGTAGAATTAATACAGTATGTTCCTACAGCAGAGTGAAGACAGTGTGTTCCTTGAGCAGAATGAAGACAGTCTGTTCCTAATGCAGAGTGAAGACAGTTTGTTCCTAGAGCATAGTGAAGACAGTGTGTTCCTAACACAGAGTTGCGGTGTATGTGCATGGAGTAGAGTGAAGACTGTATGTTCCTAGAGCAGAGTGAAGACAGTGTGTTCCTAACGCAGAGTTGTGGTGTATGTGCATGGAGCTGAATGAAGACAGTGTGTTCCTAGAGCAGAGTGAAGAGAGTGTGTTCCTAGAGCAGAAAGAAGACATTGTGTTCATAATGAAGAGTGAAGAGAGTGTGTTCCTAATGCAGAGTGAAGACAGTTTGTTCCTAGTGCATAGTGAAGACAGTGTGTTCCTAACACAGAGTTGCGGTGTATGTGCAAGGGGTAGAGTGAAGACAGTGTGTTCCTAGAGCATAGTGAAGACAGTGTGTTCCTAACACAGAGTTGCGGTGTATGTGCATGGAGCAGAGTGGAGACAGTGTGTTCCTAGAGCAGAGTGAAAACAGTGTGTTCTTAACGCTCAGTGAAGACAGTGTGTTCCTAGAGCAGAGTTGCATTGTACGTGCATGGGCCAGAGTGAAGACAGTGTGTTTGTAGAGCAGAGTGAAGACTGTGTGTTCCTAATGCAGAGTGAATACAGAATGTTCCTAATACAGAGTGAAGACAGTGTGTTCCTAGAGCAGAGTGAAGACAGTGTGTTCCTAACGCAGAGTTGCATTGTACGTGCATGGGCCAGAGTGAAGACAGTGTGTTTGTAGAGCAGAGTGAAGACTGTGTGTTCCTAATGCAGAGTGAATACAGAATGTTCCTAATGCAGTGTGAAGACAGTGTGTTCCTAGAGCAGAGTGAAGACAGTGTGTTCCTAATGCAGAGTGAAGACAGTGTGTTCCTAATGCAGAGTGAAGACAGTGTGTTGCGATTGCAGAGTGAAGACAGTGTGTTCCTGATGCAGAGTGAAGACAGTGTGTTCCTAGAGCAGAGTGAAGACAGTGTGTTCCTAATGCAGAGTGAAGACAGTGTGTTCCTAATGCAGAGTGAAGACAGTGTCTTCCTAGAGCAGAGTTAAGACAGTGTGTTCCTAACGCATAGTGAAGACAGTGTGTTCCTAAAGCAGAGTTGCGGTGTATGTGCATGGAGCAGAGTGAAGACAGTGTGTTCCTCGAGCAGAGTGAAAACAGTATATTCCTAACGCATAGTGAAGACAGTGTGTTCCTAGAGCAGAATGAAGGCAGTTTGTTCCTAACGTAGAGTTAATACAGTATGTTCCTACAGCAGAGTGAAGACAGTGTGTTCCTTGAGCAGAATGAAGACAGTGTGTTCCTAATGCAGAGTGAAGACAGTTTGTTCCTAGAGCATAGTGAAGACAGTGTGTTCCTAACACAGAGTTGC
This sequence comes from Microtus pennsylvanicus, assembly GCF_037038515.1. NCBI lineage: Eukaryota > Metazoa > Chordata > Mammalia > Rodentia > Cricetidae > Microtus > Microtus pennsylvanicus. The sequence continues at coordinate 145,122,540 of NC_134581.1, forward strand.
GGTGTATGTGCATGGAGTAGCGTGAAGACTGTATGTTCCTAGAGCAGAGTGAAGACAGTGTGTTCCTAACGCAGAGTTGCGGTGTATGTGCATGGAGCTGAATGAAGACAGTGTGTTCCTAGAGCAGAGTGAAGAGAGTGTGTTCCTAGAGCAGAAAGAAGACATTGTGTTCATAATGAAGAGTGAAGAGAGTGTGTTCCTAATGCAGAGTGAAGACAGTTTGTTCCTAGTGCATAGTGAAGACAGTGTGTTCCTAACACAGAGTTGCGGTGTATGTGCATGGGGTAGAGTGAAGACAGTGTGTTCCTAGAGCATAGTGAAGACAGTGTGTTCCTAACACAGAGTTGCGGTGTATGTGCATGGAGCAGAGTGGAGACAGTGTGTTCCTAGAGCAGAGTGAAAACAGTGTGTTCCTAACGCACAGTGAAGACAGTGTGTTCCTAGAGCAGAGTTGCATTGTACGTGCATGGGCCAGAGTGAAGACAGTGTGTTTGTAGAGCAGAGTGAAGACTGTGTGTTCCTAATGCAGAGTGAATACAGAATGTTCCTAATACAGAGTGAAGACAGTGTGTTCCTAGAGCAGAGTGAAGACAGTGTGTTCCTAACGCAGAGTTGCATTGTACGTGCATGGGCCAGAGTGAAGACAGTGTGTTTGTAGAGCAGAGTGAAGACTGTGTGTTCCTAATGCAGAGTGAATACAGAATGTTCCTAATGCAGAGTGAAGACAGTGTGTTCCTAGAGCAGAGTGAAGACAGTGTGTTCCTAACGCAGAGTTGCATTGTACGTGCATGGAGCAGAGTGAAGACAGTGTGTTCGTAGAGCAGAGTGAAGACAGTATGTTCCTAACTCAAATTGAAGACAGTGTGTTCCTAGAGCAATGAAGACAGTGTGTTCCTAATGCAAAGTGAAGACAGTGCGTTCCTAAGGAGAGTTGCAAAGTATGTGCATGGAGCAGAGTGAAGACAGTGTGTTCCTAGAGCAGAGTGAAGACATTGTGTTCCTGATGCAGAGTGAAGACAGTGAGTTCCTAGAGCAGAGTGAAGACAGTGTTCCTAATGCAGTGTGAAGACAGTGTGTTCCTAATGCAGAGTGAAGACAGTGTGTTTCTAGAGCAGAGTGAAGACAGTGTGTTCCTTGAGCAGAATGAAGACAGTGTGTTCCTAATGCAGAGTGAAGACAGTGTGTTCCTAATGCAGAGTGAAGACAGTGTGTTCCTAAAGCAGAGTTGCGAAGTATATGCATGGAGCAGAGTGAAGGCAGTGTATTCCTAGAGGACAGTGAAGACAGTGTGTTCCTTATGCAGAGTGAAGACAGTGAGTTCCAAGTGCAGAGTGAAGACAGTGTTCCTAATGCAGAGTGAAGACAGTGTATTCCTAATGCAGAGTGAAAACAGTGTCATCCTAGAGCAGAGTAAAGACAGTGTGTTCCAACGCTGAATGCCTTGTATGTGCATGGAGCAGAGTGAAGACAGTGTGTTCCTAAGGCAGAGTGAAGACAGTGTGTTCCTAGAGCATAGTGAAGATAGTGTGTTCCTAATGCAGAGTGAAGACAGTGTGTTCCTAAAGCAGAGTGAAGACAGTATGTACCTAATGCAGAGTGAAGACCGTGTGTTCCTAATGCAGAGTGAAGACAGTTTGTTCCAAACGCAGAGTTGCGGTGTATGTGCATGGATCAGAGTGAAGACAGTGTGTTGCGATTGCAGAGTGAAGACAGTGTGTTCCTAGAGCAGAATGAAGACAGTGTGTTCCTAATGCAGAGTGAAGACAGTGTGTTCCTAGAGCAGAGTGAAGACAGTGTGTTCCTAAAACAGAGTGAAGACAGTGTGTTCCTAGAGTGGAGTGAAGACAGTGTTCCTAAATAGGAGTGAAGTCAGTGTATTCCTAATGCAGAGTGAGGACCCTGTGTTCCTAATGCAGAGTGAAGACAGTGTGTTCCTAGAGCAGAGTGAAGACAGTGTGTTCCTAACGCATAGTATAGACTGTATGTTCCTAACGCATAGTGAAGACAGTGTGTTCCTAACGCAGAGTGAAGACAGTGTGTTGCGATTGCAGAGTGAAGACAGTGTGTTCCTAGAGCAGAATGAAGACAGTGTGTTCCTAATGCAGAGTGAAGACAGTGTGTTCCTAATGCAGAGTGAAGACAGTGTGTTGCGATTGCAGAGTGAAGACAGTGTGTTCCTGATGCAGAGTGAAGACAGTGTGTTCCTAGAGCAGAGTGAAGACAGTGTGTTCCTAATGCAGAGTGAAGACAGTGTGTTCCTAATGCAGAGTGAAGACAGTGTCTTCCTAGAGCAGAGTTAAGACAGTGTGTTCCTAACGCATAGTGAAGACAGTGTGTTCCTAAAGCAGAGTTGCGGTGTATGTGCATGGAGCAGAGTGAAGACAGTGTGTTCCTCGAGCCGAGTGAAAACAGTATATTCCTAACGCATAGTGAAGACAGTGTGTTCCTAGAGCAGAATGAAGGCAGTTTGTTCCTAACGTAGAATTAATACAGTATGTTCCTACAGCAGAGTGAAGACAGTGTGTTCCTTGAGCAGAATGAAGACAGTCTGTTGATAATGCAGAGTGAAGACAGTTTGTTCCTAGAGCATAGTGAAGACAGTGTGTTCCTAACACAGAGTTGCGGTGTATGTGCATGGAGTAGAGTGAAGACTGTATGTTCCTAGAGCAGAGTGAAGACAGTGTGTTCCTAACGCAGAGTTGTGGTGTATGTGCATGGAGCTGAATGAAGACAGTGTGTTCCTAGAGCAGAGTGAAGAGAGTGTGTTCCTAGAGCAGAAAGAAGACATTGTGTTCATAATGAAGAGTGAAGAGAGTGTGTTCCTAATGCAGAGTGAAGACAGTGTGTTCCTAGTGCATAGTGAAGACAGTGTGTTCCTAACACAGAGTTGCGGTGTATGTGCATGGGGTAGAGTGAAGACAGTGTGTTCCTAGAGCATAGTGAAGACAGTGTGTTCCTAACACAGAGTTGCGGTGTATGTGCATGGAGCAGAGTGGAGACAGTGTGTTCCTAGAGCAGAGTGAAAACAGTGTGTTCCTAACGCACAGTGAAGACAGTGTGTTCCTAGAGCAGAGTTGCATTGTACGTGCATGGGCCAGAGTGAAGACAGTGTGTTTGTAGAGCAGAGTGAAGACTGTGTGTTCCTAATGCAGAGTGAATACAGAATGTTCCTAATACAGAGTGAAGACAGTGTGTTCCTAGAGCAGAGTGAAGACAGTGTGTTCCTAACGCAGAGTTGCATTGTACGTGCATGGGCCAGAGTGAAGACAGTGTGTTTGTAGAGCAGAGTGAAGACTGTGTGTTCCTAATGCAGAGTGAATACAGAATGTTCCTAATGCAGTGTGAAGACAGTGTGTTCCTAGAGCAGAGTGAAGACAGTGTGTTCCTAATGCAGAGTGAAGACAGTGTGTTCCTAATGCAGAGTGAAGACAGTGTGTTGCGATTGCAGAGTGAAGACAGTGTGTTCCTGATGCAGAGTGAAGACAGTGTGTTCCTAGAGCATAGTGAAGACAGTGTGTTCCTAATGCAGAGTGAAGACAGTGTGTTCCTAATGCAGAGTGAAGACAGTGTCTTCCTAGAGCAGAGTTAAGACAGTGTGTTCCTAACGCATAGTGAAGACAGTGTGTTCCTAAAGCAGAGTTGCGGTGTATGTGCATGGAGCAGAGTGAAGACAGTGTGTTCCTCGAGCAGAGTGAAAACAGTATATTCCTAACGCATAGTGAAGACAGTGTGTTCCTAGAGCAGAATGAAGGCAGTTTGTTCCTAACGTAGAGTTAATACAGTATGTTCCTACAGCAGAGTGAAGACAGTGTGTTCCTTGAGCAGAATGAAGACAGTGTGTTCCTAATGCAGAGTGAAGACAGTTTGTTCCTAGAGCATAGTGAAGACAGTGTGTTCCTAACACAGAGTTGCGGTGTATGTGCATGGAGTAGAGTGAAGACTGTATGTTCCTAGAGCAGAGTGAAGACAGTGTGTTCCTAACGCAGAGTTGCGGTGTATGTGCATGGAGCTGAATGAAGACAGTGTGTTCCTAGAGCAGAGTGAAGAGAGTGTGTTCCTAGAGCAGAAAGAAGACATTGTGTTCATAATGAAGAGTGAAGAGAGTGTGTTCCTAATGCAGAGTGAAGACAGTTTGTTCCTAGTGCATAGTGAAGACAGTGTGTTCCTAACACAGAGTTGCGGTGTATGTGCATGGGGTAGAGTGAAGACAGTGTGTTCCTAGAGCATAGTGAAGACAGTGTGTTCCTAACACAGAGTTGCGGTGTATGTGCATGGAGCAGAGTGGAGACAGTGTGTTCCTAGAGCAGAGTGAAAACAGTGTGTTCCTAACGCACAGTGAAGACAGTGTGTTCCTAGAGCAGAGTTGCATTGTACGTGCATGGGCCAGAGTGAAGACAGTGTGTTTGTAGAGCAGAGTGAAGACTGTGTGTTCCTAATGCAGAGTGAATACAGAATGTTCCTAATACAGAGTGAAGACAGTGTGTTCCTAGAGCAGAGTGAAGACAGTGTGTTCCTAACGCAGAGTTGCATTGTACGTGCATGGGCCAGAGTGAAGACAGTGTGTTTGTAGAGCAGAGTGAAGACTGTGTGTTCCTAATGCAGAGTGAATACAGAATGTTCCTAATGCAGAGTGAAGACAGTGTGTTCCTAGAGCAGAGTGAAGACAGTGTGTTCCTAACGCAGAGTTGCATTGTACGTGCATGGAGTAGAGTGAAGACACTGTGTTCGTAGAGCAGAGTGAAGACAGTATGTTCCTAACTCAAATTGAAGACAGTGTGTTCCTAGAGCAAAATGAAGACAGTGTGTTCCTAATGCAAAGTGAAGACAGTGCGTTCCTATGGAGAGTTGCGAAGTATGTGCATGGAGCAGAGTGAAGACAGTGTGTTCCTAGAGCAGAGTGAAGACATTGTGTTCCTGATGCAGAGTGAAGACAGTGAGTTCCTAGAGCAGAGTGAAGACAGTGTTCCTAATGCAGTGTGAAGACACTGTGTGTTCCTAATGCAGAGTGAAGACAGTGTGTTTCTAGAGCAGAGTGAAGACAGTGTGTTCCTTGAGCAGAATGAAGACAGTGTGTTCCTAATGCAGAGTGAAGACAGTGTGTTCCTAATGCAGAGTGAAGACAGTGTGTTCCTAAAGTAGAGTTGCGAAGTATATGCATGGAGCAGAGTGAAGACAGTGTGTTCCTAGAGGACAGTGAAGACAGTGTGTTCCTAATGCAGAGTGAAGACAGTGAGTTCCAAGTGCAGAGTGAAGACAGTGTTCCTAATGCAGAGTGAAGACAGTGTATTCCTAATGCAGAGTGAAAACAGTGTGTTCCTAGAGCAGAATGAAGACAGTGTGGTCCTAAAGCAGAGTGAAGACAGTGTGTTCCTAATGCAGAGTGAAGACAGTGTCATCCTAGAGCAGAGTAAAGACAGTGTGTTCCTAACGCTGAATGCCTTGTATGTGCATGGAGCAGAGTGAAGACAGTGTGTTCCTAATGCAGAGTGAAGACAGTGTGTTCCTAGAGCATAGTGAAGATAGTGTGTTCCTAATGCAGAGTGAAGACAGTGTGTTCCTAAAGCAGACTGAAGACAGTATGTACCTAATGCAGAGTGAAGACCGTGTGTTCCTAATGCAGAGTGAAGACAGTGTGTTCCAAATGCAGAGTTGCGGTGTATGTGCATGGATCAGATTGAAGACAGTGTGTTGCGATTGCAGAGTGAAGACAGTGTGTTCCTAGAGCAGAATGAAGACAGTGTGTTCCTAATGCAGAGTGAAGACAGTGTGTTCCTAGAGCAGAGTGAAGAGAGTGTGTTCCTAAAACAGAGTGAAGACAGTGTGTTCCTAGAGCGGAGTGAAGACAGTGTGTTCGTAATGCAGAGGGAAGACAGTTAGTTCCTAGAGCAGAGTGAAGACAGTGTTCCTAAATCAGAGTGAAGACAGTGTATTCCTAATGCAGAGTGAGGACCCTGTGTTCCTAATGCAGAGTGAAGACAGTGTGTTCCTCAAGCAGAGTGAAGACAGTGTGTTCCTAATGCAGAGTTGCGGTGTATGTGCATGGAGCAGAGTGAAGACAGTGTGTTCTTAGAACAGAGTGAAGACAGTATGTTCCTAACGCAGAGTGAATTTAGTGTGTTCCTAGAGGAGAAAGAAGACAGTGTGTTCCTAGAGCAGAGTGAAGACAGTGTGTTCCTAGAGCAGAGTGAAGACAGTGTGTTCTTAATGCACCGTGAAGACAGTGTGTTCCTAGAGCAGAATGAAGAGAGTGTGTTCCTAATGCAGAGTGAAGACAGTGTGTTCCTAGAGCAGAGTGAAGACAGTGTGTTCCTAAAACAGAGTGAAGACAGTGTGTTCCTAACGCAGAGTTGCGGTGTATGTTCAAGGAGCAGAGTGAAGACAGTGTGTTCCTAGAGCAGAGTGAAGACAGTGTGTACCTAACGCAAAGTGAATACAGTGTGTTACTAATGCAGAGTGAAGACACTGTGTTCCTAAGGCAGAGTGAAGACAGTGTGTTCCTAATGCAGGTTTGCGGAGTATATGCATGGAGCTGAGTGAAGACAGTGTCCTCCTAGAGCAGAGTGAAGACAGTGTGTTCCTAGAGCAGAATGAAGACAGTGTGTTCCTAACGCAGAGTGAAGACAGTGGGTTCCTATTGCAGAGTTGTGAAGTATGTGCATGGAACAGTGTGAAGACAGTGTGTTCCTAGAGCAGAGTGAAGACAGTGTGTTCGTAATGCAGAGGGAAGACAGTGAGTTCCTAGAGCAGAGTGAAGACAGTGTTCCTAAATCAGAGTGAAGACAGTGTGTTCCTAATGCAGAGTGAAGACCGTGTGTTCCTAATGCAGAGTGAAGACAGTGTGTTCCTAGAGCAGAGTAAAGACAGTATGTTCCTAACGCAGAGTGAATCAAGTGTGTTCCTAGAGGAGAAAGAAGACAGTGTGTTCCTAGGGCAGAGTGAAGGAGTGTGTTCCTAGAGCAGAGTGAAGACAGTGTGTTCCTAATGCAGAGTGAAGTCAGTGTGTTCCTAATGCAGAGTGAAGACAGTGTGTTCCTAACGCATAGTATAGACTGTATGTTCCTAACGCATAGTGAAGACAGTGTGTTCCTAACGCAGAGTGAAGACAGTGTGTTGCGATTGCAGAGTGAAGACAGTGTGTTCCTAGAGCAGAATGAAGACAGTGTGTTCCTAATGCAGAGTGAAGACAGTGTGTTCCTAATGCAGAGTGAAGACAGTGTGTTGCGATTGCAGAGTGAAGACAGTGTGTTCCTGATGCAAAGTGAAGACAGTGTGTTCCTAGAGCAGAGTGAAGACAGTGTGTTCCTAATGCAGAGTGAAGACAGTGTGTTCCTAATGCAGAGTGAAGACAGTGTCTTCCTAGAGCAGAGTTAAGACAGTGTGTTCCTAACGCATAGTGAAGACAGTGTGTTCCTAAAGCAGAGTTGCGGTGTATGTGCATGGAGCAGAGTGAAGACAGTGTGTTCCTCGAGCAGAATGAAAACAGTATATTCCTAACGCATAGTGAAGACAGTGTGTTCCTAGAGCAGAATGAAGGCAGTTTGTTCCTAACGTAGAGTTAATACAGTATTTTCCTACAGCAGAGTGAAGACAATGTGTTCCTTGAGCAGAATGAAGACAGTGTGTTCCTAATGCAGAGTGAAGACAGTTTGTTCCTAGAGCATAGTGAAGACAGTGTGTTCCTAACACAGAGTTGTGGTGTATGTGCATGGAGTAGAGTGGAGACTGTATGTTCCTAGAGCAGAGTGAAGACAGTGTGTTCCTAACGCAGAGTTGCGGTGTATGTGCATGGAGCTGAATGAAGACAGTGTGTTCCTAGAGCAGAGTGAAGAGAGTGTGTTCCTAGAGCAGAAAGAAGACAATGTGTTCATAATGAAGAGTGAAGAGAGTGTGTTCCTAATGCAGAGTGAAGACAGTTTGTTCCTAGTGCATAGTGAAGACAGTGTGTTCCTAACACAGAGTAGCGGTGTATGTGCATGGGGTAGAGTGAAGACAGTGTGTTCCTAGAGCATAGTGAAGACAGTGTGTTCCTAACACAGAGTTGCGGTGTATGTGCATGGAGCAGAGTGGAGACAGTGTGTTCCTAGAGCAGAGTGAAAACAGTGTGTTCCTAACGCACAGTGAAGACAGTGTGTTCCTAGAGCAGAGTTGCATTGTACGTGCATGGGCCAGAGTGAAGACAGTGTGTTTGTAGAGCAGAGTGAAGACTGTGTGTTCCTAATGCAGAGTGAATACAGAATGTTCCTAATGCAGAGTGAAGACAGTGTGTTCCTAGAGCAGAGTGAAGACAGTGTGTTCCTAACACAGAGTTGCATTGTACGTCCATGGAGCAGAGTGAAGACAGTGTGTTCGTAGAGCAGAGTGAAGACAGTATGTTCCTAACTCAAATTGAAGACAGTGTGTTCCTAGAGCAAAATGAAGACAGTGTGTTCCTAATGCAAAGTGAAGACAGTGCGTTCCTATGGAGAGTTGCAATGTATGTGCATGGAGCAGAGTGAAGACAGTGTGTTCCTAGAGCAGAGTGAAGACATTGTGTTCCTGATGCAGAGTGAAGACAGTGAATTCCTAGAGCAGAGTGAAGACAGTGTTCCTAATGCAGTTTGAAGACACTGTGTGTTCCTAATGCAGAGTGAAGACAGTGTGTTTCTAGAGCAGAGTGAACACAGTGTGTTCCTTGAGCAGAATGAAGACAGTGTGTTCCTAATGCAGAGTGAAGACAGTGTGTTCCTAATGCAGAGTGAAGACAGTGTGTTCCTAAAGCAGAGTTGCGAAGTATATGCATGGAGCAGAGTGAAGACAGTGTGTTCCTAGAGGACAGTGAAGACAGTGTGTTCCTAATGCAGAGTGAAGACAGTGAGTTCCAAGTGCAGAGTGAAGACAGTGTTCCTAATGCAGAGTGAAGACAGTGTATTCCTAATGCAGAGTGAAAACAGTGTGTTCCTAGAGCAGAATGAAGACAGTGTGATCCTAAAGCAGAGTGAAGACAGTGTGTTCCTAATGCAGAGTGAAGACAGTGTCATCCTAGAGCAGAGTAAAGACAGTGTGTTCCTAACGCTGAATGCCTTGTATGTGCATGGAGCAGAGTGAAGACAGTGTGTTCCTAATGCAGAGTGAAGACAGTGTGTTCCTAGAGCATAGTGAAGATAGTGTGTTCCTAATGCAGAGTGAAGACAGTGTGTTCCTAAAGCAGAGTGAAGACAGTATGTACCTAATGCAGAGTGAAGACCGTGTGTTCCTAATGCAGAGTGAAGACAGTGTGTTCCAAACGCAGAGTTGCGGTGTATGTGCATGGATCAGAGTGAAGACAGTGTGTTGCGATTGCAGAGTGAAGACAGTGTGTTCCTAGAGCAGAATGAAGACAGTGTGTTCCTAATGCATAGTGAAGACAGTGTGTTCCTAGAGCAGAGTGAAGACAGTGTGTTCCTAAAACAGAGTGAAGACAGTGTGTTCCTAACGCAGAGTTGCGCTGTATGTGCATGGAGCAGAGTGAAGACAGTGTGTTCCTAATGCAGAGTTGCGGTGTATGTGCATGGAGCAGAGTGAAGACAGTGTGTTCCTAGAGCAGAGTGAAGACAGTATGTTCCTAACGCAGAGTGAATCAAGTGTGTTCCTAGAGGAGAAAGAAGACAGTGTGTTCCTAGAGCAGAGTGAAGACAGTGTGTTTTTAGAGCAGAGTGAAGACAGTGTGTTCTTAATGCACCGTGAAGACAGTGTGTTCCTAGAGCAGAATGAAGAGAGTGTGTTCCTAATGCAGAGTGAAGTCAGTGTGTTCCTAATGCAGAGTGAAGACAGTGTGTTTCTAGAGCAGAGTGAAGACAGTGTGTTCCTAACGCATAGTATAGACTGTATGTTCCTAACGCATAGTGAAGACAGTGTGTTCCTAACGCAGAGTGAAGACAGTGTGTTGCAATTGCAGAGTGAATACAGTGTGTTCCTAGAGCAGAATGAAGACAGTGTGTTCCTAATGCAGAGTGAAAACAGTATGTTCCTAATGCAGAGTGAAGACAGTGTGTTGTGATTGCAGAATTGAGACAGTGTGTTCCTAGAGCAGAGTGAAGACAGTGTGTTCCTAACGCATAGTTAAGACAGTGTGTACCTAACGCATAGTCAGGACAGTATGTTCCTAACGCATAGTGAAGACAGTGTGTTCCTAAAGCAGAGTTGCGAAGTATATGCATGGAGCAGAGTGAAGACAGTGTGTTCCTAGAGGACAGTGAAGACAGTGTGTTCCTAATGCAGAGTGAATACAGTGAGTTCCAAGTGCAGAGTGAAGACAGTGTTCCTAATGCAGAGTGAAGACAGTGTATTCCTAATGCAGAGTGAAAACAGTGTGTTCCTAGAGCAGAATGAAGACAGTGTGATCCTAAAGCAGAGTGAAGACAGTGTGTTCCTAATGCAGAGTGAAGACAGTGTCATCCTAGAGCAGAGTAAAGACAGTGTGTTCCTAACGCTGAATGCCTTGTATGTGCATGGAGCAGAGTGAAGACAGTGTGTTCCTAATGCAGAGTGAAGACAGTGTGTTCCTAGAGCATAGTGAAGATAGTGTGTTCCTAATGCAGAGTGAAGACAGTGTGTTCCTAAAGCAGAGTGAAGACAGTATGTACCTAATGCAGAGTGAAGACCGTGTGTTCCTAATGCAGAGTGAAGACAGTGTGTTCCAAACGCAGAGTTGCGGTGTATGTGCATGGATCAGAGTGAAGACAGTGTGTTCCTAGAGCATAGTGAAGACAGTGTGTTCCTAACACACAGTTGCGGTGTATGTGCATGGAGCAGAGTGGAGACAGTGTGTTCCTAGAGCAGAGTGAAAACAGTGTGTTCCTAACGCACAGTGAAGACAGTGTGTTCCTAGAGCAGAGTTGCATTGTACGTGCATGGGCAGAGTGAAGACAGTGTGTTTGTAGAGCAGAGTGAAGACTGTGTGTTCCTAATGCAGAGTGAATACAGAATGTTCCTAATGCAGAATGAAGACAGTGTGTTCCTAGAGCAGAGTGAAGACAGTGTGTTCCTAACGCAGAGTTGCATTGTACGTGCATGGAGCAGAGTGAAGACAGTGTGTTCGTAGAGCAGAGTGAAGACAGTATGTTCCTAACTCAAATTGAAGACAGTGTGTTCCTAGAGCAAAATGAAGACAGTGTGTTCCTAATGCAAAGTGAAGACAGTGCGTTCCTATGGAGAGTTGCAAAGTATGTGCATGGAGCAGAGTGAAGACAGTGTGTTCCTAGAGCAGAGTGAAGACATTGTGTTCCTGATGCAGAGTGAAGACAGTGAGTTCCTAGAGCAGAGTGAAGACAGTGTTCCTAATGCAGTGTGAAGACACTGTGTGTTCCTAATGCAGAGTGAAGACAGTGTGTTTCTAGAGCAGAGTGAAGACAGTGTGTTCCTTGAGCAGAATGAAGACAGTGTGTTCCTAATGCAGAGTGAAGACAGTGTGTTCCTAATGCAGAGTGAAGACAGTGTGTTCCTAAAGCAGAGTTGCGAAGTATATGCATGGAGCAGAGTGAAGACAGTGTGTTCCTAGAGGACAGTGAAGACAGTGTGTTCCTAATGCAGAGTGAAGACAGTGAGTTCCAAGTGCAGAGTGAAGACAGTGTTCCTAATGCAGAGTGAAGACAGTGTATTCCTAATGCAGAGTGAAAACAGTGTGTTCCTAGAGCAGAATGAAGACAGTGTGGTCCTAAAGCAGAGTGAAGACAGAGTGTTCCTAATGCAGAGTGAAGACAGTGTCATCCTAGAGCAGAGTAAAGACAGTGTGTTCCTAAAGCTGAATGCCTTGTATGTGCATGGAGCAGAGTGAAGACAGTGTGGTCCTAATGCAGAGTGAAGACAGTGTGTTCCTAGAGCATAGTGAAGATAGTGTGTTCCTAATGCAGAGTGAAGACAGTATGTTCCTAAAGCAGACTGAAGACAGTATGTACCTAATGCAGAGTGAAGACCGTGTGTTCCTAATGCAGAGTGAAGACAGTGTGTTCCAAACGCAGAGTTGCGGTGTATGTGCATGGATCAGAGTGAAGACAGTGTGTTGCGATTGCAGAGTGAAGACAGTGTGTTCCTAGAGCAGAATGAAGACAGTGTGTTCCTAATGCAGAGTGAAGACAGTGTGTTCCTAGAGCAGAGTGAAGACAGTGTGTTCCTAAAACAGAGTGAAGACAGTGTGTTCCTAGAGCGGAGTGAAGACAGTGTGTTCGTAATGCAGAGGGAAGACAGTTAGTTCCTAGAGCCGAGTGAAGACAGTATTCCTAAATCAGAGTGAAGACAGTGTATTCCTAATGCAGAGTGAGGACCCTGTGTTCCTAATGCAGAGTGAAGACAGTGTGTTCCTCAAGCAGAGTGAAGACAGTGTGTTCTTAATGCAGAGTTGCGGTGTATGTGCATGGAGCAGAGTGAAGACAGTGTGTTCTTAGAACAGAGTGAAGACAGTATGTTCCTAACGCAGAGTGAATCTAGTGTGTTCCTAGAGGAGAAAGAAGAGAGTGTGTTCCTAGAGCAGAGTGAAGACAGTGTGTTCCTAGAGCAGAGTGAAGACAGTGTGTTCTTAATGCACCGTGAAGACAGTGTGTTCCTAGAGCAGAATGAAGAGAGTGTGTTCCTAATGCAGAGTGAAGACAGTGTGTTTCTAGAGCAGAGTGAAGACAGTGTGTTCCTAAAACAGAGTGAAGACAGTGTGTTCTTAACGCAGAGTTGCGGTGTATGTTCAAGGAGCAGAGTGAAGACAGTGTGTTCCTAAGGCAGAGTGAAGACAGTGTGTTCCTAATGCAGGTTTGCGGTGTATATGCATGGAGCTGAGTGAAGACAGTGTCCTCCTAGAGCAGAGTGAAGACAGTGTGTTCCTAGAGCAGAATGAAGACAGTGTGTTCCTAACGCAGAGTGAAGACAGTGGGTTCCTATTGCAGAGTTGTGAAGTATGTGCATGGAACAGTGTGAAGACAGTGTGTTCCTAGAGCAGAGTGAAGACAGTGTGTTCGTAATGCAGAGGGAAGACAGTGAGTTCCTAGAGCAGAGTGAAGACAGTGTTCCTAAATCAGAGTGAAGACAGTGTGTTCCTAATGCAGAGTGAAGACCGTGGGTTCCTAATGCAGAGTGAAGACAGTGTGTTCCTAGAGCAGAGTGAAGACAGTATGTTCCTAACGCAGAGTGAATCAAGTGTGTTCCTAGAGGAGAAAGAAGACAGTGTGTTCCTAGGGCAGAGTGAAGGAGTGTGTTCCTAGAGCAGAGTGAAGACAGTGTGTTCCTAATGCAGAGTGAAGTCAGTGTGTTCCTAATGCAGAGTGAAGACAGTGTGTTCCTAACGCATAGTATAGACTGTATGTTCCTAACGCATAGTGAAGACAGTGTGTTCCTAACGCAGAGTGAAGACAGTGTGTTGCGATTGCAGAGTGAAGACAGTGTGTTCCTAGAGCAGAATGAAGACAGTGTGTTCCTAATGCAGAGTGAAGACAGTGTGTTCCTAATGCAGAGTGAAGACAGTGTGTTGCGATTGCAGAGTGAATACAGTGTGTTCCTGATGCAAAGTGAAGACAGTGTGTTCCTAGAGCAGAGTGAAGACAGTGTGTTCCTAATGCAGAGTGAAGACAGTGTGTTCCTAATGCAGAGTGAAGACAGTGTCTTCCTAGAGCAGAGTTAAGACAGTGTGTTCCTAACGCATAGTGAAGACAGTGTGTTCCTAAAGCAGAGTTGCGGTGTATGTGCATGGAGCAGAGTGAAGACAGTGTGTTCTTCGAGCAGAATGAAAACAGTATATTCCTAACGCATAGTGAAGACAGTGTGTTCCTAGAGCAGAATGAAGGCAGTTTGTTCCTAACGTAGAGTTAATACAGTATGTTCCTACAGCAGAGTGATGACAGTGTGTTCCTTGAGCAGAATGAAGACAGTGTGTTCCTAATGCAGAGTGAAGACAGTTTGTTCCTAGAGCATAGTGAAGACAGTGTGTTCCTAACACAGAGTTGCGGTGTATGTGCATGGAGTATTGTGGAGACTGTATGTTCCTAGAGCAGAGTGAAGACAGTGTGTTCCTAACGCAGAGTTGCGGTGTATGTGCATGGAGCTGAATGAAGACAGTGTGTTCCTAGAGCAGCGTGAAGAGAGTGTGTTCCTAGAGCAGAAAGAAGACATTGTGTTCATAATGAAGAGTGAAGAGAGTGTGTTCCTAATGCAGAGTGAAGACAGTTTGTTCCTAGTGCATAGTGAAGACAGTGTGTTCCTAACACAGAGTAGCGGTGTATGTGCATGGGGTAGAGTGAAGACAGTGTGTTCCTAGAGCATAGTGAAGACAGTGTGTTCCTAACACAGAGTTGCGGTGTATGTGCATGGAGCAGAGTGGAGACAGTGTGTTTTTAGAGCAGAGTGAAAACAGTGTGTTCCTAACGCACAGTGAAGACAGTGTGTTCCTAGAGCAGAGTTGCATTGTACGTGCATGGGCCAGAGTGAAGACAGTGTGTTTGTAGAGCAGAGTGAAGACTGTGTGTTCCTAATGCAGAGTGAATACAGAATGTTCCTAATGCAGAGTGAAGACAGTGTGTTCCTAGAGCAGAGTGAAGACAGTGTGTTCCTAACACAGAGTTGCATTGTACGTCCATGGAGCAGAGTGAAGACAGTGTGTTCGTAGAGCAGAGTGAAGACAGTATGTTCCTAACTCAAATTGAAGACAGTGTGTTCCTAGAGCAAAATGACGACAGTGTGTTCCTAATGCAAAGTGAAGACAGTGCGTTCCTATGGAGAGTTGCAAAGTATGTGCATGGAGCAGAGTGAAGACAGTGTGGTCCTAGAGCAGAGTGAAGACATTGTGTTCTTGATGCAGAGTGAAGACAGTGAATTCCTAGAGCAGAGTGAAGACAGTGTTCCTAATGCAGTGTGAAGACACTGTGTGTTCCTAATGCAGAGTGAAGACAGTGTGTTTCTAGAGCAGAGTGAACACAGTGTGTTCCTTGAGCAGAATGAAGACAGTGTGTTCCTAATGCAGAGTGAAGACAGTGTGTTCCTAATGCAGAGTGAAGACAGTGTGTTCCTAAAGCAGAGTTGCGAAGTATATGCATGGAGCAGAGTGAAGACAGTGTGTTCCTAGAGGACAGTGAAGACAGTGTGTTCCTAATGCAGAGTGAAGACAGTGAGTTCCAAGTGCAGAGTGAAGACAGTGTTCCTAATGCAGAGTGAAGACAGTGTATTCCTAATGCAGAGTGAAAACAGTGTGTTCCTAGAGCAGAATGAAGACAGTGTGATCCTAAAGCAGAGTGAAGACAGTGTGTTCCTAATGCAGAGTGAAGACAGTGTCATCCTAGAGCAGAGTAAAGACAGTGTGTTCCTAACGCTGAATGCCTTGTATGTGCATGGAGCAGAGTGAAGACAGTGTGTTCCTAATGCAGAGTGAAGACAGTGTGTTCCTAGAGCATAGTGAAGATAGTGTGTTCCTAATGCAGAGTGAAGACAGTGTGTTCCTAAAGCAGAGTGAAGACAGTATGTACCTAATGCAGAGTGAAGACCGTGTGTTCCTAATGCAGAGTGAAGACAGTGTGTTCCAAACGCAGAGTTGCGGTGTATGTGCATGGATCAGAGTGAAGACAGTGTGTTGCGATTGCAGAGTGAAGACAGTGTGTTCCTAGAGCAGAATGAAGACAGTGTGTTCCTAATGCATAGTGAAGACAGTGTGTTCCTAGAGCAGAGTGAAGACAGTGTGTTCCTAAAACAGAGTGAAGACAGTGTGTTCCTAACGCAGAGTTGCGCTGTATGTGCATGGATCAGAGTGAAGACAGTGTGTTCCTAATGCAGAGTTGCGGTGTATGTGCATGGAGCAGAGTGAAGACAGTGTGTTCCTAGAGCAGAGTGAAGACAGGATGTTCCTAACGCAGAGTGAATCAAGTGTGTTCCTAGAGGAGAAAGAAGACAGTGTGTTCCTAGAGCAGAGTGAAGACAGTGTGTTTTAGAGCAGAGTGAAGACAGTGTGTTCTTAATGCACCGTGAAGACAGTGTGTTCCTAGAGCAGAATGAAGAGAGTGTGTTCCTAATGCAGAGTGAAGTCAGTGTGTTCCTAATGCAGAGTGAAGACAGTGTGTTTCTAGAGCAGAGTGAAGACAGTGTGTTCCTAACGCATAGTATAGACTGTAAGTTCCTAACGCATAGTGAAGACAGTGTGTTCCTAACGCAGAGTGAAGACAGTGTGTTGCAATTGCAGAGTGAAGACAGTGTGTTCCTAGAGCAGAATGAAGACAGTGTGTTCCTAATGCAGAGTGAAAACAGTGTGTTCCTAATGCAGAGTGAAGACAGTGTGTTGTGATTGCAGAATTGAGACAGTGTGTTCCTAGAGCAGAGTGAAGACAGTGTGTTCCTAACGCATAGTTAAGACAGTGTGTACCTAACGCATAGTGAGGACAGTATGTTCCAAACGCATAGTGAAGACCGTGTGTTCCTAAAGCAGAGTTGCGAAGTATATGCATGGAGCAGAGTGAAGACAGTGTGTTCCTAGAGGACAGTGAAGACAGTGTGTTCCTAATGCAGAGTGAAGACAGTGAGTTCCAAGTGCAGAGTGAAGACAGTGTTCCTAATGCAGAGTGAAGACAGTGTATTCCTAATGCAGAGTGAAAACAGTGTGTTCCTAGAGCAGAATGAAGACAGTGTGATCCTAAAGCAGAGTGAAGACAGTGTGTTCCTAATGCAGAGTGAAGACAGTGTCATCCTAGAGCAGAGTAAAGACAGTGTGTTCCTAACGCTGAATGCCTTGTATGTGCATGGAGCAGAGTGAAGACAGTGTGTTCCTAATGCAGAGTGAAGACAGTGTGTTCCTAGAGCATAGTGAAGATAGTGTGTTCCTAATGCAGAGTGAAGACAGTGTGTTCCTAAAGCAGAGTGAAGACAGTATGTACCTAATGCAGAGTGAAGACCGTGTGTTCCTAATGCAGAGTGAAGACAGTGTGTTCCAAACGCAGAGTTGCGGTGTATGTGCATGGATCAGAGTGAAGACAGTGTGTTCCTAGAGCATAGTGAAGACAGTGTGTTCCTAACACACAGTTGCGGTGTATGTGCATGGAGCAGAGTGGAGACAGTGTGTTCCTAGAGCAGAGTGAAAACAGTGTGTTCCTAACGCACAGTGAAGACAGTGTGTTCCTAGAGCAGAGTTGCATTGTACGTGCATGGGCAGAGTGAAGACAGTGTGTTTGTAGAGCAGAGTGAAGACTGTGTGTTCCTAATGCAGAGTGAATACAGAATGTTCCTAATGCAGAATGAAGACAGTGTGTTCCTAGAGCAGAGTGAAGACAGTGTGTTCCTAACGCAGAGTTGCATTGTACGTGCATGGAGCAGAGTGAAGACAGTGTGTTCGTAGAGCAGAGTGAAGACAGTATGTTCCTAACTCAAATTGAAGACAGTGTGTTCCTAGAGCAAAATGAAGACAGTGTGTTCCTAATGCAAAGTGAAGACAGTGCGTTCCTATGGAGAGTTGCAAAGTATGTGCATGGAGCAGAGTGAAGACAGTGTGTTCCTAGAGCAGAGTGAAGACATTGTGTTCCTGATGCAGAGTGAAGACAGTGAGTTCCTAGAGCAGAGTGAAGACAGTGTTCCTAATGCAGTGTGAAGACACTGTGTGTTCCTAATGCAGAGTGAAGACAGTGTGTTTCTAGAGCAGAGTGAAGACAGTGTGTTCCTTGAGCAGAATGAAGACAGTGTGTTCCTAATGCAGAGTGAAGACAGTGTGTTCCTAATGCAGAGTGAAGACAGTGTGTTCCTAAAGCAGAGTTGCGAAGTATATGCATGGAGCAGAGTGAAGACAGTGTGTTCCTAGAGGACAGTGAAGACAGTGTGTTCCTAATGCAGAGTGAAGACAGTGAGTTCCAAGTGCAGAGTGAAGACAGTGTTCCTAATGCAGAGTGAAGACAGTGTATTCCTAATGCAGAGTGAAAACAGTGTGTTCCTAGAGCAGAATGAAGACAGTGTGGTCCTAAAGCAGAGTGAAGACAGTGTGTTCCTAATGCAGAGTGAAGACAGTGTCATCCTAGAGCAGAGTAAAGACAGTGTGTTCCTAACGCTGAATGCTTGTATGTGCATGGAGCAGAGTGAAGACAGTGTGGTCCTAGAGCAGAGTGAAGACATTGTGTTCTTGATGCAGAGTGAAGACAGTGAATTCCTAGAGCAGAGTGAAGACAGTGTTCCTAATGCAGTGTGAAGACACTGTGTGTTCCTAATGCAGAGTGAAGACAGTGTGTTTCTAGAGCAGAGTGAACACAGTGTGTTCCTTGAGCAGAATGAAGACAGTGTGTTCCTAATGCAGAGTGAAGACAGTGTGTTCCTAATGCAGAGTGAAGACAGTGTGTTCCTAAAGCAGAGTTGCGAAGTATATGCATGGAGCAGAGTGAAGACAGTGTGTTCCTAGAGGACAGTGAAGACAGTGTGTTCCTAATGCAGAGTGAAGACAGTGAGTTCCAAGTGCAGAGTGAAGACAGTGTTCCTAATGCAGAGTGAAGACAGTGTATTCCTAATGCAGAGTGAAAACAGTGTGTTCCTAGAGCAGAATGAAGACAGTGTGATCCTAAAGCAGAGTGAAGACAGTGTGTTCCTAATGCAGAGTGAAGACAGTGTCATCCTAGAGCAGAGTAAAGACAGTGTGTTCCTAACGCTGAATGCCTTGTATGTGCATGGAGCAGAGTGAAGACAGTGTGTTCCTAATGCAGAGTGAAGACAGTGTGTTCCTAGAGCATAGTGAAGATAGTGTGTTCCTAATGCAGAGTGAAGACAGTGTGTTCCTAAAGCAGAGTGAAGACAGTATGTACCTAATGCAGAGTGAAGACCGTGTGTTCCTAATGCAGAGTGAAGACAGTGTGTTCCAAACGCAGAGTTGCGGTGTATGTGCATGGATCAGAGTGAAGACAGTGTGTTCCTAATGCATAGTGAAGACAGTGTGTTCCTAACACACAGTTGCGGTGTATGTGCATGGAGCAGAGTGGAGACAGTGTGTTCCTAGAGCAGAGTGAAAACAGTGTGTTCCTAACGCACAGTGAAGACAGTGTGTTCCTAGAGCAGAGTTGCATTGTACGTGCATGGGCAGAGTGAAGACAGTGTGTTTGTAGAGCAGAGTGAAGACTGTGTGTTCCTAATGCAGAGTGAATACAGAATGTTCCTAATGCAGAATGAAGACAGTGTGTTCCTAGAGCAGAGTGAAGACAGTGTGTTCCTAACGCAGAGTTGCATTGTACGTGCATGGAGCAGAGTGAAGACAGTGTGTTCGTAGAGCAGAGTGAAGACAGTATGTTCCTAACTCAAATTGAAGACAGTGTGTTCCTAGAGCAAAATGAAGACAGTGTGTTCCTAATGCAAAGTGAAGACAGTGCGTTCCTATGGAGAGTTGCAAAGTATGTGCATGGAGCAGAGTGAAGACAGTGTGTTCCTAGAGCAGAGTGAAGACATTGTGTTCCTGATGCAGAGTGAAGACAGTGAGTTCCTAGAGCAGAGTGAAGACAGTGTTCCTAATGCAGTGTGAAGACACTGTGTGTTCCTAATGCAGAGTGAAGACAGTGTGTTTCTAGAGCAGAGTGAAGACAGTGTGTTCCTTGAGCAGAATGAAGACAGTGTGTTCCTAATGCAGAGTGAAGACAGTGTGTTCCTAATGCAGAGTGAAGACAGTGTGTTCCTAAAGCAGAGTTGCGAAGTATATGCATGGAGCATAGTGAAGACAGTGTGTTCCTAGAGGACAGTGAAGACAGTGTGTTCCTAATGCAGAGTGAAGACAGTGAGTTCCAAGTGCAGAGTGAAGACAGTGTTCCTAATGCAGAGTGAAGACAGTGTATTCCTAATGCAGAGTGAAAACAGTGTGTTCCTAGAGCAGAATGAAGACAGTGTGGTCCTAAAGCAGAGTGAAGACAGTGTGTTCCTAATGCAGAGTGAAGACAGTGTCATCCTAGAGCAGAGTAAAGACAGTGTGTTCCTAACGCTGAATGCTTGTATGTGCATGGAGCAGAGTGAAGACAGTGTGGTCCTAGAGCAGAGTGAAGACATTGTGTTCTTGATGCAGAGTGAAGACAGTGAATTCCTAGAGCAGAGTGAAGACAGTGTTCCTAATGCAGTGTGAAGACACTGTGTGTTCCTAATGCAGAGTGAAGACAGTGTGTTTCTAGAGCAGAGTGAACACAGTGTGTTCCTTGAGCAGAATGAAGACAGTGTGTTCCTAATGCAGAGTGAAGACAGTGTGTTCCTAATGCAGAGTGAAGACAGTGTGTTCCTAAAGCAGAGTTGCGAAGTATATGCATGGAGCAGAGTGAAGACAGTGTGTTCCTAGAGGACAGTGAAGACAGTGTGTTCCTAATGCAGAGTGAAGACAGTGAGTTCCAAGTGCAGAGTGAAGACAGTGTTCCTAATGCAGAGTGAAGACAGTGTATTCCTAATGCAGAGTGAAAACAGTGTGTTCCTAGAGCAGAATGAAGACAGTGTGATCCTAAAGCAGAGTGAAGACAGTGTGTTCCTAATGCAGAGTGAAGACAGTGTCATCCTAGAGCAGAGTAAAGACAGTGTGTTCCTAACGCTGAATGCCTTGTATGTGCATGGAGCAGAGTGAAGACAGTGTGTTCCTAATGCAGAGTGAAGACAGTGTGTTCCTAGAGCATAGTGAAGATAGTGTGTTCCTAATGCAGAGTGAAGACAGTGTGTTCCTAAAGCAGAGTGAAGACAGTATGTACCTAATGCAGAGTGAAGACCGTGTGTTCCTAATGCAGAGTGAAGACAGTGTGTTCCAAACGCAGAGTTGCGGTGTATGTGCATGGATCAGAGTGAAGACAGTGTGTTGCGATTGCAGAGTGAAGACAGTGTGTTCCTAGAGCAGAATGAAGACAGTGTGTTCCTAATGCATAGTGAAGACAGTGTGTTCCTAGAGCAGAGTGAAGACAGTGTGTTCCTAAAACAGAGTGAAGACAGTGTGTTCCTAACGCAGAGTTGCGCTGTATGTGCATGGATCAGAGTGAAGACAGTGTGTTCCTAATGCAGAGTTGCGGTGTATGTGCATGGAGCAGAGTGAAGACAGTGTGTTCCTAGAGCAGAGTGAAGACAGGATGTTCCTAACGCAGAGTGAATCAAGTGTGTTCCTAGAGGAGAAAGAAGACAGTGTGTTCCTAGAGCAGAGTGAAGACAGTGTGTTTTTAGAGCAGAGTGAAGACAGTGTGTTCTTAATGCACCGTGAAGACAGTGTGTTCCTAGAGCAGAATGAAGAGAGTGTGTTCCTAATGCAGAGTGAAGTCAGTGTGTTCCTAATGCAGAGTGAAGACAGTGTGTTTCTAGAGCAGAGTGAAGACAGTGTGTTCCTAACGCATAGTATAGACTGTAAGTTCCTAACGCATAGTGAAGACAGTGTGTTCCTAACGCAGAGTGAAGACAGTGTGTTGCAATTGCAGAGTGAAGACAGTGTGTTCCTAGAGCAGAATGAAGACAGTGTGTTCCTAATGCAGAGTGAAAACAGTGTGTTCCTAATGCAGAGTGAAGACAGTGTGTTGTGATTGCAGAATTGAGACAGTGTGTTCCTAGAGCAGAGTGAAGACAGTGTGTTCCTAACGCATAGTTAAGACAGTGTGTACCTAACGCATAGTGAGGACAGTATGTTCCAAACGCATAGTGAAGACCGTGTGTTCCTAAAGCAGAGTTGCGAAGTATATGCATGGAGCAGAGTGAAGACAGTGTGTTCCTAGAGGACAGTGAAGACAGTGTGTTCCTAATGCAGAGTGAAGACAGTGAGTTCCAAGTGCAGAGTGAAGACAGTGTTCCTAATGCAGAGTGAAGACAGTGTATTCCTAATGCAGAGTGAAAACAGTGTGTTCCTAGAGCAGAATGAAGACAGTGTGATCCTAAAGCAGAGTGAAGACAGTGTGTTCCTAATGCAGAGTGAAGACAGTGTCATCCTAGAGCAGAGTAAAGACAGTGTGTTCCTAACGCTGAATGCCTTGTATGTGCATGGAGCAGAGTGAAGACAGTGTGTTCCTAATGCAGAGTGAAGACAGTGTGTTCCTAGAGCATAGTGAAGATAGTGTGTTCCTAATGCAGAGTGAAGACAGTGTGTTCATAAAGCAGAGTGAAGACAGTATGTACCTAATGCAGAGTGAAGACCGTGTGTTCCTAATGCAGAGTGAAGACAGTGTGTTCCAAACGCAGAGTTGCGGTGTATGTGCATGGATCAGAGTGAAGACAGTGTGTTCCTAGAGCATAGTGAAGACAGTGTGTTCCTAACACACAGTTGCGGTGTATGTGCATGGAGCAGAGTGGAGACAGTGTGTTCCTAGAGCAGAGTGAAAACAGTGTGTTCCTAACGCACAGTGAAGACAGTGTGTTCCTAGAGCAGAGTTGCATTGTACGTGCATGGGCAGAGTGAAGACAGTGTGTTTGTAGAGCAGAGTGAAGACTGTGTGTTCCTAATGCAGAGTGAATACAGAATGTTCCTAATGCAGAATGAAGACAGTGTGTTCCTAGAGCAGAGTGAAGACAGTGTGTTCCTAACGCAGAGTTGCATTGTACGTGCATGGAGCAGAGTGAAGACAGTGTGTTCGTAGAGCAGAGTGAAGACAGTATGTTCCTAACTCAAATTGAAGACAGTGTGTTCCTAGAGCAAAATGAAGACAGTGTGTTCCTAATGCAAAGTGAAGACAGTGCGTTCCTATGGAGAGTTGCAAAGTATGTGCATGGAGCAGAGTGAAGACAGTGTGTTCCTAGAGCAGAGTGAAGACATTGTGTTCCTGATGCAGAGTGAAGACAGTGAGTTCCTAGAGCAGAGTGAAGACAGTGTTCCTAATGCAGTGTGAAGACACTGTGTGTTCCTAATGCAGAGTGAAGACAGTGTGTTTCTAGAGCAGAGTGAAGACAGTGTGTTCCTTGAGCAGAATGAAGACAGTGTGTTCCTAATGCAGAGTGAAGACAGTGTGTTCCTAATGCAGAGTGAAGACAGTGTGTTCCTAAAGCAGAGTTGCGAAGTATATGCATGGAGCAGAGTGAAGACAGTGTGTTCCTAGAGGACAGTGAAGACAGTGTGTTCCTAATGCAGAGTGAAGACAGTGAGTTCCAAGTGCAGAGTGAAGACAGTGTTCCTAATGCAGAGTGAAGACAGTGTATTCCTAATGCAGAGTGAAAACAGTGTGTTCCTAGAGCAGAATGAAGACAGTGTGGTCCTAAAGCAGAGTGAAGACAGTGTGTTCCTAATGCAGAGTGAAGACAGTGTCATCCTAGAGCAGAGTAAAGACAGTGTGTTCCTAACGCTGAATGCTTGTATGTGCATGGAGCAGAGTGAAGACAGTGTGTTTTTAATGCAGAGTGAAGACAGTGTGTTCCTAGAGCATAGTGAAGATAGTGTGTTCCTAATGCAGAGTGAAGACAGTGTGTTCCTAAAGCAGACTGAAGACAGTATGTACCTAATGCAGAGTGAAGACCGTGTGTTCCTAATGCAGAGTGAAGACAGTGTGTTCCAAACGCAGAGTTCCGGTGTATGTGCATGGATCAGAGTGAAGACAGTGTGTTGCGATTGCAGAGTGAAGACAGTGTGTTCCTAGAGCAGAATGAAGACAGTGTGTTCCTAATGCAGAGTGAAGACAGTGTGTTCCTAGAGCAGAGTGAAGACAGTGTGTTCCTAAAACAGAGTGAAGACAGTGTGTTCCTAGAGCGGAGTGAAGACAGTGTGTTCGTAATGCAGAGGGAAGACAGTTAGTTCCTAGAGCAGAGTGAAGACAGTGTTCCTAAATCAGAGTGAAGACAGTGTATTCCTAATGCAGAGTGAGGACCCTGTGTTCCTAATGCAGAGTGAAGACAGTGTGTTCCTCAAGCAGAGTGAAGACAGTGTGTTCCTAATGCAGAGTTGCGGTGTATGTGCATGGAGTAGAGTGAAGACAGTGTGTTCCTAGAACAGAGTGAAGACAGTATATTCCTAACGCAGAGTGAATCTAGTGTGTTCCTAGAGGAGAAAGAAGACAGTGTGTTCCTAGAGCAGAGTGAAGACTGTGTGTTCCTAGAGCAGAGTGAAGACAGTGTGTTCTTAATGCACCGTGAAGACAGTGTGTTCCTAGAGCAGAATGAAGAGAGTGTGTTCCTAATGCAGAGTGAAGACAGTGTGTTCCTAACGCAGAGTTGCGGTGTATGTTCAAGGAGCAGAGTGAAGACAGTGTGTTCCTAGAGCAGAGTGAAGACAGTGTGTACCTAACGCAAAGTGAATACAGTGTGTTACTAATGCAGAGTGAAGACACTGTGTTCCTAAGGCAGAGTGAAGACAGTGTGTTCCTAATGCAGGTTTGCGGTGTATATGCATGGAGCTGAGTGAAGACAGTGTCCTCCTAGAGCAGAGTGAAGACAGTGTGTTCCTAGAGCAGAATGAAGACAGTGTGTTCCTAACGCAGAGTGAAGACAGTGGGTTCCTATTGCAGAGTTGTGAAGTATGTGCATGGAACAGTGTGAAGACAGTGTGTTCCTAGAGCAGAGTGAAGACAGTGTGTTCGTAATGCAGAGGGAAGACAGTGAGTTCCTAGAGCAGAGTGAAGACAGTGTTCCTAAATCAGAGTGAAGACAGTGTGTTCCTAATGCAGAGTGAAGACCGTGTGTTCCTAATGCAGAGTGAAGACAGTGTGTTCCTAGAGCAGAGTGAAGACAGTATGTTCCTAACGCAGAGTG
Organism: Microtus pennsylvanicus; assembly: GCF_037038515.1. Classification (NCBI taxonomy): domain Eukaryota; kingdom Metazoa; phylum Chordata; class Mammalia; order Rodentia; family Cricetidae; genus Microtus; species Microtus pennsylvanicus. The sequence continues at coordinate 145,147,137 of NC_134581.1, forward strand.
AATCAAGTGTGTTCCTAGAGGAGAAAGAAGACAGTGTGTTCCTAGGGCAGAGTGAAGGAGTGTGTTCCTAGAGCAGAGTGAAGACAGTGTGTTCCTAATGCAGAGTGAAGTCAGTGTGTTCCTAATGCAGAGTGAAGACAGTGTGTTCCTAACGCATAGTATAGACTGTATGTTCCTAACGCATAGTGAAGACAGTGTGTTCCTAACGCAGAGTGAAGACAGTGTGTTGCGATTGCAGAGTGAAGACAGTGTGTTCCTAGAGCAGAATGAAGACAGTGTGTTCCTAATGCAGAGTGAAGACAGTGTGTTCCTAATGCAGAGTGAAGACAGTGTGTTGCGATTGCAGAGTGAAGACAGTGTGTTCCTGATGCAAAGTGAAGACAGTGTGTTCCTAGAGCAGAGTGAAGACAGTGTGTTCCTAATGCAGAGTGAAGACAGTGTGTTCCTAATGCAGAGTGAAGACAGTGTCTTCCTAGAGCAGAGTTAAGACAGTGTGTTCCTAACGCATAGTGAAGACACTGTGTTCCTAAAGCAGAGTTGCGGTGTATGTGCATGGAGCAGAGTGAAGACAGTGTGTTCCTCGAGTAGAATGAAAACAGTATATTCCTAACGCATAGTGAAGACAGTGTGTTCCTAGAGCAGAATGAAGGCAGTTTGTTCCTAACGTAGAGTTAATACAGTATGTTCCTACAGCAGAGTGAAGACAGTGTGTTCCTTGAGCAGAATGAAGACAGTGTGTTCCTAATGCAGAGTGAAGACAGTTTGTTCCTAGAGCATAGTGATGACAGTGTGTTCCTAACACAGAGTTGCGGTGTATGTGCATGGAGTAGAGTGGAGACTGTATGTTCATAGAGCAGAGTGAAGACAGTGTGTTCCTAACGCAGAGTTGCGGTGTATGTGCATGGGGCTGAATGAAGACAGTGTGTTCCTAGAGCAGAGTGAAGAGAGTGTGTTCCTAGAGCAGAAAGAAGACATTGTGTTCATAATGAAGAGTGAAGAGAGTGTGTTCCTAATGTAGAGTGAAGACAGTTTATTCCTAGTGCATAGTGAAGACAGTGTGTTCCTAACACAGAATAGCGGTGTATGTGCATGGGGTAGAGTGAAGACAGTGTGTTCCTAGAGCATAGTGAAGACAGTGTGTTCCTAACACAGAGTTGCGGTGTATGTGCATGGAGCAGAGTGGAGACAGTGTGTTCCTAGAGCAGAGTGAAAACAGTGTGTTCCTAACGCACAGTGAAGACAGTGTGTTCCTAGAGCAGAGTTGCATTGTACGTGCATGGGCCAGAGTGAAGACAGTGTGTTTGTAGAGCAGAGTGAAGACTGTGTGTTCCTAATGCAGAGTGAATACAGAATGTTCCTAATGCAGAGTGAAGACAGTGTGTTCCTAGAGCAGAGTGAAGACAGTGTGTTCCTAACACAGAGTTGCATTGTACGTGCATGGAGCAGAGTGAAGACAGTGTGTTCGTAGAGCAGAGTGAAGACAGTATGTTCCTAACTCAAATTGAAGACAGTGTGTTCCTAGAGCAAAATGAAGACAGTGTGTTCCTAATACAAAGTGAAGACAGTGCGTTCCTATGGAGAGTTGCAAAGTATGTGCATGGAGCAGAGTGAAGACAGTGTGTTCCTAGAGCAGAGTGAAGACATTGTGTTCCTGATGCAGAGTGAAGACAGTGAATTCCTAGAGCAGAGTGAAGACAGTGTTCCTAATGCAGTGTGAAGACACTGTGTGTTCCTAATGCAGAGTGAAGACAGTGTGTTTCTAGAGCAGAGTGAACACAGTGTGTTCCTTGAGCAGAATGAAGACAGTGTGTTCCTAATGCAGAGTGAAGACAGTGTGTTCCTAATGCAGAGTGAAGACAGTGTGTTCCTAAAGCAGAGTTGCGAAGTATATGCATGGAGCAGAGTGAAGACAGTGTGTTCCTAGAGGACAGTGAAGACAGTGTGTTCCTAATGCAGAGTGAAGACAGTGAGTTCCAAGTGCAGGGTGAAGACAGTGTTCCTAATGCGGAGTGAAGACAGTGTATTCCTAATGCAGAGTGAAAACAGTGTGTTCCTAGAGCAGAATGAAGACAGTGTGATCCTAAAGCAGAGTGAAGACAGTGTGTTCCTAATGCAGAGTGAAGACAGTGTCATCCTAGAGCAGAGTAAAGACAGTGTGTTCCTAACGCTGAATGCCTTGTATGTGCATGGAGCAGAGTGAAGACAGTGTGTTCCTAATGCAGAGTGAAGACAGTGTGTTCCTAGAGCATAGTGAAGATAGTGTGTTCCTAATGCAGAGTGAAGACAGTGTGTTCCTAAAGCAGAGTGAAGACAGTATGTACCTAATGCAGAGTGAAGACCGTGTGTTCCTAATGCAGAGTGAAGACAGTGTGTTCCAAACGCAGAGTTGCGGTGTATGTGCATGGATCAGAGTGAAGACAGTGTGTTGCGATTGCAGAGTGAAGACAGTGTGTTCCTAGAGCAGAATGAAGACAGTGTGTTCCTAATGCATAGTGAAGACAGTGTGTTCCTAGAGCAGAGTGAAGACAGTGTGTTCCTAAAACAGAGTGAAGACAGTGTGTTCCTAACGCAGAGTTGCGCTGTATGTGCATGGAGCAGAGTGAAGACAGTGTGTTCCTAATGCAGAGTTGCGGTGTATGTGCATGGAGCAGAGTGAAGACAGTGTGTTCCTAGAGCAGAGTGAAGACAGTATGTTCCTAACGCAGAGTGAATCAAGTGTGTTCCTAGAGGAGAAAGAAGACAGTGTGTTCCTAGAGCAGAGTGAAGACAGTGTGTTTTTAGAGCAGAGTGAAGACAGTGTGTTCTTAATGCACCGTGAAGACAGTGTGTTCCTAGAGCAGAATGAAGAGAGTGTGTTCCTAATGCAGAGTGAAGTCAGTGTGTTCCTAATGCAGAGTGAAGACAGTGTGTTTCTAGAGCAGTGTGAAGACAGTGTGTTCCTAACGCATAGTATAGACTGTATGTTCCTAACGCATAGTGAAGACAGTGTGTTCCTAACGCAGAGTGAAGACAGTGTGTTGCAATTGCAGAGTGAAGACAGTGTGTTCCTAGAGCAGAATGAAGACAGTGTGTTCCTAATGCAGATTGAAAACAGTGTGTTCCTAATGCAGAGTGAAGACAGTGTGTTGTGATTGCAGAATGAAGACAGTGTGTTCCTAGAGCAGAGTGAAGACAGTGTGTTCCTAACGCATAGTTAAGACAGTGTGTACCTAACGCATAGTGAGGACAGTATGTTCCTAACGCATAGTGAAGACAGTGTGTTCCTAAAGCAGAGTTGCGGTGTATGTGCATGGAGCAGAGTGAAGACAGTGTGTTCCTCGAGCAGAGTGAAAACAGTATATTCCTAACGCATAGTGAAGATGTGTGTTCCTAGAGCAGAATGAAGACAGTTTGTTCCTAACGTAGAGTTAATACAGTATGTTCCTACAGCAGAGTGAAGACAGTGTGTTCCTTGAGCAGAATGAAGACAGTGTGTTCCTAATGCAGAGTGAAGACAGTTTGTTCCTAGAGCATAGTGAAGACAGTGTGTTCCTAACACAGAGTTGCGGTGTATGTGCATGGAGTAGAGTGAAGACTGTGTGTTCTTAGAGCAGAGTGAAGACAGTGTATTCCTAACGAAGAGTTGCGGTGTATGTGCATGGAGCTGAATGAAGAAAGTGTGTTCCTAGAGCAGAGTGAAGACAGTGTGTTCCTAGAGCAGAATGAAGACATTGAGTTCATAATGAAGAGTGAAGAAAGTGTGTTCCTAATGCAGAGTGAAGACAGTTTGTTCCTAGTGCATAGTGAAGACAGTGTGTTCCTAACACAGAGTTGCGGTGTATGTGCATGGGGTGGAGTGAAGACAGTATGTTCCTAGAGCATAGTGAAGAAAGTGTGTTCCTAACACAGAGTTGCGGTGTATGTGCATGTAGCAGAGTGGAGACAGTGTGTTCCTAGAGCAGAGTGAAAACAGTGTGTTCCTAACGCACAGTGAAGACAGTGTGTTCCTAGAGCAGAGTTGCATTGTACGTGCATGGGCCAGAGTGAAGACAGTGTGTTCGTAGAGCAGAGTGAAGACTGTGTGTTCCTAATGCAGAGTGAATACAGAATGTTCCTAATGCAGAGTGAAGACAGTGTGTTCCTAGAGCAGAGTGAAGACAGTGTGTTCCTAACGCAGAATTGCATTGTATGTGCATGGAGCAGAGTGAAGACAGTGTGTTCATAGAGCAGAGTGAAGACAGTATGTTCCTAACTCAAATTGAAGACAGTGTGTTCCTAGAGCAAAATGAAGACAGTGTGTTCCTAATGCAAAGTGAAGACAGTGCGTTCCTATGGAGAGTTGCGAAGTATGTGCATGGAGCAGAGTGAAGACAGTGTGTTCCTAGAGCAGAGTGAAGACATTGTGTTCCTAATGCAGAGTGAAGACAGTGAGTTCCTAGAGCAGAGTGAAGACAGTGTTCCTAATGCAGTGTGAAGACAGTGTGTTCCTAATGCAGAGTGAAGACAGTGTGTTTCTAGAGCAGAGTGAAGACAGTGTGTTCCTTGAGCAGAATGAAGACAGTGTGATCCTAAAGCAGGCTGAAGACAGTGTGTTCCTAATGCAGAGTGAAGACAGTGTCATCCTAGAGCAGAGTAAAGACAGTGTGTTCCTAACGCTGAATGCCTTGTATGTGCATGGAGCAGAGTGAAGACAGTGTGTTCCTAATGCAGAGTGAAGACAGTGTGTTCCTAAAGCAGAGTGAAGACAGTATGTACCTAATGCAGAGTGAAGACAGTGTGTTCCTAATGCAGAGTGAAGACAGTGTGTTCCAAACGCAGAGTTGCGGTGTATGTGCATGGATCAGAGTGAAGACAGTGTGTTGCGATTGCAGAGTGAAGACAGTGTGTTCCTAGAGCAGAATGAAGACAGTGTGTTCCTAATGCATAGTGAAGACAGTGTGTTCCTAGAGCAGAGTGAAGACAGTGTGTTCCTAAAACAGAGTGAAGACAGTGTGTTCCTAAAGCAGAGTTGCGCTGTATGTGCATGGAGCAGAGTGAAGACAGTGTGTTCCTAATGCAGAGTTGCGGTGTATGTGCATGGAGCAGAGTGAAGACAGTGTGTTCCTAGAGCAGAGTGAAGACAGTATGTTCCTTACGCAGAGTGAATTAAGTGTGTTCCTAGAGGAGAAAGAAGACAGTGTGTTCCTAGAGCAGAGTGAAGACAGTGTGTTTTTAGAGCAGAGTGAAGACAGTGTGTTCTTAATGCACCGTGAAAACAGTGTGTTCCTAGAGCAGAATGAAGAGAGTGTGTTCCTAATGCAGAGTGAAGTCAGTGTGTTCCTAATGCAGAGTGAAGACAGTGTGTTTCTAGAGCAGAGTGAAGACAGTGTGTTCCTAACGCATAGTATAGACTGTATGTTCCTAACGCATAGTGAAGACAGTGTGTTCCTAACGCAGAGTGAAGACAGTGTGTTGCAATTGCAGAGTGAAGACAGTGTGTTCCTAGAGCAGAATGAAGACATTGTGTTCCTAATGCAGAGTGAAAACAGTGTGTTCCTAATGCAGAGTGAAGACAGTGTGTTGTGATTGCAGAATGAAGACAGTGTGTTCCTAGAGCAGAGTGAAGACAGTGTGTTACTAACGCATAGTTAAGACAGTGTGTACCTAACGCATAGTGAGGACAGTATGTTCCTAACGCATAGTGAAGACAGTGTGTTCCTAAAGCAGAGTTGCGAAGTATATGCATGGAGCAGAGTGAAGACAGTGTGTTCCTAGAGGACAGTGAAGACAGTGTGTTCCTAATGCAGAGTAAAGACAGTGAGTTCCAAGTGCAGAGTGAAGACAGTGTTCCTAATGCAGAGTGAAGACAGTGTATTCCTAATGCAGAGTGAAAACAGTGTGTTCCTAGAGCAGAATGAAGACAGTGTGATCCTAAAGCAGAGTGAAGACAGTGTGTTCCTAATGCAGAGTGAAGACAGTGTCATCCTAGAGCAGAGTAAAGACAGTGTGTTCCTAACGCTGAATGCCTTGTATGTGCATGGAGCAGAGTGAAGACAGTGTGTTCCTAATGCAGAGTGAAGACAGTGTGTTCCTAGAGCATAGTGAAGATAGTGTGTTCCTAATGCAGAGTGAAGACAGTGTGTTCCTAAAGCAGAGTGAAGACAGTATGTACCTAATGCAGAGTGAATACCGTGTGTTCCTAATGCAGAGTGAAGACAGTGTGTTCCAAACACAGAGTTGCGGTGTATGTGCATGGATCAGAGTGAAGACAGTGTGTTCCTAGAGCATAGTGAAGACAGTGTGTTCCTAACACACAGTTGCGGTGTATGTGCATGATGCAGAGTGGAGACAGTGTGTTCCTAGAGCAGAGTGAAAACAGTGTGTTCCTAACGCACAGTGAAGACAGTGTGTTCCTAGAGCAGAGTTGCATTGTACGTGCATGGGCAGAGTGAAGACAGTGTGTTTGTAGAGCAGAGTGAAGACTGTGTGTTCCTAATGCAGAGTGAATACAGAATGTTCCTAATGCAGAATGAAGACAGTGTGTTCCTAGAGCAGAGTGAAGACAGTGTGTTCCTAACGCAGAGTTGCATTGTACGTGCATGGAGCAGAGTGAAGACAGTGTGTTCGTAGAGCAGAGTGAAGACAGTATGTTCCTAACTCAAATTGAAGACAGTGTGTTCCTAGAGCAAAATGAAGACAGTGTGTTCCTAATGCAAAGTGAAGACAGTGCGTTCCTATGGAGAGTTGCAAAGTATGTGCATGGAGCAGAGTGAAGACAGTGTGTTCCTAGAGCAGAGTGAAGACATTGTGTTCCTGATCAGAGTGAAGACAGTAGGTTCCTAGAGCAGAGTGAAGACAGTGTTCCTAATGCAGTGTGAAGACACTGTGTGTTCCTAATGCAGAGTGAAGACAGTGTGTTTCTAGAGCAGAGTGAAGACAGTGTGTTCCTTGAGCAGAATGAAGACAGTGTGTTCCTAATGCAGAGTGAAGACAGTGTGTTCCTAATGCAGAGTGAAGACAGTGTGTTCCTAAAGCAGAGTTGCGAAGTATATGCATGGAGCAGAGTGAAGACAGTGTGTTCCTAGAGGACAGTGAAGACAGTGTGTTCCTAATGCAGAGTGAAGACAGTGAGTTCCAAGTGCAGAGTGAAGACAGTGTTCCTAATGCAGAGTGAAGACAGTGTATTCCTAATGCAGAGTGAAAACAGTGTGTTCCTAGAGCAGAATGAAGACAGTGTGATCCTAAAGCAGAGTGAAGACAGTGTGTTCCTAATGCAGAGTGAAGACAGTGTCATCCTAGAGCAGAGTAAAGACAGTGTGTTCCTAACGCTGAATGCCTTGTATGTGCATGGAGCAGAGTGAAGACAGTGTGTTCCTAATGCAGAGTGAAGACAGTGTGTTCCTAGAGCATAGTGAAGATAGTGTGTTCCTAATGCAGAGTGAAGACAGTGTGTTCCTAAAGCAGAGTGAAGACAGTATGTACCTAATGCAGAGTGAAGACCGTGTGTTCCTAATGCAGAGTGAAGACAGTGTGTTCCAAACGCAGAGTTGCGGTGTATGTGCATGGATCAGAGTGAAGACAGTGTGTTGCGATTGCAGAGTGAAGACAGTGTGTTCCTAGAGCAGAATGAAGACAGTGTGTTCCTAATGCATAGTAAAGACAGTGTGTTCCTAGAGCAGAGTGAAGACAGTGTGTTCCTAAAACAGAGTGAAGACAGTGTGTTCCTAACGCAGAGTTGCGCTGTATGTGCATGGAGCAGAGTGAAGACAGTGTGTTCCTAATGCAGAGTTGCGGTGTATGTGCATGGAGCAGAGTGAAGACAGTGTGTTCCTAGAGCAGAGTGAAGACAGTATGTTCCTAACGCAGAGTGAATCAAGTGTGTTCCTAGAGGAGAAAGAAGACAGTGTGTTCCTAGAGCAGAGTGAAGACAGTGTGTTTTTAGAGCAGAGTGAAGACAGTGTGTTCTTAATGCACCGTGAAGACAGTGTGTTCCTAGAGCAGAATGAAGAGAGTGTGTTCCTAATGCAGAGTGAAGTCAGTGTGTTCCTAATGCAGAGTGAAGACAGTGTGTTTCTAGAGCAGAGTGAAGACAGTGTGTTCCTAACGCATAGTATAGACTGTATGTTCCTAACGCATAGTGAAGACAGTGTGTTCCTAACGCAGAGTGAAGACAGTGTGTTGCAATTGCAGAGTGAAGACAGTGTGTTCCTAGAGCAGAATGAAGACAGTGTGTTCCTAATGCAGAGTGAAAATAGTGTGTTCCTAATGCAGAGTGAAGACAGTGTGTTATGATTGCAGAATGAAGACAGTGTGTTCCTAGAGCAGAGTGAAGACAGTGTGTTCCTAATGCATAGTTAAGACAGTGTGTACCTAACGCATAGTGAGGACAGTATGTTCCTAACGCATAGTGAAGACAGTGTGTTCGTAGAGCAGAGTGAAGACTGTGTGTTCCTAATGCAGAGTGAATACAGAATGTTCCTAATGCAGAGTGAAGACAGTGTGTTCCTAGAGCAGAGTGAAGACAGTGTGTTCCAAACGCAGAGTTGCGGTGTATGTGCATGGATCAGAGTGAAGACAGTGTGTTCCTAGAGCATAGTGAAGACAGTGTGTTCCTAACACACAGTTGCGGTGTATGTGCATGATGCAGAGTGGAGACAGTGTGTTCCTAGAGCAGAGTGAAAACAGTGTGTTCCTAACGCACAGTGAAGACAGTGTGTTCCTAGAGCAGAGTTGCATTGTACGTGCATGGGCAGAGTGAAGACAGTGTGTTTGTAGAGCAGAGTGAAGACTGTGTGTTCCTAATGCAGAGTGAATACAGAATGTTCCTAATGCAGAATGAAGACAGTGTGTTCCTAGAGCAGAGTGAAGACAGTGTGTTCCTAACGCAGAGTTGCATTGTACGTGCATGGAGCAGAGTGAAGACAGTGTGTTCGTAGAGCAGAGTGAAGACAGTATGTTCCTAACTCAAATTGAAGACAGTGTGTTCCTAGAGCAAAATGAAGACAGTGTGTTCCTAATGCAAAGTCAAGACAGTGCGTTCCTATGGAGAGTTGCAAATTATGTGCATGGAGCAGAGTGAAGACAGTGTGTTCCTAGAGCAGAGTGAAGACATTGTGTTCCTGATGCAGAGTGAAGACAGTGAGTTCCTAGAGCAGAGTGAAGACAGTGTTCATAATGCAGTGTGAAGACACTGTGTGTTCCTAATGCAGAGTGAAGACAGTGTGTTTCTAGAGCAGAGTGAACACAGTGTGTTCCTTGAGCAGAATGAAGACAGTGTGTTCCTAATGCAGAGTGAAGACAGTGTGTTCCTAATGCAGAGTGAAGACAGTGTGTTCCTAAAGCAGAGTTGCGAAGTATATGCATGGAGCAGAGTGAAGACAGTGTGTTCCTAGAGGACAGTGAAGACAGTGTGTTCCTAATGCAGAGTGAAGACAGTGAGTTCCAAGTGCAGAGTGAAGACAGTGTTCCTAATGCAGAGTGAAGACAGTGTATTCCTAATGCAGAGTGAAAACAGTGTGTTCCTAGAGCAGAATGAAGACAGTGTGATCCTAAAGCAGAGTGAAGACAGTGTGTTCCTAATGCAGAGTGAAGACAGTGTCATCCTAGAGCAGAGTAAAGACAGTGTGTTCCTAACGCTGAATGCCTTGTATGTGCATGGAGCAGAGTGAAGACAGTGTGTTCCTAATGCAGAGTGAAGACAGTGTGTTCCTAGAGCATAGTGAAGATAGTGTGTTCCTAATGCAGAGTGAAGACAGTGTGTTCCTAAAGCAGAGTGAAGACAGTATGTACCTAATGCAGAGTGAAGACCGTGTGTTCCTAATGCAGAGTGAAGACAGTGTGTTCCAAACGCAGAGTTGCGGTGTATGTGCATGGATCAGAGTGAAGACAGTGTGTTGCGATTGCAGAGTGAAGACAGTGTGTTCCTAGAGCAGAATGAAGACAGTGTGTTCCTAATGCATAGTAAAGACAGTGTGTTCCTAGAGCAGAGTGAAGACAGTGTGTTCCTAAAACAGAGTGAAGACAGTGTGTTCCTAACGCAGAGTTGCGCTGTATGTGCATGGAGCAGAGTGAAGACAGTGTGTTCCTAATGCAGAGTTGCGGTGTATGTGCATGGAGCAGAGTGAAGACAGTGTGTTCCTAGAGCAGAGTGAAGACAGTATGTTCCTAACGCAGAGTGAATAAAGTGTGTTCCTAGAGGAGAAAGAAGAGAGTGTGTTCCTAGAGCAGAGTGAAGACAGTGTGTTTTTAGAGCAGAGTGAAGACAGTGTGTTCTTAATGCACCGTGAAGACAGTGTGTTCCTAGAGCAGAATGAAGAGAGTGTGTTCCTAATGCAGAGTGAAGTCAGTGTGTTCCTAATGCAGAGTGAAGACAGTGTGTTTCTAGAGCAGAGTGAAGACAGTGTGTTCCTAACGCATAGTATAGACTGTATGTTCCTAACGCATAGTGAAGACAGTGTGTTCCTAACGCAGAGTGAAGACAGTGTGTTGCAATTGCAGAGTGAAGACAGTGTGTTCCTAGAGCAGAATGAAGACAGTGTGTTCCTAATGCAGAGTGAAAATAGTGTGTTCCTAATGCAGAGTGAAGACAGTGTGTTGTGATTGCAGAATGAAGACAGTCGTTCCTAGAGCAGAGTGAAGACAGTGTGTTCCTAACGCATAGTTAAGACAGTCTGTACCTAACGCATAGTGAGGACAGTATGTTCCTAACGCATAGTGAAGACAGTGTGTTCGTAGAGCAGAGTGAAGACTGTGTGTTCCTAATGCAGAGTGAATACAGAATGTTCCTAATGCAGAGTGAAGACAGTGTGTTCCTAGAGCAGAGTGAAGACAGTGTGTTCCTAATGCAGAGTGAAGACAGTGAGTTCCTAGAGCAGAGTGAAGACAGTGTTCCTAATGCAGTGTGAAGACAGTGTGTTCCTAATGCAGAGTGAAGACAGTGTGTTTCTAGAGCAGAGTGAAGACAGTGTGTTCCTAGAGCAGAATGAAGACAGTGTCATCCTAGAGCAGAGTAAAGACAGTGTGTTCCTAACGCTGAATGCCTTGTATGTGCATGGAGCAGAGTGAAGACATTGTGTTCCTAATGCAGAGTGAAGACAGTGTGTTCCTAGAGCATAGTGAAGATAGTGTGTTCCTAATGCAGAGTGAAGACAGTGTGTTCCTAAAGCAGAGTGAAGACAGTATGTACCTAATGCAGAGTGAAGACCGTGTGTTCCTAATGCAGAGTGAAGACAGTGTGTTTCAAACGCAGACTTGCGGTGTATGTGCATGGATCAGAGTGAAGACAGTGTGTTCCTAGAGCATAGTGAAGATAGTGTGTTCCTAATGCAGAGTGAAGACAGTGTGTTCCTAAAGCAGAGTGAAGACAGTATGTACCTAATGCAGAGTGAAGACCGTGTGTTCCTAATGCAGAGTGAAGACAGTGTGTTCCAAACGCAGAGTTGCGGTGTATGTGCATGGATCAGAGTGAAGACAGTGTGTTCCTAGAGCATAGTGAAGACAGTGTGTTCCTAACACACAGTTGCGGTGTATGTGCATGGAGCAGAGTGGAGACAGTGTGTTCCTAGAGCAGAGTGAAAACAGTGTGTTCCTAACGCACAGTGAAGACAGTGTGTTCCTAGAGCAGAGTTGCATTGTACGTGCATGGGCAGAGTGAAGACAGTGTGTTTGTAGAGCAGAGTGAAGACTGTGTGTTCCTAATGCAGAGTGAATACAGAATGTTCCTAATGCAGAATGAAGACAGTGTGTTCCTAGAGCAGAGTGAAGACAGTGTGTTCCTAACGCAGAGTTGCATTGTACGTGCATGGAGCAGAGTGAAGACAGTGTGTTCGTAGAGCAGAGTGAAGACAGTATGTTCCTAACTCAAATTGAAGACAGTGTGTTCCTAGAGCAAAATGAAGACAGTGTGTTCCTAATGCAAAGTGAAGACAGTGCGTTCCTATGGAGAGTTGCAAAGTATGTGCATGGAGCAGAGTGAAGACAGTGTGTTCCTAGAGCAGAGTGAAGACATTGTGTTCCTGATGCAGAGTGAAGACAGTGAGTTCCTAGAGCAGAGTGAAGACAGTGTTCCTAATGCAGTGTGAAGACACTGTGTGTTCCTAATGCAGAGTGAAGACAGTGTGTTTCTAGAGCAGAGTGAAGACAGTGTGTTCCTTGAGCAGAATGAAGACAGTGTGTTCCTGTTGCAGAGTGAAGACAGTGTGTTCCTAATGCAGAGTGAAGACAGTGTGTTCCTAAAGCAGAGTTGCGAAGTATATGCATGGAGCAGAGTGAAGACAGTGTGTTCCTAGAGGACAGTGAAGACAGTGTGTTCCTAATGCAGAGTGAAGACAGTGAGTTCCAAGTGCAGAGTGAAGACAGTGTTCCTAATGCAGAGTGAAGACAGTGTATTCCTAATGCAGAGTGAAAACAGTGTGTTCCTAGAGCAGAATGAAGACAGTGTGGTCCTAAAGCAGAGTGAAGACAGTGTGTTCCTAATGCAGAGTGAAAACAGTGTCATCCTAGAGCAGAGTAAAGACAGTGTGTTCCTAACGCTGAATGCCTTGTATGTGCATGGAGCAGAGTGAAGACAGTGTGTTCCTAATGCAGAGTGAAGACAGTGTGTTCCTAGAGCATAGTGAAGATAGTGTGTTCCTAATGCAGAGTGAAGACAGTGTGTTCCTAAAGCAGAGTGAAGACAGTATGTACCTAATGCAGAGTGAAGACCGTGTGTTCCTAATGCAGAGTGAAGACAGTGTGTTCCAAACGCAGAGTTGCGGTGTATGTGCATGGATCAGAGTGAAGACAGTGTGTTGCGATTGCAGAGTGAAGACAGTGTGTTCCTAGAGCAGAGTGAAGACATTGTGTTCCTGATGCAGAGTGAAGACAGTGAATTCCTAGAGCAGAGTGAAGACAGTGTTCCTAATGCAGTGTGAAGACACTGTGTGTTCCTAATGCAGAGTGAAGACAGTGTGTTTCTAGAGCAGAGTGAACACAGTGTGTTCCTTGAGCAGAATGAAGACAGTGTGTTCCTAATGCAGAGTGAAGACAGTGTGTTCCTAATGCAGTGTGAAGACAGTGTGTTCCTAAAGCAGAGTTGCGAAGTATATGCATGGAGCAGAGTGAAGACAGTGTGTTCCTAGAGGACAGTGAAGACAGTGTGTTCCTAATGCAGAGTGAAGATAGTGAGTTCCAAGTGCAGAGTGAAGACAGTGTTCCTAATGCAGAGTGAAGACAGTGTATTCCTAATGCAGAGTGAAAACAGTGTGTTCCTAGAGCAGAATGAAGACAGTGTGATCCTAAAGCAGAGTGAAGACAGTGTGTTCCTAATGCAGAGTAAAGACAGTGTCATCCTAGAGCAGAGTAAAGACAGTGTGTTCCTAACGCTGAATGCCTTGTATGTGCATGGAGCAGAGTGAAGACAGTGTGTTCCTAATGCAGAGTGAAGACAGTGTGTTCCTAGAGCATAGTGAAGATAGTGTGTTCCTAATGCAGAGTGAAGACAGTGTGTTCCTAAAGCAGAGTGAAGACAGTATGTACCTAATGCAGAGTGAAGACCGTGTGTTCCTAATGCAGAGTGAAGACAGTGTGTTCCAAACGCAGAGTTGCGGTGTATGTGCATGGATCAGAGTGAAGACAGTGTGTTGCGATTGCAGAGTGAAGACAGTGTGTTCCTAGAGCAGAATGAAGACAGTGTGTTCCTAATGCATAGTGAAGACAGTGTGTTCCTAGAGCAGAGTGAAGACAGTGTGTTCCTAAAACAGAGTGAAGACAGTGTGTTCCTAACGCAGAGTTGCGCTGTATGTGCATGGAGCAGAGTGAAGACAGTGTGTTCCTAATGCAGAGTTGCGGTGTATGTGCATGGAGCAGAGTGAAGACAGTGTGTTCCTAGAGGAGAAAGAAGACAGTGTGTTCCTAGAGCAGAGTGAAGACAGTGTGTTTTTAGAGCAGAGTGAAGACAGTGTGTTCTTAATGCACCGTGAAGACAGTGTGTTCCTAGAGCAGAATGAAGAGAGTGTGTTCCTAATGCAGAGTGAAGTCAGTGTGTTCCTAATGCAGAGTGAAGACAGTGTGTTTCTAGAGCAGAGTGAATACAGTGTGTTCCTAACGCATAGTATAGACTGTATGTCCCTAACGCATAGTGAAGACAGTGTGTTCCTAACGCAGAGTGAAGACAGTGTGTTGCAATTGCAGAGTGAAGACAGTGTGTTCCTAGAGCAGAATGAAGACAGTGTGTTCCTAATGCAGAGTGAAAACAGTGTGTTCCTAATGCAGAGTGAAGACAGTGTGTTGTGATTGCAGAATGAAGACAGTGTGTTCCTAGAGCAGAGTGAAGACAGTGTGTTCCTAACGCATAGTTAAGACAGTGTGTACCTAACGCATAGTGAGGACAGTATGTTCCTAACGCATAGTGAAGACAGTGTGTTCCTAAAGCAGAGTTGCGAAGTATATGCATGGAGCAGAGTGAAGACAGTGTGTTCCTAGAGGACAGTGAAGACAGTGTGTTCCTAATGCAAAGTGAAGACAGTGCGTTCCTATGGAGAGTTGCGAAGTATGTGCATGGAGCAGAGTGAAGACAGTGTGTTCCTAGAGCAGAGTGAAGACATTGTGTTCCTAATGCAGAGTGAAGACAGTGAGTTCCTAGAGCAGAGTGAAGACAGTGTTCCTAATGCAGTGTGAAGACAGTGTGTTCCTAATGCAGAGTGAAGACAGTGTGTTTCTAGAGCAGAGTGAAGACAGTGTGTTCCTAGAGCAGAATGAAGACAGTGTCATCCTAGAGCAGAGTAAAGACAGTGTGTTCCTAACGCTGAATGCCTTTTATGTGCATGGAGCAGAGTGAAGACATTGTGTTCCTAATGCAGAGTGAAGACAGTGTGTTCCTAGAGCATAGTGAAGATAGTGTGTTCCTAATGCAGAGTGAAGACAGTGTGTTCCTAAAGCAGAGTGAAGACAGTATGTACCTAATGCAGAGTGAAGACCGTGTGTTCCTAATGCAGAGTGAAGACAGTGTGTTCCAAACGCAGAGTTGCGGTGTATGTGCATGGATCAGAGTGAAGACAGTGTGTTCCTAGAGCATAGTGAAGATAGTGTGTTCCTAATGCAGAGTGAAGACAGTGTGTTCCTAAAGCAGAGTGAAGACAGTATGTACCTAATGCAGAGTGAAGACCGTGTGTTCCTAATGCAGAGTGAAGACAGTGTGTTCCAAACGCAGAGTTGCGGTGTATGTGCATGGATCAGAGTGAAGACAGTGTGTTCCTAGAGCATAGTGAAGACAGTGTGTTCCTAACACACAGTTGCGGTGTATGTGCATGGAGCAGAGTGGAGACAGTGTGTTCCTAGAGCAGAGTGAAAACATTGTGTTCCTAACGCACAGTGAAGACAGTGTGTTCCTAGAGCAGAGTTGCATTGTACGTGCATGGGCAGAGTGAAGACAGTGTGTTTGTAGAGCAGAGTGAAGACTGTGTGTTCCTAATGCAGAGTGAATACAGAATGTTCCTAATGCAGAATGAAGACAGTGTGTTCCTAGAGCAGAGTGAAGACAGTGTGTTCCTAACGCAGAGTTGCATTGTACGTGCATGGAGGAGAGTGAAGACAGTGTGTTCGTAGAGCAGAGTGAAGACAGTATGTTCCTAACTCAAATTGAAGACAGTGTGTTCCTAGAGCAAAATGAAGACAGTGTGTTCCTAATGCAAAGTGAAGACAGTGCGTTCCTATGGAGAGTTGCAAAGTATGTGCATGGAGCAGAGTGAAGACAGTGTGTTCCTAGAGCAGAGTGAAGACATTGTTTTCCTGATGCAGAGTGAAGACAGTGAGTTCCTAGAGCAGAGTGAAGACAGTGTTCCTAATGCAGTGTGAAGACACTGTGTGTTCCTAATGCAGAGTGAAGACAGTGTGTTTCTAGAGCAGAGTGAAGACAGTGTGTTCCTTGAGCAGAATGAAGACAGTGTGTTCCTAATGCAGAGTGAAGACAGTGTGTTCCTAATGCAGAGTGAAGACAGTGTGTTCCTAAAGCAGAGTTGCGAAGTATATGCATGGAGCAGAGTGAAGACAGTGTGTTCCTAGAGGACAGTGAAGACAGTGTGTTCCTAATGCAGAGTGAAGACAGTGAGTTCCAAGTGCAGAGTGAAGACAGTGTTCCTAATGCAGAGTGAAGACAGTGTATTCCTAATGCAGAGTGAAAACAGTGTGTTCCTAGAGCAGAATGAAGACAGTGTGGTCCTAAAGCAGAGTGAAGACAGTGTGTTCCTAATGCAGAGTGAAGACTGTGTCATCCTAGAGCAGAGTAAAGACAGTGTGTTCCTAACGCTGAATGCCTTGTATGTGCATGGAGCAGAGTGAAGACAGTGTGTTCCTAATGCAGAGTGAAGACAGTGTGTTCCTAGAGCATAGTGAAGATAGTGTGTTCCTAATGCAGAGTGAAGACAGTGTGTTCCTAAAGCAGAGTGAAGACAGTATGTACCTAATGCAGAGTGAAGACCGTGTGTTCCTAATGCAGAGTGAAGACAGTGTGTTCCAAACGCAGAGTTGCGGTGTATGTGCATGGATCAGAGTGAAGACAGTGTGTTGCGATTGCAGAGTGAAGACAGTGTGTTCCTAGAGCAGAGTGAAGACATTGTGTTCCTGATGCAGAGTGAAGACAGTGAATTCCTAGAGCAGAGTGAAGACAGTGTTCCTAATGCAGTGTGAAGACACTGTGTGTTCCTAATGCAGAGTGAAGACAGTGTGTTTCTAGAGCAGAGTGAACACAGTGTGTTCCTTGAGCAGAATGAAGACAGTGTGTTCCTAATGCAGAGTGAAGACAGTGTGTTCCTAATGCAGAGTGAAGACAGTGTGTTCCTAAAGCAGAGTTGCGAAGTATATGCATGGAGCAGAGTGAAGACAGTGTGTTCCTAGAGGACAGTGAAGACAGTGTGTTCCTAATGCAGAGTGAAGACAGTGAGTTCCAAGTGCAGAGTGAAGACAGTGTTCCTAATGCAGAGTGAAGACAGTGTATTCCTAATGCAGAGTGAAAACAGTGTGTTCCTAGAGCAGAATGAAGACAGTGTGATCCTAAAGCAGAGTGAAGACAGTGTGTTCCTAATGCAGAGTGAAGACAGTGTCATCCTAGAGCAGAGTAAAGACAGTGTGTTCCTAACGCTGAATGCCTTGTATGTGCATGGAGCAGAGTGAAGACAGTGTGTTCCTAATGCAGAGTGAAGACAGTGTGTTCCTAGAGCATAGTGAAGATAGTGTGTTCCTAATGCAGAGTGAAGACAGTGTGTTCCTAAAGCAGAGTGAAGACAGTATGTACCTAATGCAGAGTGAAGACCGTGTGTTCCTAATGCAGAGTGAAGACAGTGTGTTCCAAACGCAGAGTTGCGGTGTATGTGCATGGATCAGAGTGAAGACAGTGTGTTGCGATTGCAGAGTGAAGACAGTGTGTTCCTAGAGCAGAATGAAGACAGTGTGTTCCTAGGCATAGTGAAGACAGTGTGTTCCTAGAGCAGAGTGAAGACAGTGTGTTCCTAAAACAGAGTGAAGACAGTGTGTTCCTAACGCAGAGTTGCGCTGTATGTGCATGGAGCAGAGTGAAGACAGTGTGTTCCTAATGCAGAGTTGCGGTGTATGTGCATGGAGCAGAGTGAAGACAGTGTGTTCCTAGAGCAGAGTGAAGACAGTATGTTCCTAACGCAGAGTGAATCAAGTGTGTTCCTAGAGGAGAAAGAAGACAGTGTGTTCCTAGAGCAGAGTGAAGACAGTGTGTTTTTAGAGCAGAGTGAAGACAGTGTGTTCTTAATGCACCGTGAAGACAGTGTGTTCCTAGAGCAGAATGAAGAGAGTGTGTTCCTAATGCAGAGTGAAGTCAGTGTGTTCCTAATGCAGAGTGAAGACATTGTGTTTCTAGAGCAGAGTGAAGACAGTGTGTTCCTAACGCATAGTATAGACTGTATGTTCCTAACGCATAGTGAAGACAGTGTGTTCCTAACGCAGAGTGAAGACAGTGTGTTGCAATTGCAGAGTGAAGACAGTGTGTTCCTAGAGCAGAATGAAGACAGTGTGTTCCTAATGCAGAGTGAAAACAGTGTGTTCCTAATGCAGAGTGAAGACAGTGTGTTGTGATTGCAGAATGAAGACAGTGTGTTCCTAGAGCAGAGTGAAGACAGTGTGTTCCTAACGCATAGTTAAGACAGTGTGTACCTAACGCATAGTGAGGACAGTATGTTCCTAACGCATAGTGAAGACAGTGTGTTCCTAAAGCAGAGTTGCGAAGTATATGCATGGAGCAGAGTGAAGACAGTGTGTTCCTAGAGGACAGTGAAGACAGTGTGTTCCTAATGCAGAGTGAAGACAGTGAGTTCCAAGTGCAGAGGGAAGACAGTGTTCCTAATGCAGAGTGAAGACAGTGTATTCCTAATGCAGAGTGAAAACAGTGTGTTCCTAGAGCAGAATGAAGACAGTGTGATCCTAAAGCAGAGTGAAGACAGTGTGTTCCTAATGCAGAGTGAAGACAGTGTCATCCTAGAGCAGAGTAAAGACAGTGTGTTCCTAACGCTGAATGCCTTGTATGTGCATGGAGCAGAGTGAAGACAGTGTGTTCCTAATGCAGAGTGAAGACAGTGTGTTCCTAGAGCATAGTGAAGATAGTGTGTTCCTAATGCAGAGTGAAGACAGTGTGTTCCTAAAGCAGAGTGAAGACAGTATGTACCTAATGCAGAGTGAAGACCGTGTGTTCCTAATGCAGAGTGAAGACAGTGTGTTCCAAACGCAGAGTTGCGGTGTATGTGCATGGATCAGAGTGAAGACAGTGTGTTCCTAGAGCATAGTGAAGACAGTGTGTTCCTAACACACAGTTGCAGTGTATGTGCATGGAGCAGAGTGGAGACAGTGTGTTCCTAGAGCAGAGTGAAAACAGTGTGTTCCTAACGCACAGTGAAGACAGTGTGTTCCTAGAGCAGAGTTGCATTGTACTTGCATGGGCAGAGTGAAGACAGTGTGTTTGTAGAGCAGAGTGAAGACTGTGTGTTCCTAATGCAGAGTGAATACAGAATGTTCCTAATGCAGAATGAAGACAGTGTGTTCCTAGAGCAGAGTGAAGACAGTGTGTTCCTAACGCAGAGTTGCATTGTACGTGCATGGAGCAGAGTGAAGACAGTGTGTTCGTAGAGCAGAGTGAAGACAGTATGTTCCTAACTCAAATTGAAGACAGTGTGTTCCTAGAGCAAAATGAAGACAGTGTGTTCCTAATGCAAAGTGAAGACAGTGCGTTCCTATGGAGAGTTGCAAAGTATGTGCATGGAGCAGAGTGAAGACAGTGTGTTCCTAGAGCAGAGTGAAGACATTGTGTTCCTGATGCAGAGTGAAGACAGTGAGTTCCTAGAGCAGAGTGAAGACAGTGTTCCTAATGCAGTGTGAAGACACTGTGTGTTCCTAATGCAGAGTGAAGACAGTGTGTTTCTAGAGCAGAGTGAAGACAGTGTGTTCCTTGAGCAGAATGAAGACAGTGTGTTCCTAATGCAGAGTGAAGACAGTGTGTTCCTAATGCAGAGTGAAGACAGTGTGTTCCTAAAGCAGAGTTGCGAAGTATATGCATGGAGCAGAGTGAAGACAGTGTGTTCCTAGAGCAGAGTGAAGACATTGTGTTCCTGATGCAGAGTGAAGACAGTGAGTTCCTAGAGCAGAGTGAAGACAGTGTTCCTAATGCAGTGTGAAGACACTGTGTGTTCCTAATGCAGAGTGAAGACAGTGTGTTTCTAGAGCAGAGTGAAGACAGTGTTTTCCTTGAGCAGAATGAAGACAGTGTGTTCCTAATGCAGAGTGAAGACAGTGTGTTCCTAATGCAGAGTGAAGACAGTGTGTTCCTAAAGCAGAGTTGCGAAGTATATGCATGGAGCAGAGTGAAGACAGTGTGTTCCTAGAGGACAGTGAAGACAGTGTGTTCCTAATGCAGAGTGAAGACAGTGAGTTCCAAGTGCAGAGTGAAGACAGTGTTCCTAATGCAGAGTGAAGACAGTGTATTCCTAATGCAGAGTGAAAACAGTGTGTTCCTAGAGCAGAATGAAGACAGTGTGGTCCTAAAGCAGAGTGAAGACAGTGTGTTCCTAATGCAGAGTGAAGACAGTGTCATCCTAGAGCAGAGTAAAGACAGTGTGTTCCTAACGCTGAATGCCTTGTATGTGCATGGAGCAGAGTGAAGACAGTGTGTTCCTAATGCAGAATGAAGACAGTGTGTTCCTAGAGCATAGTGAAGATAGTGTGTTCCTAATGCAGAGTGAAGACAGTGTGTTCCTAAAGCAGAGTGAAGACAGTATGTACCTAATGCAGAGTGAAGACCGTGTGTTCCTAATGCAGAGTGAAGACAGTGTGTTCCAAACGCAGAGTTGCGGTGTATGTGCATGGATCAGAGTGAAGACAGTGTGTTGCGATTGCAGAGTGAAGACAGTGTGTTCCTAGAGCAGAGTGAAGACATTGTGTTCCTGATGCAGAGTGAAGACAGTGAATTCCTAGAGCAGAGTGAAGACAGTGTTCCTAATGCAGTGTGAAGACACTGTGTGTTCCTAATGCAGAGTGAAGACAGTGTGTTTCTAGAGCAGAGTGAACACAGTGTGTTCCTTGAGCAGAATGAAGACAGTGTGTTCCTAATGCAGAGTGAAGACAGTGTGTTCCTAATGCAGAGTGAAGACAGTGTGTTCCTAAAGCAGAGTTGCGAAGTATATGCATGGAGCAGAGTGAAGACAGTGTGTTCCTAGAGGACAGTGAAGACAGTGTGTTCCTAATGCAGAGTGAAGACAGTGAGTTCCAAGTGCAGAGTGAAGACAGTGTTCCTAATGCAGAGTGAAGACAGTGTATTCCTAATGCAGAGTGAAAACAGTGTGTTCCTAGAGCAGAATGAAGACAGTGTGATCCTAAAGCAGAGTGAAGACAGTGTGTTCCTAATGCAGAGTGAAGACAGTGTCATCCTAGAGCAGAGTAAAGACAGTGTGTTCCTAACGCTGAATGCCTTGTATGTGCATGGAGCAGAGTGAAGACAGTGTGTTCCTAATGCAGAGTGAAGACAGTGTGTTCCTAGAGCATAGTGAAGATAGTGTGTTCCTAATGCAGAGTGAAGACAGTGTGTTCCTAAAGCAGAGTGAAGACAGTATGTACCTAATGCAGAGTGAAGACCGTGTGTTCCTAATGCAGAGTGAAGACAGTGTGTTCCAAACGCAGAGTTGCGGTGTATGTGCATGGATCAGAGTGAAGACAGTGTGTTGCGATTGCAGAGTGAAGACAGTGTGTTCCTAGAGCAGAATGAAGACAGTGTGTTCCTAGGCATAGTGAAGACAGTGTGTTCCTAGAGCAGAGTGAAGACAGTGTGTTCCTAAAACAGAGTGAAGACAGTGTGTTCCTAACGCAGAGTTGCGCTGTATGTGCATGGAGCAGAGTGAAGACAGTGTGTTCCTAATGCAGAGTTGCGGTGTATGTGCATGGAGCAGAGTGAAGACAGTGTGTTCCTAGAGCAGAGTGAAGACAGTATGTTCCTAACGCAGAGTGAATCAAGTGTGTTCCTAGAGGAGAAAGAAGACAGTGTGTTCCTAGAGCAGAGTGAAGACAGTGTGTTTTTAGAGCAGAGTGAAGACAGTGTGTTCTTAATGCACCGTGAAGACAGTGTGTTCCTAGAGCAGAATGAAGAGAGTGTGTTCCTAATGCAGAGTGAAGTCAGTGTGTTCCTAATGCAGAGTGAAGACATTGTGTTTCTAGAGCAGAGTGAAGACAGTGTGTTCCTAACGCATAGTATAGACTGTATGTTCCTAACGCATAGTGAAGACAGTGTGTTCCTAACGCAGAGTGAAGACAGTGTGTTGCAATTGCAGAGTGAAGACAGTGTGTTCCTAGAGCAGAATGAAGACAGTGTGTTCCTAATGCAGAGTGAAAACAGTGTGTTCCTAATGCAGAGTGAAGACAGTGTGTTGTGATTGCAGAATGAAGACAGTGTGTTCCTAGAGCAGAGTGAAGACAGTGTGTTCCTAACGCATAGTTAAGACAGTGTGTACCTAACGCATAGTGAGGACAGTATGTTCCTAACGCATAGTGAAGACAGTGTGTTCCTAAAGCAGAGTTGCGAAGTATATGCATGGAGCAGAGTGAAGACAGTGTGTTCCTAGAGGACAGTGAAGACAGTGTGTTCCTAATGCAGAGTGAAGACAGTGAGTTCCAAGTGCAGAGGGAAGACAGTGTTCCTAATGCAGAGTGAAGACAGTGTATTCCTAATGCAGAGTGAAAACAGTGTGTTCCTAGAGCAGAATGAAGACAGTGTGATCCTAAAGCAGAGTGAAGACAGTGTGTTCCTAATGCAGAGTGAAGACAGTGTCATCCTAGAGCAGAGTAAAGACAGTGTGTTCCTAACGCTGAATGCCTTGTATGTGCATGGAGCAGAGTGAAGACAGTGTGTTCCTAATGCAGAGTGAAGACAGTGTGTTCCTAGAGCATAGTGAAGATAGTGTGTTCCTAATGCAGAGTGAAGACAGTGTGTTCCTAAAGCAGAGTGAAGACAGTATGTACCTAATGCAGAGTGAAGACCGTGTGTTCCTAATGCAGAGTGAAGACAGTGTGTTCCAAACGCAGAGTTGCGGTGTATGTGCATGGATCAGAGTGAAGACAGTGTGTTCCTAGAGCATAGTGAAGACAGTGTGTTCCTAACACACAGTTGCAGTGTATGTGCATGGAGCAGAGTGGAGACAGTGTGTTCCTAGAGCAGAGTGAAAACAGTGTGTTCCTAACGCACAGTGAAGACAGTGTGTTCCTAGAGCAGAGTTGCATTGTACTTGCATGGGCAGAGTGAAGACAGTGTGTTTGTAGAGCAGAGTGAAGACTGTGTGTTCCTAATGCAGAGTGAATACAGAATGTTCCTAATGCAGAATGAAGACAGTGTGTTCCTAGAGCAGAGTGAAGACAGTGTGTTCCTAACGCAGAGTTGCATTGTACGTGCATGGAGCAGAGTGAAGACAGTGTGTTCGTAGAGCAGAGTGAAGACAGTATGTTCCTAACTCAAATTGAAGACAGTGTGTTCCTAGAGCAAAATGAAGACAGTGTGTTCCTAATGCAAAGTGAAGACAGTGCGTTCCTATGGAGAGTTGCAAAGTATGTGCATGGAGCAGAGTGAAGACAGTGTGTTCCTAGAGCAGAGTGAAGACATTGTGTTCCTGATGCAGAGTGAAGACAGTGAGTTCCTAGAGCAGAGTGAAGACAGTGTTCCTAATGCAGTGTGAAGACACTGTGTGTTCCTAATGCAGAGTGAAGACAGTGTGTTTCTAGAGCAGAGTGAAGACAGTGTGTTCCTTGAGCAGAATGAAGACAGTGTGTTCCTAATGCAGAGTGAAGACAGTGTGTTCCTAATGCAGAGTGAAGACAGTGTGTTCCTAAAGCAGAGTTGCGAAGTATATGCATGGAGCAGAGTGAAGACAGTGTGTTCCTAGAGCAGAGTGAAGACATTGTGTTCCTGATGCAGAGTGAAGACAGAGAGTTCCTAGAGCAGAGTGAAGACAGTGTTCCTAATGCAGTGTGAAGACACTGTGTGTTCCTAATGCAGAGTGAAGACAGTGTGTTTCTAGAGCAGAGTGAAGACAGTGTGTTCCTTGAGCAGAATGAAGACAGTGTGTTCCTAATGCAGAGTGAAGACAGTGTGTTCCTAATGCAGAGTGAAGACAGTGTGTTCCTAAAGCAGAGTTGCGAAGTATATGCATGGAGCAGAGTGAAGACAGTGTGTTCCTAGAGGACAGTGAAGACAGTGTGTTCCTAATGCAGAGTGAAGACAGTGAGTTCCAAGTGCAGAGTGAAGACAGTGTTCCTAATGCAGAGTGAAGACAGTGTATTCCTAATGCAGAGTGAAAACAGTGTGTTCCTAGAGCAGAATGAAGACAGTGTGGTCCTAAAGCAGAGTGAAGACAGTGTGTTCCTAATGCAGAGTGAAGACAGTGTCATCCTAGAGCAGAGTAAAGACAGTGTGTTCCTAACGCTGAATGCCTTGTATGTGCATGGAGCAGAGTGAAGACAGTGTGTTCCTAATGCAGAATGAAGACAGTGTGTTCCTAGAGCATAGTGAAGATAGTGTGTTCCTAATGCAGAGTGAAGACAGTGTGTTCCTAAAGCAGAGTGAAGACAGTATGTACCTAATGCAGAGTGAAGACCGTGTGTTCCTAATGCAGAGTGAAGACAGTGTGTTCCAAACGCAGAGTTGCGGTGTATGTGCATGGATCAGAGTGAAGACAGTGTGTTGCGATTGCAGAGTGAAGACAGTGTGTTCCTAGAGCAGAGTGAAGACATTGTGTTCCTGATGCAGAGTGAAGACAGTGAATTCCTAGAGCAGAGTGAAGACAGTGTTCCTAATGCAGTGTGAAGACACTGTGTGTTCCTAATGCAGAGTGAAGACAGTGTGTTTCTAGAGCAGAGTGAACACAGTGTGTTCCTTGAGCAGAATGAAGACAGTGTGTTCCTAATGCAGAGTGAAGACAGTGTGTTCCTAATGCAGAGTGAAGACAGTGTGTTCCTAAAGCAGAGTTGCGAAGTATATGCATGGAGCAGAGTGAAGACAGTGTGTTCCTAGAGGACAGTGAAGACAGTGTGTTCCTAATGCAGAGTGAAGACAGTGAGTTCCAAGTGCAGAGTGAAGACAGTGTTCCTAATGCAGAGTGAAGACAGTGTATTCCTAATGCAGAGTGAAAACAGTGTGTTCCTAGAGCAGAATGAAGACAGTGTGATCCTAAAGCAGAGTGAAGACAGTGTGTTCCTAATGCAGAGTGAAGACAGTGTCATCCTAGAGCAGAGTAAAGACAGTGTGTTCCTAACGCTGAATGCCTTGTATGTGCATGGAGCAGAGTGAAGACAGTGTGTTCCTAATGCAGAGTGAAGACAGTGTGTTCCTAGAGCATAGTGAAGATAGTGTGTTCCTAATGCAGAGTGAAGACAGTGTGTTCCTAAAGCAGAGTGAAGACAGTATGTACCTAATGCAGAGTGAAGACCGTGTGTTCCTAATGCAGAGTGAAGACAGTGTGTTCCAAACGCAGAGTTGCGGTGTATGTGCATGGATCAGAGTGAAGACAGTGTGTTGCGATTGCAGAGTGAAGACAGTGTGTTCCTAGAGCAGAATGAAGACAGTGTGTTCCTAGGCATAGTGAAGACAGTGTGTTCCTAGAGCAGAGTGAAGACAGTGTGTTCCTAAAACAGAGTGAAGACAGTGTGTTCCTAACGCAGAGTTGCGCTGTATGTGCATGGAGCAGAGTGAAGACAGTGTGTTCCTAATGCAGAGTTGCGGTGTATGTGCATGGAGCAGAGTGAAGACAGTGTGTTCCTAGAGCAGAGTGAAGACAGTATGTTCCTAACGCAGAGTGAATCAAGTGTGTTCCTAGAGGAGAAAGAAGACAGTGTGTTCCTAGAGCAGAGTGAAGACAGTGTGTTTTTAGAGCAGAGTGAAGACAGTGTGTTCTTAATGCACCGTGAAGACAGTGTGTTCCTAGAGCAGAATGAAGAGAGTGTGTTCCTAATGCAGAGTGAAGTCAGTGTGTTCCTAATGCAGAGTGAAGACATTGTGTTTCTAGAGCAGAGTGAAGACAGTGTGTTCCTAACGCATAGTATAGACTGTATGTTCCTAACGCATAGTGAAGACAGTGTGTTCCTAACGCAGAGTGAAGACAGTGTGTTGCAATTGCAGAGTGAAGACAGTGTGTTCCTAGAGCAGAATGAAGACAGTGTGTTCCTAATGCAGAGTGAAAACAGTGTGTTCCTAATGCAGAGTGAAGACAGTGTGTTGTGATTGCAGAATGAAGACAGTGTGTTCCTAGAGCAGAGTGAAGACAGTGTGTTCCTAACGCATAGTTAAGACAGTGTGTACCTAACGCATAGTGAGGACAGTATGTTCCTAACGCATAGTGAAGACAGTGTGTTCCTAAAGCAGATTTGCGAAGTATATGCATGGAGCAGAGTGAAGACAGTGTGTTCCTAGAGGACAGTGAAGACAGTGTGTTCCTAATGCAGAGTGAAGACAGTGAGTTCCAAGTGCAGAGGGAAGACAGTGTTCCTAATGCAGAGTGAAGACAGTGTATTCCTAATGCAGAGTGAAAACAGTGTGTTCCTAGAGCAGAATGAAGACAGTGTGATCCTAAAGCAGAGTGAAGACAGTGTGTTCCTAATGCAGAGTGAAGACAGTGTCATCCTAGAGCAGAGTAAAGACAGTGTGTTCCTAACGCTGAATGCCTTGTATGTGCATGGAGCAGAGTGAAGACAGTGTGTTCCTAATGCAGAGTGAAGACAGTGTGTTCCTAGAGCATAGTGAAGATAGTGTGTTCCTAATGCAGAGTGAAGACAGTGTGTTCCTAAAGCAGAGTGAAGACAGTATGTACCTAATGCAGAGTGAAGACCGTGTGTTCCTAATGCAGAGTGAAGACAGTGTGTTCCTAACACACAGTTGCAGTGTATGTGCATGGAGCAGAGTGGAGACAGTGTGTTCCTAGAGCAGAGTGAAAACAGTGTGTTCCTAACGCACAGTGAAGACAGTGTGTTCCTAGAGCAGAGTTGCATTGTACGTGCATGGGCAGAGTGAAGACAGTGTGTTTGTAGAGCAGAGTGAAGACTGTGTGTTCCTAATGCAGAGTGAATACAGAATGTTCCTAATGCAGAATGAAGACAGTGTGTTCCTAGAGCAGAGTGAAGACAGTGTGTTCCTAACGCAGAGTTGCATTGTACGTGCATGGAGCAGAGTGAAGACAGTGTGTTCGTAGAGCAGAGTGAAGACAGTATGTTCCTAACTCAAATTGAAGACAGTGTGTTCCTAGAGCAAAATGAAGACAGTGTGTTCCTAATGCAAAGTGAAGACAGTGCGTTCCTATGGAGAGTTGCAAAGTATGTGCATGGAGCAGAGTGAAGACAGTGTGTTCCTAGAGCAGAGTGAAGACATTGTGTTCCTGATGCAGAGTGAAGACAGTGAGTTCCTAGAGCAGAGTGAAGACAGTGTTCCTAATGCAGTGTGAAGACACTGTGTGTTCCTAATGCAGAGTGAAGACAGTGTGTTTCTAGAGCAGAGTGAAGACAGTGTGTTCCTTGAGCAGAATGAAGACAGTGTGTTCCTAATGCAGAGTGAAGACAGTGTGTTCCTAATGCAGAGTGAAGACAGTGTGTTCCTAACGCTGAATGCCTTGTATGTGCATGGAGCAGAGTGAAGACAATGTGTTCCTAATGCAGAGTGAAGACAGTGTGTTCCTAGAGCATAGTGAAGATAGTGTGTTCCTAATGCAGAGTGAAGACAGTGTGTTCCTAAAGCAGACTGAAGACAGTATGTACCTAATGCAGAGTGAAGACCGTGTGTTCCTAATGCAGAGTGAAGACAGTGTGTTCCAAACACAGAGTTGCGGTGTATGTGCATGGATCAGAGTGAAGACAGTGTGTTGCGATTGCAGAGTGAAGACAGTGTGTTCCTAGAGCAGAATGAAGACAGTGTGTTCCTAATACAGAGTGAAGACAGTGTGTTCCTAGAGCAGAGTGAAGACAGTGTGTTCCTAAAACAGAGTGAAGACAGTGTGTTCCTAGAGCGGAGTGAAGACAGTGTGTTCGTAATGCAGAGGGAAGACAGTTAGTTCCTAGAGCAGAGTGAAGACAGTGTTCCTAAATCAGAGTGAAGACAGTGTATTCCTAATGCAGAGTGAGGACCCTGTTTTCCTAATGCAGAGTGAAGACAGTGTGTTCCTCAAGCAGAGTGAAGACAGTGTGTTCCTAATGCAGAGTTGCGGTGTATGTGCATGGAGCAGAGTGAAGACAGTGTGTTCCTAGAACAGAGTGAAGACAGTATGTTCCTAACGCAGAGTGAATCTAGTGTGTTCCTAGAAAAGAAAGAAGACAGTGTGTTCCTAGAGCAGAGTGAAGACAGTGTGTTCCTAGAGCAGAGTGAAGACAGTGTGTTCTTAATGCACCGTGAAGACAGTGTGTTCCTAGAGCAGAATGAAGAGAGTGTGTTCCTAATGCAGAGTGAAGACAGTGTGTTCCTAGAGCAGAGTGAAGACAGTGTGTTCCTAAAACAGAGTGAAGACAGTGTGTTCCTAACGCAGAGTTGCGGTGTATGTTCAAGGAGCAGAGTGAAGACAGTGTGTTCCTAGAGCAAAGTGAAGACAGTGTGTACCTAACGCAAAGTGAATACAGTGTGTTACTAATGCAGAGTGAAGACACTGTGTTCCTAAGGCAGAGTGAAGACAGTGTGTTCCTAATGCAGGTTTGCGGTGTATATGCATGGAGCTGAGTGAAGACAGAGTCTTCCTAGAGCAGAGTGAAGACAGTGTGTTCCTAGAGCAGAATGAAGACAGTGTGTTCCTAACGCAGAGTGAAGACAGTGGGTTCCTATTGCAGAGTTGTGAAGTATGTGCATGGAACAGTGTGAAGACAGTGTGTTCCTAGAGCAGAGTGAAGACAGTGTGTTCGTATGCAGAGGGAAGACAGTGAGTTCCTAGAGCAGAGTGAAGACAGTGTTCCTAAATCAGAGTGAAGACAGTGTGTTCCTAATGCAGAGTGAAGACCGTGTGTTCCTAATGCAGAGTGAAGACAGTGTGTTCCTAGAGCAGAGTGAAGACAGTATGTTCCTAACGCAGAGTGAATCAAGTGTGTTCCTAGAGGAGAAAGAAGACAGTGTGTTCCTAGGGCAGAGTGAAGGAGTGTGTTCCTAGAGCAGAGTGAAGACAGTGTGTTCCTAATGCAGAGTGAAGTCAGTGTGTTCCTAATGCAGAGTGAAGACAGTGTGTTCCTAACGCATAGTATAGACTGTATGTTCCTAACGCATAGTGAAGACAGTGTGTTCCTAACGCAGAGTGAAGACAGTGTGTTGCAATTGCAGAGTGAAGACAGTGTGTTCCTAGAGCAGAATGAAGACAGTGTGTTCCTAATGCAGAGTGAAGACAGTGTATTCCTAATGCAGAGTGAAGACAGTGTGTTGCGATTGCAGAGTGAAGACAGTGTGTTCCTGATGCAAAGTGAAGACAGTGTGTTCCTAGAGCAGAGTGAAGACAGTGTGTTCCTAATGCAGAGTGAAGACAGTGTGTTCCTAATGCAGAGTGAAGACAGTGTCTTCCTAGAGCAGAGTTAAGACAGTGTGTTCCTAACGCATAGTGAAGACAGTGTGTTCCTAAAGCAGAGTTGCGGTGTATGTGCATGGAGCAGAGTGAAGACAGTGTGTTCCTCGAGCAGAATGAAAACAATATATTCCTAACGCATAGTGAAGACAGTGTGTTCCTAGAGCAGAATGAAGGCAGTTTGTTCCTAACGTAGAGTTAATACAGTATGTTCCTACAGCAGAGTGAAGACAGTGTGTTCCTTGAGCAGAATGAAGACAGTGTGTTCCTAATGCAGAGTGAAGACAGTTTGTTCCTAGAGCATAGTGAAGACAGTGTGTTCCTAACACAGAGTTGCGGTGTATGTGCATGGAGTAGAGTGGAGACTGTATGTTCCTAGAGCAGAGTGAAGACAGTGTGTTCCTAACGCAGAGTTGCGGTGTATGTGCATGGAGCTGAATGAAGACAGTGTGTTCCTAGAGCAGAGTGAAGAGAGTGTGTTCCTAGAGCAGAAAGAAGACATTGTGTTCATAATGAAGAGTGAAGAGAGTGTGTTCCTAATGCAGAGTGAAGACAGTTTGTTCCTAGTGCATAGTGAAGACAGTGTGTTCCTAACACAGAGTAGCGGTGTATGTGCATGGGGTAGAGTGAAGACAGTGTGTTCCTAGAGCATAGTGAAGACAGTGTGTTCCTAACACAGAGTTGCGGTGTATGTGCATGGAGCAGAGTGGAGACAGTGTGTTCCTAGAGCAGAGTGAAAACAGTGTGTTCCTAACGCACAGTGAAGACAGTGTGTTCCTAGAGCAGAGTTGCATTGTACGTGCATGGGCCAGAGTGAAGACAGTGTGTTTGTAGAGCAGAGTGAAGACTGTGTGTTCCTAATGCAGAGTGAATACAGAATGTTCCTAATGCAGAGTGAAGACAGTGTGTTCCTAGAGCAGAGTGAAGACAGTGTGTTCCTAACACAGAGTTGCATTGTACGTGCATGGAGCAGAGTGAAGACAGTGTTTTCGTAGAGCAGAGTGAAGACAGTATGTTCCTAACTCAAATTGAAGACAGTGTGTTCCTAGAGCAAAATGAAGACAGTGTGTTCCTAATGCAAAATGAAGACAGTGCGTTCCTATGGAGAGTTGCAAAGTATGTGCATGGAGCAGAGTGAAGACAGTGTGTTCCTAGAGCAGAGTGAAGACATTGTGTTCCTGATGCAGAGTGAAGACAGTGAATTCCTAGAGCAGAGTGAAGACAGTGTTCCTAATGCAGTGTGAAGACACTGTGTGTTCCTAATGCAGAGTGAAGACAGTGTGTTTCTAGAGCAGAGTGAACACAGTGTGTTCCTTGAGCAGAATGAAGACAGTGTGTTCCTAATGCAGAGTGAAGACAGTGTGTTCCTAATGCAGAGTTAAGACAGTGTGTTCCTAAAGCAGAGTTGCGAAGTATATGCATGGAGCAGAGTGAAGACAGTGTGTTCCTAGAGGACAGTGAAGACAGTGTGTTCCTAATGCAGAGTGAAGACAGTGAGTTCCAAGTGCAGAGTGAAGACAGTGTTCCTAATGCAGAGTGAAGACAGTGTATTCCTAATGCAGAGTGAAAACAGTGTGTTCCTAGAGCAGAATGAAGACAGTGTGTTCCTAATGCAGAGTGAAGACAGTGTGTTCCTAGAGCAGAGTGAAGACAGTGTGTTCCTAGAGCAGAGTGAAGACAGTGTGTTCTTAATGCACCGTGAAGACAGTGTGTTCCTAGAGCAGAATGAAGAGAGTGTGTTCCTAATGCAGAGTGAAGACAGTGTGTTCCTAGAGCAGAGTGAAGACAGTGTGTTCCTAAAACAGAGTGAAGACAGTGTGTTCCTAACGCAGAGTTGCGGTGTATGTTCAAGGAGCATAGTGAAGACAGTGTGTTCCTAGAGAAGAGTGAAGACAGTGTGTACCTAACGCAAAGTGAATACAGTGTGTTACTAATGCAGAGTGAAGTCACTGTGTTCCTAAGGCAGAGTGAAGACAGTGTGTTCCTAATGCAGGTTTGCGGTGTATATGCATGGAGCTGAGTGAAGACAGTGTCTTCCTAGAGCAGAGTGAAGACAGTGTGTTCCTAGAGCAGAATGAAGACAGTGTGTTCCTAACGCAGAGTGAAGACAGTGGGTTCCTATTGCAGAGTTGTGAGGTATGTGCATGGAACAGTGTGAAGACAGTGTGTTCCTAGAGCAGAGTGAAGACAGTGTGTTCGTAATGCAGAGGGAAGACAGTGAGTTCCTAGAGCAGAGTGAAGACAGTGTTCCTAAATCAGAGTGAAGACAGTGTGTTCCTAATGCAGAGTGAAGACCGTGTGTTCCTAATGCAGAGTGAAAACAGTGTGTTCCTAGAGCAGAGTGAAGACAGTATGTTCCTAACGCAGAGTGAATCAAGTGTGTTCCTAGAGGAGAAAGAAGACAGTGTGTTCCTAGGGCAGAGTGAAGGAGTGTGTTCCTAGAGCAGAGTGAAGACAGTGTGTTCCTAATGCAGAGTGAAGTAAGTGTGTTCCTAATGCAGAGTGAAGACAGTGTGTTCCTAACGCATAGTATAGACTGTATGTTCCTAACGCATAGTGAAGACAGTGTGTTCCTAACGCAGAGTGAAGACAGTGTGTTGCGATTGCAGAGTGAAGACTGTGTGTTCCTAGAGCAGAATGAAGACAGTGTGTTCCTAATGCAGAGTGAAGACAGTGTGTTCCTAATGCAGAGTGAAGACAGTGTGTTGCGATTGCAGAGCGAAGACAGTGTGTTCCTAATGCAGAGTGAAGACAGTGTGTTCCTAGAGCATAGTGAAGATAGTGTGTTCCTAATGCAGAGTGAAGACAGTGTGTTCCTAAAGCAGAGTGAAGACAGTATGTACCTAATGCAGAGTGAAGACCGTGTGTTCCTAATGCAGAGTGAAGACAGTGTGTTCCAAACGCAGAGTTGCGGTGTATGTGCATGGATCAGAGTGAAGACAGTGTGTTGCGATTGCAGAGTGAAGACAGTGTGTTCCTAGAGCAGAATGAAGACAGTGTGTTCCTAATGCATAGTGAAGACAGTGTGTTCCTGGAGCTGAGTGAAGACAGTGTGTTCCTAAAACAGAGTGAAGACAGTGTGTTCCTAACGCAGAGTTGCGCTGTATGTGCATGGAGCAGAGTGAAGACAGTGTGTTCCTAATGCAGAGTTGCGGTGTATGTGCATAGAGCAGAGTGAAGACAGTGTGTTCCTAGAGCAGAGTGAAGACAGTATGTTCCTAACGCAGAGTGAATCAAGTGTGTTCCTAGAGGAGAAAGAAGACAGTGTGTTCCTAGAGCAGAGTGAAGACAGTGTGTTTTTAGAGCAGAGTGAAGACAGTGTGTTCTTAATGCACCGTGAAGACAGTGTGTTCCTAGAGCAGAATGAAGAGAGTGTGTTCCTAATGCAGAGTGAAGTCCTTGTGTTCCTAATGCAGAGTGAAGACAGTGTGTTTCTAGAGCAGAGTGAAGACAGTGTGTTCCTAACGCATAGTATAGACTGTATGTTCCTAACGCATAGTGAAGACAGTGTGTTCCTAACGCAGAGTGAAGACAGTGTGTTGCAATTGCAGAGTGAAGACAGTGTGTTCCTAGAGCAGAATGAAGACAGTGTGTTCCTAATGCAGAGTGAAAACAGTGTGTTCCTAATGCAGAGTGAAGACAGTGTGTTGTGATTGCAGAATGAAGACAGTGTGTTCCTAGAGCAGAGTGAAGACAGTGTGTTGCAATTGCAGAGTGAAGACAGTGTGTTCCTAGAGCAGAATGAAGACAGTGTGTTCCTAATGCAGAGTGAAAACAGTGTGTTCCTAATGCAGAGTGAAGACAGTGTGTTGTGATTGCAGAGTGAAGACTGTGTGTTCCTAATGCAGAGTGAAGACAGTGTGTTCCTAGAGCAGAGTGAAGACAGTGTGTTCCTAGAGCAGAGTGAAGACAGTGTGTTCTTAATGCACCGTGAAGACAGTGTGTTCCTAGAGCAGAATGAAGAGAGTGTGTTCCTAATGCAGAGTGAAGTCAGTGTGTTCCTAATGCAGAGTGAAGACAGTGTGTTCCTAGAGCAGAGTGAAGACCGTGTGTTCCTAACGCATAGTATAGACTGTATGTTCCTAACGCATAGTGAAGACAGTGTGTTCCTAATGGAGAGTTGCGGTGTATGTGCATGGAGCAGAGTGAAGACAGTGTGAAGACAGTATGTTCCTAACGCAGAGTGAATCAAGTGTGTTCCTAGAGGAGAAAGAAGACAGTGTGTTCCTAGAGCAGAGTGAAGACAGTGTGTTCATAGAGCAGAGTGAAGACAGTGTGTTCTTAATGCACCGTGAAGACAGTGTGTTCCTAGAGCAGAATGAAGAGAGTGTGTTCCTAATGCAGAGTGAAGACAGTGTGTTCCTAGAGCAGAGTGAAGACAGTGTGTTCCTAAAACAGAGTGAAGACAGTGTGTTCCTAACGCAGAGTTGCGGTGTATGTGCATGGAGCAGAGTGAAGACAGTGTGTTCCTAGAGCAGAATGAAGACAGTGTGTTCCTAACGCAAAGTGAATACAGTGTGTTACTAATGCAGAGTGAAGACACTGTGTTCCTAAGGCAGAGTGAAGACAGTGTGTTCCTAATGCAGGTTTGCGGTGTATATGCATGGAGCTGAGTGAAGACAGTGTCTTCCTAGAGCAGAGTGAAGACAGTGTGTTCCTAGAGCAGAATGAAGACAGTGTGTTCCTAACGCAGAGTGAAGACAGTGGGTTCCTATTGCAGAGTTTTGAAGTATGTGCATGGAACAGTGTGAAGACAGTGTGTTCCTAGAGCAGAGTGAAGACAGTGTGTTCGTAATGCAGAGGGAAGACAGTGAGTTCCTAGAGCAGAGTGAAGACAGTGTTCCTAAATCAGAGTGAAGACAGTGTGTTCCCAATGCAGAGTGAAGACTGTGTGTTCCTAATGCAGAGTGAAGACAGTGTGTTCCTAGAGCAGAGTGAAGACAGTGTGTTCCTAGAGCAGAGTGAAGACAGTGTGTTCTTAATGCACCGTGAAGACAGTGTGTTCCTAGAGCAGAATGAAGAGAGTGTGTTCCTAATGCAGAGTGAAGTCAGTGTGTTCCTAATGCAGAGTGAAGACAGTGTGTTCCTAGAGCAGAGTGAAGACCGTGTGTTCCTAACGCATAGTATAGACTGTATGTTCCTAACGCATAGTGAAGACAGTGTGTTCCTAAGGCAGAGTGAAGACAGTGTGTTCCTACAGCAGAATGAAGAGAGTGTGTTCCTAATGCAGAGTGAAGACAGTGTGTTCCTAGTGTAGAGTGAAGACAGTGTGTTCCAAACGCAGAGTTGCGTTGTAGGTGCATGGAGCAGAGTGAAGACAGTGTGTTCCTAGAGCAGAGTGAAGACAGTATGTTCCTAACGCAGAGTGAAGACAGTGTGTTTCTAGAGCAGAAAGAAGACAGTGTGTTCCTAACGCAGAGTGAAGACAGTGGGTTCCTATCGCAGAGTTGTGAAGTATGTGCATGGAGCAGTGTGAAGACAGTGTGTTCCTAGAGCGGAGTGAAGACAGTGTGTTCGTAATGCAGAGGGAAGACAGTGAGTTCCTAGAGCAGAGTGAAGACAGTGTTCCTAAATCAGAGTGAAGACAGTGTATTCCTAATGCAGAGTGAGGACCCTGTGTTCCTAATGCAGAGTGAAGACAGTGTGTTCCTCAAGCAGAGTGAAGACAGTGTGTTTCTAACGCATAGTATACACTGTATGTTCCTAACGCATAGTGAAGACAGTGTGTTCCTAACGCAGAGTGAAGACAGTGTGTTTGATTGCAGAGTGAAGACAGTGTGTTCCTAGAGCAGAATGAAGAGAGTGTGTTCCTAATGCAGAGTGAAGACAGTGTGTTCCTAAGGTAGAGTGAAGACAGTGTGTTGCGATTGCAGAGTGAAGACACTGTGTTCCTAATACAGAATGAAGACAGTGTGTTCCTAATGCAGAGTGAAGACAGCGTCTTACTAGAACAGAATGAAGACAGTATGTTCCTAACGTATAGTGAAGACAGTGTGTTCTTAATTCATAGTGAAGACAGAGTCTTCCTAGAGCAGAGTGAAGACAGTATGATCCTAACGCACTGTGAAGACAGTGTGTTCCTAAGGCAGAGGGAAGCCAGTGTGTTCCTAGAGCAGAGTGAGGTCAGTGCGTTCCTAATGCAGAATGAAGACAGTTGTTCCTAATGCAGAGTGAAGACAGTGTGATCCTAGTGTAGAGTGAAGATAGTGTGTTCCAAACGCAGAGTTGCGTTGTAGGTGCATGGAGCAGAGTGAAGACAGTGTGTTCCTAGAGCAGAGTGAAGACAGTATGTTCCTAACGCAGAGTGAAGACAGTGTGTTCCTAGACCAGAATGAAGACAGTGTGTTCCTAACGCAGAGTGAAGACAGTGGGTTCCTATCGCAGAGTTGTGAAGTATGTGCATGGAGCAGTGTGAAGACAGTGTGTTCCTAGAGCGGAGTGGAGACAGTGTGTTCGTAATGCAGAGAGAAGACAGTGAGTTCCTAGAGCAGAGTGAAGACAGTGTTCCTAAATCAGAGTGAAGACAGTGTATTCCTAATGCAGAGTGAGGACCCTGTGTTCCTAATGCAGAGTGAAGACAGTGTGTTCCTCAAGCAGAGTGAAGACAGTGTGTTCCTAACGCAGAGTGCGGTGTATGTGCATGGAGCAGAGTGAAGACAGTGTGTTCCTAGAGCAGAGTGAAGACAGTATGTTCCTAACGCAGAGTGAATCAAGTGTGTTCCTAGAGGAGAAAGAAGACAGTGTGTTCCTAGAGCAGAGTGAAGACAGTGTGTTCCTAGAGCAGAGTGAAGACAGTGTGTTCTTAATGCACCGTGAAGACAGTGTGTTCCTAGAGCAGAATGAAGAGAGTGTGTTCCTAATGCAGAGTGAAGACAGTGTGTTCCTAATGCAGAGTGAAGACAGTGTGTTGTGATTGCAGAATGAAGACAGTGTGTTCCTAGAGCAGAGTGAAGACAGTGTGTTGCAATTGCAGAGTGAAGACAGTGTGTTCCTAGAGCAGAATGAAGACAGTGTGTTCCTAATGCAGAGTGAAAACAGTGTGTTCCTAATGCAGAGTGAAGACAGTGTGTTGTGATTGCAGAGTGAAGACTGTGTGTTCCTAATGCAGAGTGAAGACAGTGTGTTCCTAGAGCAGAGTGAAGACAGTGTGTTCCTAGAGCAGAGTGAAGACAGTGTGTTCTTAATGCACCGTGAAGACAGTGTGTTCCTAGAGCAGAATGAAGAGAGTGTGTTCCTAATGCAGAGTGAAGTCAGTGTGTTCCTAATGCAGAGTGAAGACAGTGTGTTCCTAGAGCAGAGTGAAGACCGTGTGTTCCTAACGCATAGTATAGACTGTATGTTCCTAACGCATAGTGAAGACAGTGTGTTCCTAATGGAGAGTTGCGGTGTATGTGCATGGAGCAGAGTGAAGACAGTGTGAAGACAGTATGTTCCTAACGCAGAGTGAATCAAGTGTGTTCCTAGAGGAGAAAGAAGACAGTGTGTTCCTAGAGCAGAGTGAAGACAGTGTGTTCATAGAGCAGAGTGAAGACAGTGTGTTCTTAATGCACCGTGAAGACAGTGTGTTCCTAGAGCAGAATGAAGAGAGTGTGTTCCTAATGCAGAGTGAAGACAGTGTGTTCCTAGAGCAGAGTGAAGACAGTGTGTTCCTAAAACAGAGTGAAGACAGTGTGTTCCTAACGCAGAGTTGCGGTGTATGTGCATGGAGCAGAGTGAAGACAGTGTGTTCCTAGAGCAGAATGAAGACAGTGTGTTCCTAACGCAAAGTGAATACAGTGTGTTACTAATGCAGAGTGAAGACACTGTGTTCCTAAGGCAGAGTGAAGACAGTGTGTTCCTAATGCAGGTTTGCGGTGTATATGCATGGAGCTGAGTGAAGACAGTGTCTTCCTAGAGCAGAGTGAAGACAGTGTGTTCCTAGAGCAGAATGAAGACAGTGTGTTCCTAACGCAGAGTGAAGACAGTGGGTTCCTATTGCAGAGTTTTGAAGTATGTGCATGGAACAGTGTGAAGACAGTGTGTTCCTAGAGCAGAGTGAAGACAGTGTGTTCGTAATGCAGAGGGAAGACAGTGAGTTCCTAGAGCAGAGTGAAGACAGTGTTCCTAAATCAGAGTGAAGACAGTGTGTTCCCAATGCAGAGTGAAGACTGTGTGTTCCTAATGCAGAGTGAAGACAGTGTGTTCCTAGAGCAGAGTGAAGACAGTGTGTTCCTAGAGCAGAGTGAAGACAGTGTGTTCTTAATGCACCGTGAAGACAGTGTGTTCCTAGAGCAGAATGAAGAGAGTGTGTTCCTAATGCAGAGTGAAGTCAGTGTGTTCCTAATGCAGAGTGAAGACAGTGTGTTCCTAGAGCAGAGTGAAGACCGTGTGTTCCTAACGCATAGTATAGACTGTATGTTCCTAACGCATAGTGAAGACAGTGTGTTCCTAAGGCAGAGTGAAGACAGTGTGTTCCTACAGCAGAATGAAGAGAGTGTGTTCCTAATGCAGAGTGAAGACAGTGTGTTCCTAGTGTAGAGTGAAGACAGTGTGTTCCAAACGCAGAGTTGCGTTGTAGGTGCATGGAGCAGAGTGAAGACAGTGTGTTCCTAGAGCAGAGTGAAGACAGTATGTTCCTAACGCAGAGTGAAGACAGTGTGTTTCTAGAGCAGAAAGAAGACAGTGTGTTCCTAACGCAGAGTGAAGACAGTGGGTTCCTATCGCAGAGTTGTGAAGTATGTGCATGGAGCAGTGTGAAGACAGTGTGTTCCTAGAGCGGAGTGAAGACAGTGTGTTCGTAATGCAGAGGGAAGACAGTGAGTTCCTAGAGCAGAGTGAAGACAGTGTTCCTAAATCAGAGTGAAGACAGTGTATTCCTAATGCAGAGTGAGGACCCTGTGTTCCTAATGCAGAGTGAAGACAGTGTGTTCCTCAAGCAGAGTGAAGACAGTGTGTTTCTAACGCATAGTATACACTGTATGTTCCTAACGCATAGTGAAGACAGTGTGTTCCTAACGCAGAGTGAAGACAGTGTGTTTGATTGCAGAGTGAAGACAGTGTGTTCCTAGAGCAGAATGAAGAGAGTGTGTTCCTAATGCAGAGTGAAGACAGTGTGTTCCTAAGGTAGAGTGAAGACAGTGTGTTGCGATTGCAGAGTGAAGACACTGTGTTCCTAATACAGAATGAAGACAGTGTGTTCCTAATGCAGAGTGAAGACAGCGTCTTACTAGAACAGAATGAAGACAGTATGTTCCTAACGTATAGTGAAGACAGTGTGTTCTTAATTCATAGTGAAGACAGAGTCTTCCTAGAGCAGAGTGAAGACAGTATGTTCCTAACGCACTGTGAAGACAGTGTGTTCCTAAGGCAGAGGGAAGCCAGTGTGTTCCTAGAGCAGAGTGAGGTCAGTGCGTTCCTAATGCAGAATGAAGACAGTTGTTCCTAATGCAGAGTGAAGACAGTGTGATCCTAGTGTAGAGTGAAGATAGTGTGTTCCAAACGCAGAGTTGCGTTGTAGGTGCATGGAGCAGAGTGAAGACAGTGTGTTCCTAGAGCAGAGTGAAGACAGTATGTTCCTAACGCAGAGTGAAGACAGTGTGTTCCTAGACCAGAATGAAGACAGTGTGTTCCTAACGCAGAGTGAAGACAGTGGGTTCCTATCGCAGAGTTGTGAAGTATGTGCATGGAGCAGTGTGAAGACAGTGTGTTCCTAGAGCGGAGTGGAGACAGTGTGTTCGTAATGCAGAGAGAAGACAGTGAGTTCCTAGAGCAGAGTGAAGACAGTGTTCCTAAATCAGAGTGAAGACAGTGTATTCCTAATGCAGAGTGAGGACCCTGTGTTCCTAATGCAGAGTGAAGACAGTGTGTTCCTCAAGCAGAGTGAAGACAGTGTGTTCCTAACGCAGAGTGCGGTGTATGTGCATGGAGCAGAGTGAAGACAGTGTGTTCCTAGAGCAGAGTGAAGACAGTATGTTCCTAACGCAGAGTGAATCAAGTGTGTTCCTAGAGGAGAAAGAAGACAGTGTGTTCCTAGAGCAGAGTGAAGACAGTGTGTTCCTAGAGCAGAGTGAAGACAGTGTGTTCTTAATGCACCGTGAAGACAGTGTGTTCCTAGAGCAGAATGAAGAGAGTGTGTTCCTAATGCAGAGTGAAGACAGTGTGTTCCTAGAGCAGAGTGAAGACAGTGTGTTCCTAAAACAGAGTGAAGACAGTGTGTTCCTAACGCAAAGTGAATACAGTGTGTTACTAATGCAGAGTGAAGACAGTGTGTTCCTAATGCAGGTTTGCGGTGTATATGCATGGAGCTGACTGAACACAGTGTCTTCCTAGAGCAGAGTGAAGACAGTGTGTTCCTAGAGCAGAATGAAGACAGTGTGTTCCTAACGCAGAGTGAAGACAGTGGGTTCCTATTGCAGAGTTTTGAAGTATGTGCATGGAACAGTGTGAAGACAGTGTGTTCCTAGAGCAGAGTGAAGACAGTGTGTTCGTAATGCAGAAGGAAGACAGTGAGTTCCTAGAGCAGAGTGAAGACAGTGTTCCTAAATCAGAGTGAAGACAGTGTGTTCCTAATGCAGAGTGAAGACCGTGTGTTCCTAATGCAGAGTGAAGACAGTGTGTTCCTAGAGCAGAGTGAAGACAGTATGTTCCTAACGCAGAGTGAATCAAGTGTGTTCCTAGAGGAGAAAGAAGACAGTTTGTTCCTAGAGCAGAGTGAAGACAGTGTGTTCCTAGAGCAGAGTGAAGACAGTGTGTTCTTAATGCACCGTGAAGACAGTGTGTTCCTAGAGCAGAATGAAGAGAGTGTGTTCCTAATGCAGAGTGAAGTCAGAGTGTTCCTAATGCAGAGTGAAGACAGTGTGTTCCTAGAGCAGAGTGAAGACAGTGTGTTCCTAACGCATAGTATAGACTGTATGTTCCTAACGCATAGTGAAGACAGTGTGTTCCTGACGCAGAGTGAAGACAGTGTGTTGCGATTGCAGAGTGAAGACAGTGTGTTCCTAGAGCAGAATGAAGACAGTGTGTTCCTAATGCAGAGTGAAGACAGTGTGTTCCTAATGCAGAGTGAAGACAGTGTGTTGCGATTGCAGAGCGAAGACAGTGTGTTCCTAATGCAGAATGAAGACAGTGTGTTCCTAATGCAGAGTGAAGACAGCGTCTTACTAGAACAGAATGAAGACAGTATGTTCCTAACGTATAGTGAAGACAGTGTGTTCCTAATGCATAGGGAAGACAGAGTCTTCCTAGAGCAGAGTGAAGACATTGTGTTCCTAGAGCAGAGTGAAGACAGTGTGTTCTTAATGCACCGTGAAGACAGTGTGTTCCTAGAGCAGAATGAAGAGAGTGTGTTCCTAATGCAGAGTGAAGTCAGAGTGTTCCTAATGCAGAGTGAAGACATTGTGTTCCTAGAGCAGAGTGAAGACAGTGTGTTCCTAACGCATAGTATAGACTGTATGTTCCTAACGCATAGTGAAGACAGTGTGTTCCTAACGCAGAGTGAAGACAGTGTGTTGCGATTACAGAGTGAAGACAGTGTGTTCCTAACGCAGAGTGAAGACAGTGTGTTCCTAACGCAGAGTGAAGACAGTGTGTTCCTAATGCAGAGTGAAGACAGTGTGTTGCTAATGCAGAGTGACGACAGTGTGTTTCTGATGCAGAATGAAGACAGTGTGTTCCTAATGCAGAGTGAAGACAGTGTGTTGCGATTGCAGAGTGAAGACAGTGTGTTCCTAGAGCAGAATGAAGACAGTGTGTTCCTAATGCAGAGTGAAGACAGCGTCTTACTAGAACAGAATGAAGACAGTATGTTCCTAACGTATAGTGAAGACAGTGTGTTCCTAATGCATAGGGAAGACAGAGTCTTCCTAGAGCAGAGTGAAGACAGTGTGTTCCTAGAGCAGAGTGAAGACAGTGTGTTCTTAATGCACCGTGAAGACAGTGTGTTCCTAGAGCAGAATGGAGAGAGTGTGTTCCTAATGCAGAGTGAAGACAGTGTGTTCCTAGAGCAGAGTGAAGACAGTGTGTTCCTAAAACAGAGTGAAGACAGTGTGTTCCTAACGCAGAGTTGGGGTGTATGTGCATGGAGCAGAGTGAAGACAGTGTGTTCCTAGAGCAGAATGAAGACAGTGTGTTCCTAACGCAAAGTGAATACAGTGTGTTACTAATGCAGAGTGAATACACTGTGTTCCTAAGGCAGAGTGAAGACAGTGTGTTCCTAATGCAGGTTTGCGGTGTATATGCATGGAGCTGACTGAACACAGTGTCTTCCTAGAGCAGAGTGAAGACAGTGTGTTCCTAGAGCAGAATGAAGACAGTGTGTTCCTAACGCAGAGTGAAGACAGTGGGTTCCTATTGCAGAGTTGTGAAGTATGTGCATGGAACAGTGTGAAGACAGTGTGTTCCTAGAGCAGAGTGAAGACAGTGTGTTCGTAATGCAGAGGGAAGACAGTGAGTTCCTAGAGCAGAGTGAAGACAGTGTTCCTAAATCAGAGTGAAGACAGTGTGTTCCTAATGCAGAGTGAAGACCGTGTGTTCCTAATGCAGAGTGAAGACAGTGTGTTCCTAGAGGAGAGTGAAGACAGTATGTTCCTAACGCAGTGTGAATCAAGTGTGTTCCTAGAGGAGAAAGAAGACAGTTTGTTCCTAGAGCAGAGTGAAGACAGTGTGTTCCTAGAGCAGAGTGAAGACAGTGTGTTCTTAATGCACCGTGAAGACAGTGTGTTCCTAGAGCAGAATGAAGAGAGTGTGTTCCTAATGCAGAGTGAAGTCAGAGTGTTCCTAATGCAGAGTGAAGACAGTGTGTTCCTAGAGCAGAGTGAAGACAGTGTGTTCCTAACGCATAGTATAGACTGTATGTTCCTAACGCATAGTGAAGACAGTGTGTTCCTGACGCAGAGTGAAGACAGTGTGTTGCGATTGCAGAGTGAAGACAGTGTGTTCCTAGAGCAGAATGAAGACAGTGTGTTCCTAATGCAGAGTGAAGACAGTGTGTTCCTAATGCAGAGTGAAGACAGTGTGTTGCGATTGCAGAGCGAAGACAGTGTGTTCCTAATGCAGAATGAAGACAGTGTGTTCCTAATGCAGAGTGAAGACAGCGTCTTACTAGAACAGAATGAAGACAGTATGTTCCTAACGTATAGTGAAGACAGTGTGTTCCTAATGCATAGGGAAGACAGAGTCTTCCTAGAGCAGAGTGAAGACAGTGTGTTCCTAGAGCAGAGTGAAGACAGTGTGTTCTTAATGCACCGTGAAGACAGTGTGTTCCTAGAGCAGAATGGAGAGAGTGTGTTCCTAATGCAGAGTGAAGACAGTGTGTTCCTAGAGCAGAGTGAAGACAGTGTGTTCCTAAAACAGAGTGAAGACAGTGTGTTCCTAACGCAGAGTTGGGGTGTATGTGCATGGAGCAGAGTGAAGACTGTGTTCCTAGAGCAGAATGAAGACAGTGTGTTCCTAACGCAAAGTGAATACAGTGTGTTACTAATGCAGAGTGAAGACACTGTGTTCCTAAGGCAGAGTGAAGACAGTGTGTTCCTAATGCAGGTTTGCGGTGTATATGCATGGAGCTGACTGAACACAGTGTCTTCCTAGAGCAGAGTGAAGACAGTGTGTTCCTAGAGCAGAATGAAGACAGTGTGTTCCTAACGCAGAGTGAAGACAGTGGGTTCCTATTGCAGAGTTGTGAAGTATGTGCATGGAACAGTGTGAAGACAGTGTGTTCCTAGAGCAGAGTGAAGACAGTGTGTTCGTAATGCAGAGGGAAGACAGTGAGTTCCTAGAGCAGAGTGAAGACAGTGTTCCTAAATCAGAGTGAAGACAGTGTGTTCCTAATGCAGAGTGAAGACCGTGTGTTCCTAATGCAGAGTGAAGACAGTGTGTTCCTAGAGCAGAGTGAAGACAGTATGTTCCTAACGCAGAGTGAATCAAGTGTGTTCCTAGAGGAGAAAGAAGACAGTTTGTTCCTAGAGCAGAGTGAAGACAGTGTGTTCCTAGAGCAGAGTGAAGACAGTGTGTTCTTAATGCACCGTGAAGACAGTGTGTTCCTAGAGCAGAATGAAGAGAGTGTGTTCCTAATGCAGAGTGAAGTCAGAGTGTTCCTAATGCAGAGTGAAGACAGTGTGTTCCTAGAGCAGAGTGAAGACAGTGTGTTCCTAACGCATAGTATAGACTGTATGTTCCTAACGCATAGTGAAGACAGTGTGTTCCTGACGCAGAGTGAAGACAGTGTGTTGCGATTGCAGAGTGAAGACAGTGTGTTCCTAGAGCAGAATGAAGACAGTGTGTTCCTAATGCAGAGTGAAGACAGTGTGTTCCTAATGCAGAGTGAAGACAGTGTGTTGCGATTGCAGAGCGAAGACAGTGTGTTCCTAATGCAGAATGAAGACAGTGTGTTCCTAATGCAGAGTGAAGACAGCG
Source organism: Microtus pennsylvanicus (assembly GCF_037038515.1). Classification (NCBI taxonomy): domain Eukaryota; kingdom Metazoa; phylum Chordata; class Mammalia; order Rodentia; family Cricetidae; genus Microtus; species Microtus pennsylvanicus. The sequence continues at coordinate 145,190,519 of NC_134581.1, forward strand.
TCTTACTAGAACAGAGTGAAGACAGTATGTTCCTAACGTATAGTGAAGACAGTGTGTTCCTAATGCATAGGGAAGACAGAGTCTTCCTAGAGCAGAGTGAAGACAGTGTGTTCCTAGAGCAGAGTGAAGACAGTGTGTTCTTAATGCACCGTGAAGACAGTGTGTTCCTAGAGCAGAATGAAGAGAGTGTGTTCCTAATGCAGAGTGAAGTCATAGTGTTCCTAATGCAGAGTGAAGACATTGTGTTCCTAGAGCAGAGTGAAGACAGTGTGTTCCTAACGCATAGTATAGACTGTATGTTCCTAACGCATAGTGAAGACAGTGTGTTCCTAACGCAGAGTGAAGACAGTGTGTTGCGATTGCAGAGTGAAGACAGTGTGTTCCTAACGCAGAGTGAAGACAGTGTGTTCCTAATGCAGAGTGAAGACAGTGTGTTCCTAATGCAGAGTGAAGACAGTGTGTTGCGATTGCAGAGTGAAGACAGTGTGTTCCTAATGCAGAATGAAGACAGTGTGTTCCTAATGCAGAGTGAAGACAGCGTCTTACTAGAACAGAATGAAGACAGTATGTTCCTAACGTATAGTGAAGACAGTGTGTTCCTAATGCATAGTGAAGACAGAGTCTTCCTAGAGCAGAGTGAAGACAGTATGTTCCTAACGCACTGTGAAGACAGTGTGTTCCTAAGGCAGAGGGAAGCCAGTGTGTTCCTAGAGCAGAGTGAGGACAGTGCGTTCCTAATGCAGAATGAAGACAGTTGTTCCTAATGCAGAGTGAAGACAGTGTGTTCCTAGTGTAGAGTGAAGATAGTGTGTTCCCAACGCAGAGTTGCGTTGTAGGTGCATGGAGCAGAGTGAAGACAGTGTGTTCCTAGAGCAGAGTGAAGACAGTATGTTCCTAACGCAGAGTGAAGACAGTGTGTTCCTGACGCAGAGTGAAGACAGTGTGTTGCGATTGCAGAGTGAAGACAGTGTGTTCCTAGAGCAGAATGAAGACAGTGTGTTCCTAATGCAGAGTGAAGACAGTGTGTTCCTAATGCAGAGTGAAGACAGTGTGTTGCGATTGCAGAGCGAAGACAGTGTGTTCCTAATGCAGAATGAAGACAGTGTGTTCCTAATGCAGAGTGAAGACAGCGTCTTACTAGAACAGAATGAAGACAGTATGTTCCTAACGTATAGTGAAGACAGTGTGTTCCTAATGCATAGGGAAGACAGAGTCTTCCTAGAGCAGAGTGAAGACAGTGTGTTCCTAGAGCAGAGTGAAGACAGTGTGTTCTTAATGCACCGTGAAGACAGTGTGTTCCTAGAGCAGAATGAAGAGAGTGTGTTCCTAATGCAGAGTGAAGTCAGAGTGTTCCTAATGCAGAGTGAAGACATTGTGTTCCTAGAGCAGAGTGAAGACAGTGTGTTCCTAACGCATATTATAGACTGTATTTTCCTAACGCATAGTGAAGACAGTGTGTTCCTAACGCAGAGTGAAGACAGTGTGTTGCGATTGCAGAGTGAAGACAGTGTGTTCCTAACGCAGAGTGAAGACAGTGTGTTCCTAATGCAGAGTGAAGACAGTGTGTTGCGATTGCAGAGCGAAGACAATGTGTTCCTAATGCAGAATGAAGACAGTTGTTCCTAATGCAGAGTGAAGACAGTGTGTTCCTAGTGTAGAGTGAAGATAGTGTGTTCCAAACGCAGAGTTGCGTTGTAGGTGCATGGAGCAGAGTGAAGACAGTGTGTTCCTAGAGCAGAGTGAAGACAGTATGTTCCTAACGCAGAGTGAAGACAGTGTGTTCCTAGAGCAGAATGAAGACAGTGTGTTCCTAACGCAGAGTGAAGACAGTGGGTTCCTATCGCAGAGTTGTGAAGTATGTGCATGGAGCAGTGTGAGGACAGTGTGTTCCTAGAGCGGAGTGAAGACAGTGTGTTCGTAATGCAGAGGGAAAACAGTGAGTTCCTAGAGCAGTGTGAAGACAGTGTTCCTAAATCAGAGTGAAGACAGTGTATTCCTAATGCAGAGTGAGGACCCTGTGTTCCTAATGCAGAGTGAAGACAGTGTGTTCCTCAAGCAGAGTGAAGACAGTGTGTTCCTAACGCAGAGTTGCGGTGTATGTGCATGGAGCAGAGTGAAGACAGTGTGTTCCTAGAGCAGAGTGAAGACAGTATGTTCCTAACGCAGAGTGAATCAAGTGTGTTCCTAGAGGAGAAAGAAGACAGTGTGTTCCTAGAGCAGAGTGAAGACAGTGTGTTCCTAGAGCAGAGTGAAGACAGTGTGTTCTTAATGCACCGTGAAGACAGTGTGGTCCTAGAGCAGAATGAAGAGAGTGTGTTCCTAATGCAGAGTGAAGACAGTGTGTTCCTAGAGCAGAGTGAAGACAGTGTGTTCCTAAAACAGAGTGAAGACAGTGTGTTCCTAACGCAAAGTGAATACAGTGTGTTACTAATGCAGAGTGAAGACACTGTGTTCCTAATGCAGGTTTGCGGTGTATATGCATGGAGCTGACTGAACACAGTGTCTTCCTAGAGCAGAGTGAAGACAGTGTGTTCCTAGAGCAGAATGAAGACAGTGTGTTCCTAACGCAGAGTGAAGACAGTGGGTTCCTATTGCAGAGTTTTGAAGTATGTGCATGGAACAGTGTGAAGACAGTGTGTTCCTAGAGCAGAGTGAAGACAGTGTGTTCGTAATGCAGAGGGAAGACAGTGAGTTCCTAGAGCAGAGTGAAGACAGTGTTCCTAAATCAGAGTGAAGACAGTGTGTTCCTAATGCAGAGTGAAGACCGTGTGTTCCTAATGCAGAGTGAAGACAGTGTGTTCCTAGAGCAGAGTGAAGACAGTATGTTCCTAACGCAGAGTGAATCAAGTGTGTTCCTAGAGGAGAAAGAAGACAGTTTGTTCCTAGAGCAGAGTGAAGACAGTGTGTTCCTAGAGCAGAGTGAAGACAGTGTGTTCTTAATGCACCGTGAAGACAGTGTGTTCCTAGAGCAGAATGAAGAGAGTGTGTTCCTAATGCAGAGTGAAGTCAGAGTGTTCCTAATGCAGAGTGAAGACAGTGTGTTCCTAGAGCAGAGTGAAGACAGTGTGTTCCTAACGCATAGTATAGACTGTATGTTCCTAACGCATAGTGAAGACAGTGTGTTCCTGACGCAGAGTGAAGACAGTGTGTTGCGATTGCAGAGTGAAGACAGTGTGTTCCTAGAGCAGAATGAAGACAGTGTGTTCCTAATGCAGAGTGAAGACAGTGTGTTCCTAATGCAGAGTGAAGACAGTGTGTTGCGATTGCAGAGCGAAGACAATGTGTTCCTAATGCAGAATGAAGACAGTGTGTTCCTAATGCAGAGTGAAGACAGCGTCTTACTAGAACAGAATGAAGACAGTATGTTCCTAACGTATAGTGAAGACAGTGTGTTCCTAATGCATAGGGAAGACAGAGTCTTCCTAGAGCAGAGTGAAGACAGTGTGTTCCTAGAGCAGAGTGAAGACAGTGTGTTCTTAATGCACCGTGAAGACAGTGTGTTCCTAGAGCAGAATGAAGAGAGTGTGTTCCTAATGCAGAGTGAAGTCAGAGTGTTCCTAATGCAGAGTGAAGACAGTGTGTTCCTAGAGCAGAGTGAAGACAGTGTGTTCCTAACGCATAGTATAGACTGTATGTTCCTAACACATAGTGAAGACAGTGTGTTCCTAACGCAGAGTGAAGACAGTGTGTTGCGATTGCAGAGTGAAGACAGTGTGTTTCTGATACAGAATGAAGACAGTGTGTTCCTAATGCAGAGTGAAGACAGTGTGTTCCTAAGGAAGAGTGAAGACAGTGTGTTGCGATTGCAGAGTGAAGACAGTGTGTTCCTAATACAGAATGAAGACAGTGTGTTCCTAATGCAGAGTGAAGACAGCGTCTTACTAGAACAGAATGAAGACAGTATGTTCCTAACGTATAGTGAAGACAGTGTGTTCCTAATTCATAGTGAAGACAGAGTCTTCCTAGAGCAGAGTGAAGACAGTATGTTCCTAACGCACTGTGGAGACAGTGTGTTCCTAAGGCAGAGGGAAGCCAGTGTGTTCCTAGAGCAGAGTGAGGACAGTGCGTTCCTAATGCAGAATGAAGACAGTTGTTCCTAATGCAGAGTGAAGACAGTGTGTTTCTAGTGTAGAGTGAAGATAGTGTGTTCCAAACGCAGAGTTGCGTTGTAGGTGCATGGAGCAGAGTGAAGACAGTGTGTTCCTAGAGCAGAGTGAAGACAGTATGTTCCTAACGCAGAGTGAAGACAGTGTGTTCCTAGAGCAGAATGAAGACAGTGTGTTCCTAACGCAGAGTGAAGACAGTGGGTTCCTATCGCAGAGTTGTGAAGTATGTGCATGGAGCAGTGTGAAGACAGTGTGTTCCTAGAGCGGAGTGAAGACAGTGTGTTCGTAATGCAGAGGGAAGACAGTGAGTTCCTAGAGCAGAGTGAAGACAGTGTTCCTAAATCAGAGTGAAGACAGTGTATTCCTAATGCAGAGTGAGGACCCTGTGTTCCTAATGCAGAGTGAAGACAGTGTGTTCCTCAAGCAGAGTGAAGACAGTGTGTTCCTAACGCAGAGTTGCGGTGTATGTGCATGGAGCAGAGTGAAGACAGTGTGTTCCTAGAGCAGAGTGAAGACAGTATGGTCCTAACGCAGAGTGAATCAAGTGTGTTCCTAGAGGAGAAAGAAGACAGTGTGTTCCTAGAGCAGAGTGAAGACAGTGTGTTCCTAGAGCAGAGTGAAGACAGTGTGTTCTTAATGCACCGTGAAGACAGTGTGTTCCTAGAGCAGAATGAAGAGAGTGTGTTCCTAATGCAGAGTGAAGACAGTGTGTTCCTAGAGCAGAGTGAAGACAGTGTGTTCCTAAAACAGAGTGAAGACAGTGTGTTCCTAACGCAAAGTGAATACAGTGTGTTACTAATGCAGAGTGAAGACACTGTGTTCCTAATGCAGGTTTGCGGTGTATATGCATGGAGCTGACTGAACACAGTGTCTTCCTAGAGCAGAGTGAAGACAGTGTGTTCCTAGAGCAGAATGAAGACAGTGTGTTCCTAACGCAGAGTGAAGACAGTGGGTTCCTATTGCAGAGTTTTGAAGTATGTGCATGGAACAGTGTGAAGACAGTGTGTTCCTAGAGCAGAGTGAAGACAGTGTGTTCGTAATGCAGAGGGAAGACAGTGAGTTCCTAGAGCAGAGTGAAGACATTGTTCCTAAATCAGAGTGAAGACAGTGTGTTCCTAATGCAGAGTGAAGACCGTGTGTTCCTAATGCAGAGTGAAGACAGTGTGTTCCTAGAGCAGAGTGAAGACAGTATGTTCCTAACGCAGAGTGAATCAAGTGTGTTCCTAGAGGAGAAAGAAGACAGTTTGTTCCTAGAGCAGAGTGAAGACAGTGTGTTCCTAGAGCAGAGTGAAGACAGTGTGTTCTTAATGCACCGTGAAGACAGTGTGTTCCTAGAGCAGAATGAAGAGAGTGTGTTCCTAATGCAGAGTGAAGTCAGAGTGTTCCTAATGCAGAGTGAAGACAGTGTGTTCCTAGAGCAGAGTGAAGACAGTGTGTTCCTAACGCATAGAATAGACTGTATGTTCCTAACGCATAGTGAAGACAGTGTGTTCCTAACGCAGAGTGAAGACAGTGTGTTGCGATTGCAGAGTGAAGACAGTGTGTTTCTGATGCAGAATGAAGACAGTGTGTTCCTAATGCAGAGTGAAGACAGTGTGTTCCTAATGCAGAGTGAAGACAGCGTCTTACTAGAACAGAATGAAGACAGTATGTTCCTAACGTATAGTGAAGACAGTGTGTTCCTAATGCATAGGGAAGACAGAGTCTTCCTAGAGCAGAGTGAAGACAGTGTGTTCCTAGAGCAGAGTGAAGACAGTGTGTTCTTAATGCACCATGAAGACAGTGTGTTCCTAGAGCAGAATGAAGAGAGTGTGTTCCTAATGCAGAGTGAAGTCAGAGTGTTCCTAATGCAGAGTGAAGACAGTGTGTTCCTAGAGCAGAGTGAAGACAGTGTGTTCCTAACGCATAGAATAGACTGTATGTTCCTAACGCATAGTGAAGACAGTGTGTTCCTAACGCAGAGTGAAGACAGTGTGTTGCGATTGCAGAGTGAAGACAGTGTGTTTCTGATGCAGAATGAAGACAGTGTGTTCCTAATGCAGAGTGAAGACAGTGTGTTCCTAAGGTAGAGTGAAGACAGTGTGTTGCGATTGCAGAGTGAAGACAGTGTGTTCCTAATACAAAATGAAGACAGTGTGTTCCTAAGGCAGAGTGAAGACAGCGTCTTACTAGAACAGAATGAAGACAGTATGTTCCTAACGTATAGTGAAGACAGTGTGTTCCTAATTCATAGTGAAGACAGAGTCTTCCTAGAGCAGAGTGAAGACAGTATGTTCCTAACGCACTGTGGAGACAGTGTGTTCCTAAGGCAGAGGGAAGCCAGTGTGTTCCTAGAGCAGAGTGAGGACAGTGCGTTCCTAATGCAGAATGAAGACAGTTGTTCCTAATGCAGAGTGAAGACAGTGTGTTTCTAGTGTAGAGTGAAGATAGTGTGTTCCAAACGCAGAGTTGCGTTGTAGGTGCATGGAGCAGAGTGAAGACAGTGTGTTCCTAGAGCAGAGTGAAGACAGTATGTTCCTAACGCAGAGTGAAGACAGTGTGTTCCTAGAGCAGAATGAAGACAGTGTGTTCCTAACGCAGAGTGAAGACAGTGGGTTCCTATCGCAGAGTTGTGAAGTATGTGCATGGAGCAGTGTGAAGACAGTGTGTTCCTAGAGCGGAGTGAAGACAGTGTGTTCGTAATGCAGAGGGAAGACAGTGAGTTCCTAGAGCAGAGTGAAGACAGTGTTCCTAAATCAGAGTGAAGACAGTGTATTCCTAATGCAGAGTGAGGACCCTGTGTTCCTAATGCAGAGTGAAGACAGTGTGTTCCTCAAGCAGAGTGAAGACAGTGTGTTCCTAACGCAGAGTTGCGGTGTATGTGCATGGAGCAGAGTGAAGACAGTGTGTTCCTAGAGCAGAGTGAAGACAGTATGTTCCTAACGCAGAGTGAATCAAGTGTGTTCCTAGAGGAGAAAGAAGACAGTGTGTTCTTAGAGCAGAGTGAAGACAGTGTGTTCCTAGAGCAGAGTGAAGACAGTGTGTTCTTAATGCACCGTGAAGACAGTGTGTTCCTAGAGCAGAATGAAGAGAGTGTGTTCCTAATGCAGAGTGAAGACAGTGTGTTCCTAGAGCAGAGTGAAGACAGTGTGTTCCTAAAACAGAGTGAAGACAGTGTGTTCCTAACGCAGAGTTGGGGTGTATGTGCATGGAGCAGAGTGAAGACAGTGTGTTCCTAGAGCAGAATGAAGACAGTGTGTTCGTAACGCAAAGTGAATACAGTGTGTTACTAATGCAGAGTGAAGACACTGTGTTCCTAAGGCAGAGTGAAGACAGTGTGTTCCTAATGCAGGTTTGCGATGTATATGCATGGAGCTGACTGAACACAGTGTCTTCCTAGAGCAGAGTGAAGACAGTGTGTTCCTAGAGCAGAATGAAGACAGTGTGTTCCTAACGCAGAGTGAAGACAGTGGGTTCCTATTGCAGAGTTGTGAAGTATGTGCATGGAACAGTGTGAAGACAGTGTGTTCCTAGAGCAGAGTGAAGACAGTGTGTTCGTAATGCAGAGGGAAGACAGTGAGTTCCTAGAGCAGAGTGAAGACAGTGTTCCTAAATCAGAGTGAAGACAGTGTGTTCCTAATGCAGAGTGAAGACCGTGTGTTCCTAATGCAGAGTGAAGACAGTGTGTTCCTAGAGCAGAGTGAAGACAGTATGTTCCTAACGCAGAGTGAATCAAGTGTGTTCCTAGAGGAGAAAGAAGACAGTTTGTTCCTAGAGCAGAGTGAAGACAGTGTGTTCCTAGAGCAGAGTGAAGACAGTGTGTTCTTAATGCACCGTGAAGACAGTGTGTTCCTAGAGCAGAATGAAGAGAGTGTGTTCCTAATGCAGAGTGAAGTCAGGGTGTTCCTAATGCAGAGTGAAGACAGTGTGTTCCTAGAGCAGAGTGAAGACAGTGTGTTCCTAACGCATAGTATAGACTGTATGTTCCTAACGCATAGTGAAGACAGTGTGTTCCTGACGCAGAGTGAAGACAGTGTGTTGCGATTGCAGAGTGAAGACAGTGTGTTCCTAGAGCAGAATGAAGACAGTGTGTTCCTAATGCAGAGTGAAGACAGTGTGTTCCTAATGCAGAGTGAAGACAGTGTGTTGCGATTGCAGAGCGAAGACAGTGTGTTCCTAATGCAGAATGAAGACAGTGTGTTCCTAATGCAGAATGAAGACAGTGTGTTCCTAATGCAGAGTGAAGACAGCGTCTTACTAGAACAGAATGAAGACAGTATGTTCCTAATGTATAGTGAAGACAGTGTGTTCCTAATGCATAGGGAAGACAGAGTCTTCCTAGAGCAGAGTGAAGACAGTGTGTTCCTAGAGCAGAGTGAAGACAGTGTGTTCTTAATGCACCGTGAAGACAGTGTGTTCCTAGAGCAGAATGAAGAGAGTGTGTTCCTAATGCAGAGTGAAGTCAGAGTGTTCCTAATGCAGAGTGAAGACATTGTGTTCCTAGAGCAGAGTGAAGACAGTGTGTTCCTAACGCATAGTATAGACTGTATGTTCCTAACGCATAGTGAAGACAGTGTGTTCCTAACGCAGAGTGATGACAGTGTGTTGCGATTGCAGAGTGAAGACAGTGTGTTCCTAACGCAGAGTGAAGACAGTGTGTTCCTAATGCAGAGTGAAGACAGTGTGTTCCTAATGCAGAGTGAAGACAGTGTGTTGCGATTGCAGAGTGAAGACAGTGTGTTCCTAATGCAGAATGAAGAGAGTGTGTTCCTAATGCAGAGTGAAGACAGCGTCTTACTAGAACAGAATGAAGACAGTATGTTCCTAACGTATAGTGAAGACAGTGTGTTCCTAATGCATAGTGAAGACAGAGTCTTCCTAGAGCAGAGTGAAGACAGTATGTTCCTAACGCACTGTGAAGACAGTGTGTTCCTAAGGCAGAGGGAAGCCAGTGTGTTCCTAGAGCAGAGTGAGGACAGTGCGTTCCTAATGCAGAATGAAGACAGTTGTTCCTAATGCAGAGTGAAGACAGTGTGTTCCTAGTGTAGAGTGAAGATAGTGTGTTCCAAACGCAGAGTTGCGTTGTAGGTGCATGGAGCAGAGTGAAGACAGTGTGTTCCTAGAGCAGAGTGAAGACAGTATGTTCCTAACGCAGAGTGAAGACAGTGTGTTCCTAGAGCAGAATGAAGACAGTGTGTTCCGAACGCAGAGTGAAGACAGTGGGTTCCTATCGCAGAGTTGTGAAGTATGTGCATGGAGCAGTGTGAAGACAGTGTGTTCCTAGAGCGGAGTGAAGACAGTGTGTTCGTAATGCAGAGGGAAAACAGTGAGTTCCTAGAGCAGAGTGAAGACAGTGTTCCTAAATCAAAGTGAAGACAGTGTATTCCTAATGCAGAGTGAGGACCCTGTGTTCCTAATGCAGAGTGAAGACAGTGTGTTCCTCAAGCAGAGTGAAGACAGTGTGTTCCTAACGCAGAGTTGCGGTGTATGTGCATGGAGCAGAGTGAAGACAGTGTGTTCCTAGAGCAGAGTGAAGACAGTATGTTCCTAACGCAGAGTGAATCAAGTGTGTTCCTAGAGGAGAAAGAAGACAGTGTGTTCCTAGAGCAGAGTGAAGACAGTGTGTTCCTAGAGCAGAGTGAAGAGAGTGTGGTCCTAATGCAGAGTGAAGACAGTGTGTTCCTAGAGCAGAGTGAAGACAGTGTGTTCCTAAAACAGAGTGAAGACAGTGTGTTCCTAACGCAGAGTTGGGGTGTATGTGCATGGAGCAGAGTGAAGACAGTGTGTTCCTAGAGCAGAATGAAGACAGTGTGTTCCTAACGCAAAGTGAATACAGTGTGTTACTCATGCAGAGTGAAGACACTGTGTTCCTAAGGCAGAGTGAAGACAGTGTGTTCCTAATGCAGGTTTGCGATGTATATGCATGGAGCTGACTGAACACAGTGTCTTCCTAGAGCAGAGTGAAGACAGTGTGTTCCTAGAGCAGAATGAAGACAGTGTGTTCCTAACGCAGAGTGAAGACAGTTGGTTCGTATAGCAGAGTTGTGAAGTATGTGCATGGAACAGTGTGAAGACACTGTGTTCCTAGAGCAGAGTGAAGACAGTGTGTTCGTAATGCAGAGGGAAGACAGTGAGTTCCTAGAGCAGAGTGAAGACAGTGTTCCTAAATCAGAGTGAAGACAGTGTGTTCCTAATGCAGAGTGAAGACCGTGTGTTCCTAATGCAGAGTGAAGACAGTGTGTTCCTAGAGCAGAGTGAAGACAGTATGTTCCTAACGCAGAGTGAATCAAGTGTGTTCCTAGAGGAGAAAGAAGACAGTGTGTTCCTAGAGCAGAGTGAAGACAGTGTGTTCCTAGAGCAGAGTGAAGACAGTGTGTTCTTAATGCACCGTGAAGACAGTGTGTTCCTAGAGCAGAATGAAGAGAGTGTGTTCCTAATGCAGAGTGAAGTCAGAGTGTTCCTAATGCAGAGTGAAGACAGTGTGTTCCTAGAGCAGACTGAAGACAGTGTGTTCCTAACGCATAGTATAGACTGTATGTTCCTAACGCATAGTGAAGACAGTGTGTTCCTAACGCAGAGTGAAGACAGTGTGTTGCGATTGCAGAGTGAAGACAGTGTGTTTTTAGAGCAGAATGAAGACAGTGTGTTCCTAATGCAGAGTGAAGACAGTGTGTTCCTAATGCAGAGTGAAGACAGTGTGTTGCGATTGCAGAGTGAAGACAGTGTGTTCCTGATGCAGAGTGAAGACAGTTTGTTCCTAGTGCATAGTGAAGACAGTGTGTTCCTAACACAGAGTTGCGGTGTATGTGCATGGGGTAGAGTGAAGACAGTGTGTTCCTAGAGCATAGTGAAGAAAGTGTGTTCCTAACACAGAGTTGCGGTGTATGTGCATGTAGCAGAGTGGAGACAGTGTGTTCCTAGAGCAGAGTGAAAACAGTGTGTTCCTAACGCACAGTGAAGACAGTGTGTTCCTAGAGCAGAGTTGCATTGTACGTGCATGGGCCAGAGTGAAGACAGTGTGTTCGTAGAGCAGAGTGAAGACTGTGTGTTCCTAATGCAGAGTGAATACAGAATGTTCCTAATGCAGAGTGAAGACAGTGTGTTCCTAGAGCAGAGTGAAGACAGTGTGTTCCTAACGAAGAATTGCATTGTATGTGCATGGAGCAGAGTGAAGACAGTGTGTTCGTAGAGCAGAGTGAAGACAGTATGTTCCTAACTCAAATTGAAGACAGTGTGTTCCTAGAGCAAAATGAAGACAGTGTGTTCCTAATGCAAAGTGAAGACAGTGCGTTCCTATGGAGAGTTGCGAAGTATGTGCATGGAGCAGAGTGAAGACAGTGTGTTCCTAGAGCAGAGTGAAGACATTGTGTTCCTAATGCAGAGTGAAGACAGTGAGTTCCTAGAGCAGAGTGAAGACAGTGTTCCTAATGCAGCGTGAAGACAGTGTGTTCCTAATGCAGAGTGAAGACAGTGTGTTTCTTGAGCAGAGTGAAGACAGTGTGTTCCTAGAGCAGAATGAAGACTGTGTGTTCCTAATGCAGAGTGAAGACAGAGTGTTCCTAATGCAGAGTGAAGACAGTGTGTTCCTAGAGCAGAGTGAAGACAGTGTGTTCCTAACGCAGAGTAGCGGTGTATGTGCATAGAGCAGAATGAAGACAGTGTGTTCCTAGAGCAGAATGAAGACAGTGTGTTCCAAATGCAGAGTGAATACAGAATGTTCCTAATGCAGAGTGAAGACAGTGAGTTCCAAGTGCAGAGCAAAGACAGTGTATTCCTAGAGCAGAATGAAGACAGTGTGGTCCTAAAGCAGAGTGAAGACAGTGTGTTCCTAATGCAGAGTGAAGACAGTGTCATCCTAGAGCAGAGTAAAGACAGTGTGTTCCTAACGCTGAATTGCCTTGTATGTGCATGGAGCAGAGAGAAGACAGTGTGTTCCTAATGCAGAGTGAAGACAGTGTGTTCCTAGAGCAGAGTGAAGACAGTGTGTTCCTAACGCAGAGTAGCGGTGTATGTGCATAGAGCAGAATGAAGACAGTGTGTTCCTAGAGCAGAATGAAGACAGTGTGTTCCAAATGCAGAGTGAAGACAGTGTGTTCCTAATGCAGAGTGAAGACAGTGTATTCCTAATGCAGAGTGAAAACAGTGTGTTCCTAGAGCAGAATGAAGACAGTGTGGTCCTAAAGCAGAGTGAAGACAGTGTGTTCCTAATGCAGAGTGAAGACAGTGTCATCCTAGAGCAGAGTAAAGACAGTGTGTTCCTAACGCTGAATTGCCTTGTATGTGCATGGAGCAGAGTGAAGACAGTGTGTTCCTAATGCAGAGTGAAGACAGTGTGTTCCTAGAGCAGAGTGAAGATAGTGTGTTCCTAATGCAGAGTGAAGACTGTGTGTTCCTAAAGCAGAGTGAAGACAGTATGTTCCTAATGCAGAGTGAAGACCGTGTGTTCCTAATGCAGCGTGAAGACAGTGTGTTCCAAACACAGAGTTGCGGTGCATGTGCATGGATCAGAGTGAAGACAGTGTGTTCCTAGAGCAGAATGAGGACAGTGTGTTCCTAATGCAGAGTGAAGACAGTGTGTTAATATTGCAGAGTGAAGACAATGTCTTCCTAGAGCAGAGTGAAGACAGTATGTTACTAACGCATAGTGAAGACAGTGTGTTCCTAACACAGATTTGCGGTGTATGTGCATGGAGCAGAGTGAAGACAGTGTGTTCTTAGAGGAGAGTGAAGACAGTATGTTCCTAACGCATAATGCAGACAGTTTGTTCCTAGAGCAGAATGAAGACAGTTTGTTCCTAAGGCAGAGTGAAGACAGTGTGTTCCTAGAGCAGAGTTGAATGGTACGTGCATGGACCAAAGTGAAGACAGTGTGTTCCTAATGCAGAGTGAAGTCAGTGTGTTCCTAATTCAGAGTGAAGACAGTGTGTTTCTTGAGCAGAGTGAAGACAGTGTGTTCCTAGAGCAGAATGAAGACAGTGTGTTCCTAATGCAGAGTGAAGACAGAGTGTTCCTAATGCAGAGTGAAGACAGTGTGTTCCTAGAGCAGAGTGAAGACAGTGTGTTCCTAACGCAGAGTAGCGGTGTATGTGCATAGAGCAGAATGAAGACAGTGTGTTCCTAGAGCAGAATGAAGACAGTGTGTTCCAAATGCAGAGTGAAGACAGTGTGTTCCAAATGCAGAGTGAAGACAGTGAGTTCCAAGTGCAGAGCAAAGACAGTGTGTTCCTAGAGCAGAATGAAGACAGTGTGGTCCTAAAGCAGAGTGAAGACAGTGTGTTCCTAATGCAGAGTGAAGACAGTGTCATCCTAGAGCAGAGTAAAGACAGTGTGTTCCTAACGCTGAATTGCCTTGTATGTGCATGGAGCAGAGTGAAGACAGTGTGTTCCTAATGCAGAGTGAAGACAGTGTGTTCCTAGAGCAGAGTGAAGACAGTGTGTTCCTAACGCAGAGTAGCGGTGTATGTGCATAGAGCAGAATGAAGACAGTGTGTTCCTAGAGCAGAATGAAGACAGTGTGTTCCAAATGCAGAGTGAAGACAGTGTGTTCCTAATGCAGAGTGAAGACAGTGTATTCCTAATGCAGAGTGAAAACAGTGTGTTCCTAGAGCAGAATGAAGACAGTGTGGTCCTAAGGCAGAGTGAAGACAATGTGTTCCTAATGCAGAGTGAAGACAGTGTCATCCTAGAGCAGAGTAAAGACAGTGTGTTCCTAACGCTGAATTGCCTTGTATGTGCATGGAGCAGAGTGAAGACAGTGTGTTCCTAATGCAGAGTGAAGACAGTGTGTTCCTAGATCAGAGTGAACATAGTGTGTTCCTAATGCAGAGTGAAGACTGTGTGTTCCTAAAGCAGAGTGAAGACAGTATGTTCCTAATGCAGAGTGAAGACCGTGTGTTCCTAATGCAGCGTAAAGACAGTGTATTCCAAACGCAGAGTTGCGGTGTATGTGCATGGATCAGAAGGAAGACAGTGTGTTCCTAGAGCAGAATGAAGACAGTGTGTTCCTAATGCAGAGTGAAGACAGTGTGTTAACATTGCAGAGTGAAGACAATGTCTTCCTAGAGCAGAGTGAAGACAGTATGTTACTAACGCATAGTGAAGACAGTGTGTTCCTAACACAGATTTGCGGTGTATGTGCATGGGGTAGAGTGAAGACAGTGTGTTCCTAGAGCATAGTGAAGAAAGTGTGTTCCTAACACAGAGTTGCGGTGTATGTGCATGTAGCAGAGTGGAGACAGTGTGTTCCTAGAGCAGAGTGAAAACAGTGTGTTCCTAACGCACAGTGAAGACAGTGTGTTCCTAGAGCAGAGTTGCATTGTACGTGCATGGGCCAGAGTGAAGACAGTGTGTTCGTAGAGCAGAGTGAAGACTGTGTGTTCCTAATGCAGAGTGAATACAGAATGTTCCTAATGCAGAGTGAAGACAGTGTGTTCCTAGAGCAGAGTGAAGACAGTGTGTTCCTAACGCAGAATTGCATTGTATGTGCATGGAGCAGAGTGAAGACAGTGTGTTCGTAGAGCAGAGTGAAGACAGTATGTTCCTAACTCAAATTGAAGACAGTGTGTTCCTAGAGCAAAATGAAGACAGTGTGTTCCTAATGCAAAGTGAAGACAGTGCGTTCCTATGGAGAGTTGCGAAGTATGTGCATGGAGCAGAGTGAAGACAGTGTGTTCCTAGAGCAGAGTGAAGACATTGTGTTCCTAATGCAGAGTGAAGACAGTGAGTTCCTAGAGCAGAGTGAAGACAGTGTTCCTAATGCAGCGTGAAGACAGTGTGTTCCTAATGCAGAGTGAAGACAGTGTGTTTCTTGAGCAGAGTGAAGACAGTGTGTTCCTAGAGCAGAATGAAGACTGTGTGTTCCTAATGCAGAGTGAAGACAGAGTGTTCCTAATGCAGAGTGAAGACAGTGTGTTCCTAGAGCAGAGTGAAGACAGTGTGTTCCTAACGCAGAGTAGCGGTGTATGTGCATAGAGCAGAATGAAGACAGTGTGTTCCTAGAGCAGAATGAAGACAGTGTGTTCCAAATGCAGAGTGAATACAGAATGTTCCTAATGCAGAGTGAAGACAGTGAGTTCCAAGTGCAGAGCAAAGACAGTGTATTCCTAGAGCAGAATGAGACAGTGTGGTCCTAAAGCAGAGTGAAGACAGTGTGTTCCTAATGCAGAGTGAAGACAGTGTCATCCTAGAGCAGAGTAAAGACAGTGTGTTCCTAACGCTGAATTGCCTTGTATGTGCATGGAGCAGAGAGAAGACAGTGTGTTCCTAATGCAGAGTGAAGACAGTGTGTTCCTAGAGCAGAGTGAAGACAGTGTGTTCCTAACGCAGAGTAGCGGTGTATGTGCATAGAGCAGAATGAAGACAGTGTGTTCCTAGAGCAGAATGAAGACAGTGTGTTCCAAATGCAGAGTGAAGACAGTGTGTTCCTAATGCAGAGTGAAGACAGTGTATTCCTAATGCAGAGTGAAAACAGTGTGTTCCTAGAGCAGAATGAAGACAGTGTGGTCCTAAAGCAGAGTGAAGACAGTGTGTTCCTAATGCAGAGTGAAGACAGTGTCATCCTAGAGCAGAGTAAAGACAGTGTGTTCCTAACGCTGAATTGCCTTGTATGTGCATGGAGCAGAGTGAAGACAGTGTGTTCCTAATGCAGAGTGAAGACAGTGTGTTCCTAGAGCAGAGTGAAGATAGTGTGTTCCTAATGCAGAGTGAAGACTGTGTGTTCCTAAAGCAGAGTGAAGACAGTATGTTCCTAATGCAGAGTGAAGACCGTGTGTTCCTAATGCAGCGTGAAGACAGTGTGTTCCAAACACAGAGTTGCGGTGCATGTGCATGGATCAGAGTGAAGACAGTGTGTTCCTAGAGCAGAATGAGGACAGTGTGTTCCTAATGCAGAGTGAAGACAGTGTGTTAATATTGCAGAGTGAAGACAATGTCTTCCTAGAGCAGAGTGAAGACAGTATGTTACTAACGCATAGTGAAGACAGTGTGTTCCTAACACAGATTTGCGGTGTATGTGCATGGAGCAGAGTGAAGACAGTGTGTTCTTAGAGGAGAGTGAAGACAGTATGTTCCTAACGCATAATGCAGACAGTTTGTTCCTAGAGCAGAATGAAGACAGTTTGTTCCTAAGGCAGAGTGAAGACAGTGTGTTCCTAGAGCAGAGTTGAATGGTA
Organism: Microtus pennsylvanicus; assembly: GCF_037038515.1. Taxonomy (NCBI): domain Eukaryota; kingdom Metazoa; phylum Chordata; class Mammalia; order Rodentia; family Cricetidae; genus Microtus; species Microtus pennsylvanicus. The sequence goes on from NC_134581.1 coordinate 145,206,774, forward strand.
CGTGCATGGACCAAAGTGAAGACAGTGTGTTCCTAATGCAGAGTGAAGTCAGTGTGTTCCTAATTCAGAGTGAAGACAGTGTGTTTCTTGAGCAGAGTGAAGACAGTGTGTTCCTAGAGCAGAATGAAGACAGTGTGTTCCTAATGCAGAGTGAAGACAGAGTGTTCCTAATGCAGAGTGAAGACAGTGTGTTCCTAGAGCAGAGTGAAGACAGAGTGTTCCTAACGCAGAGTGAAGACAGTTTGTACCTAACACATAGTGATGAGAGTATGTTCCTAACGCATAGTGAAGATAGTGTGTTCCTAAAGCAGAGGTGCGGTGTATGTGCATGGAGCAGAGTGAAGACAGTGTGTTCCTCGAGCAGAGTGAAAACAGTATATTCCTAACGCATAGTGAAGACAGTGTGTTCCTAGAGCAGAATGAAGACAGTTTGTTCCTAAGGCAGAGTGAAGACAGTGTGTTCCTAGAGCAGAGTTGCATGGTACGTGCATGGACCAAAGTGAAGACAGTGTGTTCGTAGGGCAGAATGAAGACAGTGTGTTCCTAATGTAGAGTGAAGACAGTGTGTTCCTAACGCATAGTATAGACTGTATGTTCCTAACGCAGAGTGAAGACAGTGTGTTGCGATTGCAGAGTGAAGACAGTGTGTTCCTAGAGCAGAATGAAGACAGTGTGTTCCTAATGCAGAGTGAAGACAGTGTGTTCCTAGAGCAGAGTGAAGACAGTGTGTTCCTAAAACAGAGTGAAGACAGTGTATTCCTAACACAGAGTTGCGGTGTATGTGCATGGAGCAGAGTAAAGACAGTGTGTTCCTAATGCAGAGTTGCGGTGTATGTGCATGGAGCAGAGTGAAGACATTGTGTTCCTAGAGCAGAGTGAAGACAGTATGTTCCTAACGCAGAGTGAATCAAGTGTGTTCCTAGAGGAGAAAGAAGACAGTGTGTTCCTAGAGCAGAGTGAAGACAGTGTGTTCCTAGAGCAGAGTGAAGACAGTGTGTTCTTAATGCACCGTGAAGACAGTGTGTTCCTAGAGCAGAATGAAGAGAGTGTGTTCCTAATGCAGAGTGAAGTCAGTGTGTTCCTAATGCAGAGTGAAGACAGTGTGTTCCTAGAGCAGAGTGAAGACAGTGTGTTCCTAACGCATAGTATAGACTGTATGTTCCTAACGCATAGTGAAGACAGTGTGTTCCTAACGCAGAGTGAAGACAGTGTGTTGCGATTGCAGAGTGAAGACAGTGTGTTCCTAGAGCAGAATTAAGACAGTGTGTTCCTAAAGCAGAGTGAAGACAGTGTGTTCCTAATGCAGAGTGAAGACAGTGTGTTGCGATTACAGAATGAAGACAGTGTGTTCCTAGTGCAGAGTGAAGACAGTGTGTTCCTAGCGCATAGTTAAGACAGTGTGTACCTAACGCATAGTGAGGACAGTATGTTCCTAACGCATAGTGAAGACAGTGTGTTCCTAGAGCAGAATGAAGACAGTTTGTTCCTAACGTAGAGTTAATACAGTATGTTCCTACAGCAGAGTGAAGACAGTGTGTTCCTTGAGCAGAATGAAGACAGTGTGTTCCTAATGCAGAGTGAAGACAGTTTGTTCCTAGAGCATAGTGAAGACAGTGTGTTCCTAACACAGAGTTGCGGTGTATGTGCATGGAGTAGAGTGAAGACTGTATGTTCCTAGAGCAGAGTGAAGACAGTGTGTTCCTAACGCAGAGTTGCGGTGTATGTGCATGGAGCTGAATGAAGACAGTGTGTTCCTAGAGCAGAGTGAAGACAGTGTGTTCCTAGAGCAGAATGAAGACATTGAGTTCATAATGAAGAGTGAAGAAAGTGTGTTCCTAATGCAGAGTGAAGACAGTTTGTTCCTAGTGCATAGTGAAGACAGTGTGTTCCTAACACAGAGTTGAGGTGTATGTGCATGGGGTAGAGTGAAGACAGTGTGTTCCTAGAGCACATTGAAGACAGTGTGTTCCTAACACAGAGTTGCGGTGTATGTGCATGGAGCAGAGTGGAGACAGTGTGTTCCTAGAGCAGAGTGAAAACAGTGTGTTCCTAACGCACAGTGAAGACAGTGTGTTCCTAGAGCAGAGTTGCATTGTACGTGCATGGGCCAGAGTGAAGACAGTGTGTTCGTAGAGCAGAGTGAAGACTGTGTGTTCCTAATGCAGAGTGAATACAGAATGTTCCTAATGCAGAGTGAAGACAGTGTGTTCCTAGAGCAGAGTGAAGACAGTGTGTTCCTAATGCAGAGTTGCATTGTACGTACATGGAGCAGAATGAAGACAGTGTGTTCGTACAGCAGAGTGAAGACAGTATGTTCCTAACTCAAATTGACGACAGTGTGTTCCTAGAGCGAAATGAAGACAGTGTGTTCGTAATGCAAAGTGAAGACAGTGCGTTCCTATGGAGAGCTGCGAAGTATGTGCATGGAGCAGAGTGAAGACAGTGTGTTCCTAGAGCAGAGTGAAGACATTGTGTTCCTAATGCAGAGTGAAGACAGTGAGTTCCTAGAGCAGAGTGAAGACAGTGTTCCTAATGCAGTGTGAAGACAAGGTGTTCCTAATGCAGAGTGAAGACAGTGTGTTTCTAGAGCAGAGTGAAGACAGTGTGTTCCTAGAGCAGAATGAAGACAGTGTGTTCCTAATGCAGAGTGAAGACAGTGTGTTCCTAGAGCAGAGTGAAGACAGTGTGTTCCTAACGCAGAGTAGCGGTGTATGTGCATAGAGCAGAATGAAGACAGTGTGTTCCTAGAGCAGAATGAAGACAGTGTGTTCCAAATGCAGAGTGAAGACAGTGTGTTCTTAATGCAGAGTGAAGACAGTGTCTTCCTAGTGCAGAGTGAAGACAGTGTGTTCCTTACGCATAGTGAAGACAGTGTGTTCCTAACGCATAGTGAAGACAGTACGTTCCTAACACATAGTGAAGACAGTGTGTTCCTAACGCAGACTTGCGGTGTATGTGCATGGAGCAGAGTGAAGACAGTGTGTTCCTAATGCAGAGTGAAGACAGTGTGTTCCTAATGCAGAGGGACGACACTGTGTCCCTAAGGCAGAGTGAAGATAGGGTGTTCTGAAGCAGAGTTGCGCTATATATGCATGGAGCAGAGTGAAGACAGTGTGTCCTAGAGCAGTGTGAAGAGAGTATGTTCATAACGCAGAGTGAAGACAGTGTGTTCCTTGAGCAGAATGAAGACAGTGTGTTCCTAATGCAGTGTGAAGACAGTGTGTTCCTAAGGCAGAGTGAAGACAGTGTGTTTCTAGAGCAGAATGAAGACAGTGTGGTCCAAAAGCAGAGTGAAGACAGTGTGTTCCTAATGCAGAGTGAAGACAGTGCCATCCTAGAGCAGAGTAAAGACAGTGTGTTCCTAACGCTGAATTGCCTTGTATGTACATGGAGCAGAGTGAAGACAGTGTGTTCCTAATGCAGAGTGAAGACAGTGTGTTCCTAGAGCAGAGTGAAGATAGTGTGTTCCTAATGCAGAGTGAAGACAGTGTGTTCCTAATGCAGAGTGAAGACAGTATGTTCCTAATGCAGAGTGAAGACCGTGTGTTCCTAATGCAGAGTGAACAGTGTGTTCCAAACGCAGTGTTGCGGTGTATGTGCATGGATCAGAGTGAAGACAGTGTGTTCCTAGAGCAGAATGAAGACAGTGTGTTGCTAATGCAGAGTGAAGACAGTGTGTTAATATTGCAGAGTGAAGACAATGTCTTCCTAGAGCAGAGTGAAGACAGTATTTTCCTAACGCATAGTGAAGACAGTGTGTTCCTAACACAGATTTGCGGTGTATGTGCATGGAGCAGAGTGAAGACAGTGTGTTCCTAAGGCAGAGTGAAGACAGTGTGTTCCTAGAGCAGAGTTGAATGGTACGTGCATGGACCAAAGTGATGACAGTGTGTCCCTAATGCAGAGTGAAGACAGTGTGTTCCTAGAGCAGAGTGAAGACAGTATGTTCCTAACGCAGAGTGAATCAAGTGTGTTCCTAGAGGAGAAAGAAGACTGTGTGTTCCTAGAGCAGAGTGAAGACAGTGTGTTCCTAAAGCAGAGTGAAGACAGTGTGTTCTTAATGCACCGTGAAGACAGTGTGTTCCTAGAGCGGAATGAAGAGAGTGTGTTCCTAATGCAGAGTGAAGTCTGTGTGTTCCTAATGCAGAGTGAAGACAGTGTGTTCCTAGAGCAGAGTGAAGACAGTGTCTTCCTAACGCATAGTATAGACTGAATGTTCCTAACGCATAGTGAAGACAGTGTGTTCCTAACGCAGAGTGAAGACAGTGTGTTGCGATTGCAGAGTGAAGACAGTGTGTTCCTAGAGCAGAGTGAAGACAGTGTGTTCCTAAAGCATAGTTAAGACAGTGTGTACCTAACGCATAGTTAGGACAGTATGTTGCTAACGCATAGTGAAGACGGTGTGTTCCTAACGCAGAGTTGCGGTGTCTGTGCATGGAGCAGAGTGAAGACAGTGCGTTCCTAGAGCAGAGTGAAGACAGTGTGTTCCTAATGCAGAGTGGAGACAGTGTGTTCCTAATGCAGAGTGAAGACAGTGTGTTGGGATTGCAGAGTGAAGACAGTGTGTTCCTGATGCAGAGTGAAGAGACTGTGTTCCTAGGGCAGAGTGAAGACAGCGTGTTCCTAATGCAGAATGAATACAGTGTCTTACTAGAACAGAGTGAAGACAGTGTGTTCCTAACGCATAGTGAAGACAGTGTGTTCCTAATGCATAGTGAAGACAGAGTCTTCCTAGAGCAGAGTGAAGACAGTATGTTCCTAACGCACTGTGAAGACAGTGTGTTCCTAAGGCAGAAGGAAGCCAGTGTGTTCCTAGAGCAGAGTGACTACAGTGCGTTCCTAATGCAGAATGAAGACAGTGTGTTCCTAATGCAGAGTGAAGACAGTGTGTTCCTAGTGCAGAGTGAAGACAGTGTGTTCCAAACGCAGAGTTGCATTGTAGTTGCATGGAGCAGAGTTAAGACAGTGTGTTCCTAGAGCAGAGTGAAAACAGTATGTTCCTAGAGCAGAGTGAAGACAGTGTGTTCCTAACGCATAGTATAGACTGTATGTTCCTAACGCATAGTGAAGACAGTGTGTTCCTATCGCAGAGTTGTGAAGTATGTGCATGGAGCCGTGTGAAGACAGTGTGGTCCTAGAGCAGAGTGAAGACAGTGTGTTCGTAATGCAGAGGGAAGACAGTGAGTTCCTAGAGCAGAGTGAAGACAGTGTTCCTAAATCAGAGTGAAGACAGTGTGTTCCTAATGCAGAGTGAAGACCGTGTGTTCCTAATGGAGAGTGAAGACAGTGTGTTCCTCAAGCAGAGTGAAGACAGTGTGTCCCTAATGCAGAGTTGCGGTGTATGTGCATGGAGCAGAGTGAAGACAGTGTGTTCCTAACGCAGAGTGAAGACAGTGTGTTCCTTGAGCAGAATGAAGACAGTGTGTTCCTAATGCAGAGTGAAGACAGTTTGTTCCTAGAGCATAGTGAAGACAGTGTGTTCCTAACACAGAGTTGCGGTGTATGTGCATGGAGTAGAGTGAAGACTGTATGTTCCTAGAGCAGAGTGAAGACAGTGTGTTCCTAACGCAGAGTTGCGGTGTATGTGCATGGAGCTGAATGAAGACAGTGTGTTCCTAGAGCAGAGTGAAGACAGTGTGTTCCTAGAGCAGAATGAAGACATTGAGTTCATAATGAAGAGTGAAGAAAGTGTGTTCCTAATGCAGAGTGAAGACAGTTTGTTCCTAGTGCATAGTGAAGACAGTGTGTTCCTAACACAGAGTTGAGGTGTATGTGCATGGGGTAGAGTGAAGACAGTGTGTTCCTAGAGCACATTGAAGACAGTGTGTTTCTAACACAGAGTTGCGGTGTATGTGCATGGAGCAGAGTGGAGACAGTGTGTTCCTAGAGCAGAGTGAAAACAGTGTGTTCCTAACGCACAGTGAAGACAGTGTGTTCCTAGAGCAGAGTTGCATTGTACGTGCATGGGCCAGAGTGAAGACAGTGTGTTCGTAGAGCAGAGTGAAGACTGTGTGTTCCTAATGCAGAGTGAATACAGAATGTTCCTAATGCAGAGTGAAGACAGTGTGTTCCTAGAGCAGAGTGAAGACAGTGTGTTCCTAATGCAGAGTTGCATTGTACGTACATGGAGCAGAATGAAGACAGTGTGTTCGTACAGCAGAGTGAAGACAGTATGTTCCTAACTCAAATTGACGACAGTGTGTTCCTAGAGCGAAATGAAGACAGTGTGTTCCTAATGCAAAGTGAAGACAGTGCGTTCCTATGGAGAGCTGCGAAGTATGTGCATGGAGCAGAGTGAAGACAGTGTGTTCCTAGAGCAGAGTGAAGACATTGTGTTCCTAATGCAGAGTGAAGACAGTGAGTTCCTAGAGCAGAGTGAAGACAGTGTTCCTAATGCAGTGTGAAGACAAGGTGTTCCTAATGCAGAGTGAAGACAGTGTGTTTCTAGAGCAGAGTGAAGACAGTGTGTTCCTAGAGCAGAATGAAGACAGTGTGTTCCTAATGCAGAGTGAAGACAGTGTGTTCCTAGAGCAGAGTGAAGACAGTGTGTTCCTAACGCAGAGTAGCGGTGTATGTGCATAGAGCAGAATGAAGACAGTGTGTTCCTAGAGCAGAATGAAGACAGTGTGTTCCAAATGCAGAGTGAAGACAGTGTGTTCTTAATGCAGAGTGAAGACAGTGTCTTCCTAGTGCAGAGTGAAGACAGTGTGTTCCTTACGCATAGTGAAGACAGTGTGTTCCTAACGCATAGTGAAGACAGTACGTTCCTAACACATAGTGAAGACAGTGTGTTCCTAACGCAGACTTGCGGTGTATGTGCATGGAGCAGAGTGAAGACAGTGTGTTCCTAATGCAGAGTGAAGACAGTGTGTTCCTAATGCAGAGGGACGACACTGTGTCCCTAAGGCAGAGTGAAGATAGGGTGTTCTGAAGCAGAGTTGCGCTATATATGCATGGAGCAGAGTGAAGACAGTGTGTCCTAGAGCAGTGTGAAGAGAGTATGTTCATAACGCAGAGTGAAGACAGTGTGTTCCTTGAGCAGAATGAAGACAGTGTGTTCCTAATGCAGTGTGAAGACAGTGTGTTCCTAAGGCAGAGTGAAGACAGTGTGTTTCTAGAGCAGAATGAAGACAGTGTGGTCCAAAAGCAGAGTGAAGACAGTGTGTTCCTAATGCAGAGTGAAGACAGTGCCATCCTAGAGCAGAGTAAAGACAGTGTGTTCCTAACGCTGAATTGCCTTGTATGTACATGGAGCAGAGTGAAGACAGTGTGTTCCTAATGCAGAGTGAAGACAGTGTGTTCCTAGAGCAGAGTGAAGATAGTGTGTTCCTAATGCAGAGTGAAGACAGTGTGTTCCTAAAGCAGAGTGAAGACAGTATGTTCCTAATGCAGAGTGAAGACCGTGTGTTCCTAATGCAGAGTGAACAGTGTGTTCCAAACGCAGTGTTGCGGTGTATGTGCATGGATCAGAGTGAAGACAGTGTGTTCCTAGAGCAGAATGAAGACAGTGTGTTGCTAATGCAGAGTGAAGACAGTGTGTTAATATTGCAGAGTGAAGACAATGTCTTCCTAGAGCAGAGTGAAGACAGTATTTTCCTAACGCATAGTGAAGACAGTGTGTTCCTAACACAGATTTGCGGTGTATGTGCATGGAGCAGAGTGAAGACAGTGTGTTCCTAAGGCAGAGTGAAGACAGTGTGTTCCTAGAGCAGAGTTGAATGGTACGTGCATGGACCAAAGTGATGACAGTGTGTCCCTAATGCAGAGTGAAGACAGTGTGTTCCTAGAGCAGAGTGAAGACAGTATGTTCCTAACGCAGAGTGAAACAAGTGTGTTCCTAGAGGAGAAAGAAGACTGTGTGTTCCTAGAGCAGAGTGAAGACAGTGTGTTCCTAAAGCAGAGTGAAGACAGTGTGTTCTTAATGCACCGTGAAGACAGTGTGTTCCTAGAGCGGAATGAAGAGAGTGTGTTCCTAATGCAGAGTGAAGTCTGTGTGTTCCTAATGCAGAGTGAAGACAGTGTGTTCCTAGAGCAGAGTGAAGACAGTGTCTTCCTAACGCATAGTATAGACTGAATGTTCCTAACGCATAGTGAAGACAGTGTGTTCCTAACGCAGAGTGAAGACAGTGTGTTGCGATTGCAGAGTGAAGACAGTGTGTTCCTAGAGCAGAGTGAAGACAGTGTGTTCCTAAAGCATAGTTAAGACAGTGTGTACCTAACGCATAGTTAGGACAGTATGTTGCTAACGCATAGTGAAGACGGTGTGTTCCTAACGCAGAGTTGCGGTGTCTGTGCATGGAGCAGAGTGAAGACAGTGCGTTCCTAGAGCAGAGTGAAGACAGTGTGTTCCTAATGCAGAGTGGAGACAGTGTGTTCCTAATGCAGAGTGAAGACAGTGTGTTGGGATTGCAGAGTGAAGACAGTGTGTTCCTGATGCAGAGTGAAGAGACTGTGTTCCTAGGGCAGAGTGAAGACAGCGTGTTCCTAATGCAGAATGAATACAGTGTCTTACTAGAACAGAGTGAAGACAGTGTGTTCCTAACGCATAGTGAAGACAGTGTGTTCCTAATGCATAGTGAAGACAGAGTCTTCCTAGAGCAGAGTGAAGACAGTATGTTCCTAACGCACTGTGAAGACAGTGTGTTCCTAAGGCAGAAGGAAGCCAGTGTGTTCCTAGAGCAGAGTGACTACAGTGCGTTCCTAATGCAGAATGAAGACAGTGTGTTCCTAATGCAGAGTGAAGACAGTGTGTTCCTAGTGCAGAGTGAAGACAGTGTGTTCCAAACGCAGAGTTGCATTGTAGTTGCATGGAGCAGAGTTAAGACAGTGTGTTCCTAGAGCAGAGTGAAAACAGTATGTTCCTAGAGCAGAGTGAAGACAGTGTGTTCCTAACGCATAGTATAGACTGTATGTTCCTAACGCATAGTGAAGACAGTGTGTTCCTATCGCAGAGTTGTGAAGTATGTGCATGGAGCCGTGTGAAGACAGTGTGGTCCTAGAGCAGAGTGAAGACAGTGTGTTCGTAATGCAGAGGGAAGACAGTGAGTTCCTAGAGCAGAGTGAAGACAGTGTTCCTAAATCAGAGTGAAGACAGTGTGTTCCTAATGCAGAGTGAAGACCGTGTGTTCCTAATGGAGAGTGAAGACAGTGTGTTCCTCAAGCAGAGTGAAGACAGTGTGTCCCTAATGCAGAGTTGCGGTGTATGTGCATGGAGCAGAGTGAAGACAGTGTGTTCCTAACGCAGAGTGAAGACAGTGTGTTCCTAACGCAGAGTGAAGACAGTTTGTTCCTAATGCAGAGTGAAGACAGTGTGTTCCTAGAGCAGAGTGAAGACAGAGTGTTCCTAACTCAGAGTGAAGACAGTGTGTTCCTAATGCAGAGTGAAGACACTGAGTTCCTAATGCAGAGTGAAGACAGTGTGTTCCTAGAGCATAGTGAAGACAGTGTGTTCCTAATGCAGAGGGAAGACAGTGTGTTCCTAGAGCAGAGTGAAGACAGTGTCTTCCTAGAGCAGAGTGAAGACAGTATGTTCCTAGAGCAGAATGAAGACAGTGTGTTCCTAACGCAGAGTGAAGACAGTGGGTTCCTATTGCAGAGTTGTGAAGTATGTGCATGGAACAGTGTGAAGACACTGTGTTCCTAGAGCAGAGTGAAGACAGTGTGTTCGTAATGCAGAGGGAAGACAGTGAGTTCCTAGAGCAGAGTGAAGACAGTGTTCCTAAATCAGAGTGAAGACAGTGTGTTCCTAATGCAGAGTGAAGACCGTGTGTTCCTAATGCAGAGTGAAGACAGTGTGTTCCTAGAGCAGAGTGAAGACAGAATGTTCCTAACGCAGAGTGAATCAAGTGTGTTCCTAGAGGAGAAAGAAGACAGTGTGTTCCTAGAGCAGAGTGAAGACAGTGTGTTCATAGAGCAGAGTGAAGACAGTGTGTTCTTAATGACCCGTGAAGACAGTGTGTTCCTAGAGCAGAATGAAGAGAGTGTGTTCCTAATGCAGAGTGAAGTCAGTGTGTCCCTAATGCAGAATGAAGACAGTTTGTTCCTAGAGCAGAGTGAAGACAGTGTGTTCCTAACGCAGAGTGAAGACAGTGTGTTGCGATTGCAGAGTGAAGACAGTGTGTTTTTAGAGCAGAATGAAGACAGTTGTTCCTAATGCAGAGTGAAGACAGTGTGTTCCTAATGCAGAGTGAAGACAGTGTGTTGCGATTGCAGAGTGAAAACAGTGTGTTCCTGATGCAGAGTGAAGACAGTGTGTTCCAAGAGCAGAGTGAAGACAGTGTGTTCCTAATGCAGAGTGAAGACAGTGTGTTCCTAATGCAGAGTGAAGACAGTTTCTTCCTAGAGCAGAGTGAAGACAGTGTGTTCCTAACGCATAGTGAAGACAGTGTGTTCCTAAAGCAGAGTTGCGGTGTATGTGCATGGAGTAGAGTGAAGACAGTGTGTTCCTAATGGAGAGTGAAGTCAGTGTGTTCCTAATGCAGAGTGAAGACAGTGTGTTCTTAATGCAGAGTGAAGACAGTGTCTTCCTAGTGCAGAGTGAAGACAGTGTGTTCCTTACGCATAGTGAAGACAGTGTGTTCCTAACGCATAGTGAAGACAGTATGTACCTAACACATAGTGAAGACAGTGTGTTCCTAAGGCAGACTTGCGGTGTATGTGCATGGAGCAGAGTGAAGACAGTGTGTTCCTAATGCAGAGTGAAGACAGTGTGTTCCTAATGCAGAGGGAAGACACTGTGTTCCTAAGGAAGAGTGAAGATACTGTGTTCTGAAGCAGAGTTGCGCTATATATGCATGGAGCAGAGTGAAGACAGTGTGTCCTAGAGCAGAGTGAAGAGAGTATGTTCATAACGCAGAGTGAAGACAGTGTGTTCCTTGAGCAGAATGAGGACAGTGTGTTCCTAACGCAGAGTGAAAACAGTGTGTTCCTAAAGCAGAGTTGCGAAGTATATGCATGGAGCAGAGTGAAGACAGTGTGTTCCTAGAGGAGACTGAAGACAGTGTGTTCCTAATGCAGAGTGAAGACAGTGAGTTCCAAGTGCAGAGTGAAGACAGTGTTCCTAATGCAGAGTGAAGACAGTGTATTCCTAATGCAGAGTGAAAACAGTGTGTTCCTAGAGCATTATGAAGACAGTGTGGTCCTAAAGCAGAGTGAAGACAGTGTGTCCCTAATGCAGAGTGAAGACAGTGTGTTCCTAGAGCAGAGTGAAGACAGTATGTTCCTAACGCAGAGTGAAACAAGTGTGTTCCTAGAGGAGAAAGAAGACTGTGTGTTCCTAGAGCAGAGTGAAGACAGTGTGTTCCTAAAGCAGAGTGAAGACAGTGTGTTCTTAATGCACCGTGAAGACAGTGTGTTCCTAGAGCGGAATGAAGAGAGTGTGTTCCTAATGCAGAGTGAAGTCTGTGTGTTCCTAATGCAGAGTGAAGACAGTGTGTTCCTAGAGCAGAGTGAAGACAGTGTCTTCCTAACGCATAGTATAGACTGAATGTTCCTAACGCATAGTGAAGACAGTGTGTTCCTAACGCAGAGTGAAGACAGTGTGTTGCGATTGCAGAGTGAAGACAGTGTGTTCCTAGAGCAGAGTGAAGACAGTGTGTTCCTAAAGCATAGTTAAGACAGTGTGTACCTAACGCATAGTTAGGACAGTATGTTGCTAACGCATAGTGAAGACGGTGTGTTCCTAACGCAGAGTTGCGGTGTCTGTGCATGGAGCAGAGTGAAGACAGTGCGTTCCTAGAGCAGAGTGAAGACAGTGTGTTCCTAATGCAGAGTGGAGACAGTGTGTTCCTAATGCAGAGTGAAGACAGTGTGTTGGGATTGCAGAGTGAAGACAGTGTGTTCCTGATGCAGAGTGAAGAGACTGTGTTCCTAGGGCAGAGTGAAGACAGCGTGTTCCTAATGCAGAATGAATACAGTGTCTTACTAGAACAGAGTGAAGACAGTGTGTTCCTAACGCATAGTGAAGACAGTGTGTTCCTAATGCATAGTGAAGACAGAGTCTTCCTAGAGCAGAGTGAAGACAGTATGTTCCTAACGCACTGTGAAGACAGTGTGTTCCTAAGGCAGAAGGAAGCCAGTGTGTTCCTAGAGCAGAGTGACTACAGTGCGTTCCTAATGCAGAATGAAGACAGTGTGTTCCTAATGCAGAGTGAAGACAGTGTGTTCCTAGTGCAGAGTGAAGACAGTGTGTTCCAAACGCAGAGTTGCATTGTAGTTGCATGGAGCAGAGTTAAGACAGTGTGTTCCTAGAGCAGAGTGAAAACAGTATGTTCCTAGAGCAGAGTGAAGACAGTGTGTTCCTAACGCATAGTATAGACTGTATGTTCCTAACGCATAGTGAAGACAGTGTGTTCCTATCGCAGAGTTGTGAAGTATGTGCATGGAGCCGTGTGAAGACAGTGTGGTCCTAGAGCAGAGTGAAGACAGTGTGTTCGTAATGCAGAGGGAAGACAGTGAGTTCCTAGAGCAGAGTGAAGACAGTGTTCCTAAATCAGAGTGAAGACAGTGTGTTCCTAATGCAGAGTGAAGACCGTGTGTTCCTAATGGAGAGTGAAGACAGTGTGTTCCTCAAGCAGAGTGAAGACAGTGTGTCCCTAATGCAGAGTTGCGGTGTATGTGCATGGAGCAGAGTGAAGACAGTGTGTTCCTAACGCAGAGTGAAGACAGTGTGTTCCTAACGCAGAGTGAAGACAGTTTGTTCCTAATGCAGAGTGAAGACAGTGTGTTCCTAGAGCAGAGTGAAGACAGAGTGTTCCTAACTCAGAGTGAAGACAGTGTGTTCCTAATGCAGAGTGAAGACACTGAGTTCCTAATGCAGAGTGAAGACAGTGTGTTCCTAGAGCATAGTGAAGACAGTGTGTTCCTAATGCAGAGGGAAGACAGTGTGTTCCTAGAGCAGAGTGAAGACAGTGTCTTCCTAGAGCAGAGTGAAGACAGTATGTTCCTAGAGCAGAATGAAGACAGTGTGTTCCTAACGCAGAGTGAAGACAGTGGGTTCCTATTGCAGAGTTGTGAAGTATGTGCATGGAACAGTGTGAAGACACTGTGTTCCTAGAGCAGAGTGAAGACAGTGTGTTCGTAATGCAGAGGGAAGACAGTGAGTTCCTAGAGCAGAGTGAAGACAGTGTTCCTAAATCAGAGTGAAGACAGTGTGTTCCTAATGCAGAGTGAAGACCGTGTGTTCCTAATGCAGAGTGAAGACAGTGTGTTCCTAGAGCAGAGTGAAGACAGAATGTTCCTAACGCAGAGTGAATCAAGTGTGTTCCTAGAGGAGAAAGAAGACAGTGTGTTCCTAGAGCAGAGTGAAGACAGTGTGTTCATAGAGCAGAGTGAAGACAGTGTGTTCTTAATGACCCGTGAAGACAGTGTGTTCCTAGAGCAGAATGAAGAGAGTGTGTTCCTAATGCAGAGTGAAGTCAGTGTGTCCCTAATGCAGAATGAAGACAGTTTGTTCCTAGAGCAGAGTGAAGACAGTGTGTTCCTAACGCAGAGTGAAGACAGTGTGTTGCGATTGCAGAGTGAAGACAGTGTGTTTTTAGAGCAGAATGAAGACAGTTGTTCCTAATGCAGAGTGAAGACAGTGTGTTCCTAATGCAGAGTGAAGACAGTGTGTTGCGATTGCAGAGTGAAAACAGTGTGTTCCTGATGCAGAGTGAAGACAGTGTGTTCCAAGAGCAGAGTGAAGACAGTGTGTTCCTAATGCAGAGTGAAGACAGTGTGTTCCTAATGCAGAGTGAAGACAGTTTCTTCCTAGAGCAGAGTGAAGACAGTGTGTTCCTAACGCATAGTGAAGACAGTGTGTTCCTAAAGCAGAGTTGCGGTGTATGTGCATGGAGTAGAGTGAAGACAGTGTGTTCCTAATGGAGAGTGAAGTCAGTGTGTTCCTAATGCAGAGTGAAGACAGTGTGTTCTTAATGCAGAGTGAAGACAGTGTCTTCCTAGTGCAGAGTGAAGACAGTGTGTTCCTTACGCATAGTGAAGACAGTGTGTTCCTAACGCATAGTGAAGACAGTATGTACCTAACACATAGTGAAGACAGTGTGTTCCTAAGGCAGACTTGCGGTGTATGTGCATGGAGCAGAGTGAAGACAGTGTGTTCCTAATGCAGAGTGAAGACAGTGTGTTCCTAATGCAGAGGGAAGACACTGTGTTCCTAAGGAAGAGTGAAGATACTGTGTTCTGAAGCAGAGTTGCGCTATATATGCATGGAGCAGAGTGAAGACAGTGTGTCCTAGAGCAGAGTGAAGAGAGTATGTTCATAACGCAGAGTGAAGACAGTGTGTTCCTTGAGCAGAATGAGGACAGTGTGTTCCTAACGCAGAGTGAAAACAGTGTGTTCCTAAAGCAGAGTTGCGAAGTATATGCATGGAGCAGAGTGAAGACAGTGTGTTCCTAGAGGAGACTGAAGACAGTGTGTTCCTAATGCAGAGTGAAGACAGTGAGTTCCAAGTGCAGAGTGAAGACAGTGTTCCTAATGCAGAGTGAAGACAGTGTATTCCTAATGCAGAGTGAAAACAGTGTGTTCCTAGAGCATTATGAAGACAGTGTGGTCCTAAAGCAGAGTGAAGACAGTGTGTTTCTAATGCAGAGTGAAGACAGTGTCATCCTATTGCAGATAAAGACAGTGTGTTCCTAACGCTGAACTGCCTTGTATGTGCATGGAGCAGAGTGAAGACAGTGTGTTCCTAATGCAGAGTGAAGACAGTGTGTTCCTAGAGCATAGTGAAGACAGTGTGTTCCTAATGCAGAGTGAAGACAGTGTGTTCCTAAAGCAGAGTGAAGACAGTATGTTCCTAATGCAGAGTGAAGACAGTGTGTTCCTAGAGCAGAATGAAGATAGTTTGTTCCTAACCCAGAGTTAATACAGTATGTTCCTACAGCACAGTGAATACAGTGTGTTCCTTACAAAGAGTTGCTGTGTATGTGCATGGAGCAGAGTGAAGACAGTGTGTTCCTAATGCAGAGCGAAGACAGTGTCTTCCTAGAGCAGAGTGAAGACAGTGTGTTCCTAACGCATAGTGAAAACAGTGTGTTCCTAACGCATAGTGAAGATACTATGTTCCTAACGCATAGTGAAGACACTATGGTCCTAACGCATAGTGAAGACAGTATGTTCCTAACGCATAGTGAAGACAGTATTTTCCTAATGCATTGTGAAGACAGTGTGTTCCTAACGTAGAGTTGCGGTGTATGTGCATGGAGCAGAGTGAAGACAGTGTGTTCCTAATGCAGAGTGAAGACAGTGTGTTCATAACACAGAGTTGCGGTGTATGTGCATCGAGCAGAGTGAAATCAGTATGTTC
The DNA here is from genome assembly GCF_037038515.1 of Microtus pennsylvanicus. Classification (NCBI taxonomy): domain Eukaryota; kingdom Metazoa; phylum Chordata; class Mammalia; order Rodentia; family Cricetidae; genus Microtus; species Microtus pennsylvanicus. Next base: position 145,222,076 of record NC_134581.1, read on the forward strand.
CTAGACAGAGGGAAGACAGTATGTTCCTAACGCAGAGTTGCGGTGTTTGTGCATGGAGATGAGTGAAGACAGTGTGTTCGTAGAGCAGAGTGAAGACAGTGTGTTCTTAGAGCAGAGTGAAGACAGTGTGTTCCTAAGGCAGATTGAAGACAGTGTGTTCCTAGAGCAGAGTGAAGACAGTGTGTTCCTAACGCACAGTTGCGTTCTATGTGCATCGAGCAGAGTGAAGACAGTATGTTCCTAACGCATAGTGAAGACAGTGTGTTCCTAGAGCAGAATGAAAACAGTTTGTTCCTAATGCAGAGTGAAGACAGTGTGTTCCTAAGGGAGAGTTGCGGTGTAAATGACTGGAGCAGTGTGAACACATTGTGTTCCTAGAGCAGATGAAGACATTGTGTTCCTAATGCAGAGTGAAGACAGTGTGTGCCTAATGCAGAATGAAGACAGTGTTTTTTAATGCAGAGTGAAGACAGTGTGTTCCTCGAGCAGAGTGAAGACAGTGTGTTCCTAACGCAGAATTGCGGTGTATGGGCATGGAGCAGAGTGAAGACTGTGTGTTCCTAGACCAAAGTGAACACAGTGTGTGCCTAATGCAGAGTGAAGACAGTATGTTCCTAACGAAGAGTGAAGACAGTATGTTCCTATAGCAGAATGTAGACAGTGTGTTCAAATGCAGAGTGAAGTCAGTGTGTTCCTAATGCAGAGTGAAGACACTGTGTTCCTAGAGCAGAGTGAAGACAGTGTGTTCCTAAAGCATAGTGAAGACAGTGTGTTCCTAATGCAGAATGAAGAGAGTGTGTTCCTAATGCAGAGGATAGACAGTGTCTTACTAAAGCAGAATGAAGACAGTGTGTTCCTAACGCATAGTGAAGACAGTGTGTTCCTAATGCATAGTGAAGACAGTGTCTTCCTAGAGCAGAGTGAAGACAGTATGTTCCTAAGGCATAGTGAACAGTATGTTCCTAAGGCATAGTGAACAGTGTGTTCCTAATGCAGAGGGAAGACAGTGTGTTCCTAGTTCAGAGTGAAGACAGTGTGTTCAAAACGCAGAGTTGCGGTGTATGTGCATGGAGCAGAGTGAAGACAGTGTGTTCCTAGAGCAGAGTGAAGACAGTATGTTCCTAACGCAGAGTGAAGCCAGTGTGTTCCTAGAGCAGTATGAAGACAGTGTGTTCCTCGAGCAGAGTGAAGACAGTGTGTCCCTAATGCAGAGTTGCGGTGTATGTGCATGGAGCAGAGTGAAGTCAGTGTGTTCCTAGAAAGAGTGAAGATAGTATGTTCCTAATGCAGAGTGAATCAAGTGTGTTCCTAGAGAAGAAAGAAGACAGTGTGTTCCTAGAGCAGAGTGAAGACAGTGTGTTCCTAATGCGGAGTGAATACAGTGTGTTCCTAATGCAGAGTGAAAACAGTGTGTTACTAGAGCAGAGTGAAGATAGTGTGTTCCTAGTGCAGAGTGAAGACAGTGTGTTCCTAATGCAGAGTGAAGACAATGTGTTCCTAATGCAGAGTAAAGACAGTGTGTTCCTAACGCAGAGTTGCGGTGAATGTGCATAGAGCAGAATGAAGACAGTGTGTTCCTAGAGCAGAATGAAGACAGTGTGTTCCAAATGCAGAGTGAAGACAGTGTGTTCTTAATGCAGAGTGAAGACAGTGTCTTCCTAATGCAGAGTGAAGACAGTTTGTTCCTAGTGCATAGTGAAGACAGTGTGTTCCTAACACAGAGTTGCGGTGTATGTGCATGGGGTAGAGTGAAGACAGTGTGTTCCTAGAGCATAGTGAAGACAGTGTGTTCCTAACACAGTGTTGCGGTGTATGTGCATGGAGCAGAGTGGAGACAGTGTGTTCCTAGAGCAGAGTGCAAACAGTGTGTTCCTAACGCACAGTGAAGACAGTGTGTTCCTAATGCAGAGTGAAGACAGTGTGTTCTTAGAGCAGAGTGAAGACTGTGTGTTCCTAATGCAGAGTGTATACAGAATGTTCCTAATGCAGAGTGAAGACAGTGTGTTCCTAGAGCATAGTGAAGACAGTGTGTTCCTAACGCAGAGTTGCATTGTACGTGCATGGAGCAGAGTGAAGACAGTGTGTTCCTAGAGCAGAGTGAAGACAGTATGTTCCTAACTCAAATTGAAGACAGTGTGTTCCTAGAGCAAAATGAAGACAGTGTGTTCCTAATGCAAAGTGAAGTCAGTTCGTTCCTATGGAGAGTTGCGAAATATGTGCATGGAGCAGAGTGAAGACATTGTGTTCCTAATGCAGAGTGAAGACAGTGAGTTCCTAGAGCAGAGTGAAGACAGTGTTCCTAATGCAGAGTGAAGACAGTGTGTTCCTAATGCGGAGTGAAGACAGTGTGTTCCTAATGCAGAGTGAAGACAGTGTGTTTCTAGAGCAGAGTGAAGACAGTGAGTTCCAAGAGCAGAATAAAGACAGTGTGTTCCTAATGCAGAGTGAAGACAGTGTGTTCCTAATGCAGAGTGAAGACAGTGTGTTCCTAGAGCAGAGTGAACACAGTGTGTTCCTAACGCAGAGTTGCGGTGTATGTGCATGGAGCAGAGTGAAGACAGTGTGTTCTTATAGCAGAGTGAAGACAGTGTGTTCTAATGCAGAGTTAATACAGTATGTTCCTACAGCAGATTGAAGACAGTGTGTACCAAACACATAGTTGCGGTGTATGTGCATGGAGCAGAGTGAAGACAGTGTGTTCCTAATGCAGAGTGAAGACAGTGTGTTCCTAATGCAGAGTGAAGACAGTGTGTTCCTAATGCAGAGGGAAGACACTGTGTTCCTAAGGCAGAGTGAAGATAGTGTTCTCTAGAGCAGAGTTGCGCTATATATGCATGGAGCAGAGTGAAGACAGTGTGTCCTAGAGCAGAGTGAAGAGAGTATGTTCATAACGCAGAGTGAAGACAGTGTGTTCGTAGAGGAGAGTGAAGACAGTGTGTTCCTAATGCAGAGTGAAGACAGTGAGTTCCAAGTGCAGAGTGAAGACAGTGTTCCTAATGCAGAGTGAAGACAGTGTATTCCTAATGCAGAGTGAAAACAGTGTGTTCCTAGAGCAGAATGAAGACAGTGTGGTCCTGAAGCAGAGTGAAGACAGTGTGTTCCTAGTGCAGAGTGAAGACATTGTCTTCCTAGAGCAGAGTAAAGACAGTATGTTCCTAACGCATAGTGAAGACAGTGTATTCCTAATGCAGAGTGAAGACAGTGTGTTCCTAGAGCATAGTGAAGATAGTGTGTTCCTAATGCAGAGTGACGACAGTGTGTTCCTCGAGCAGAGTGAAGACAGTGTGTTCCAAACGCAGAGTTGCGGTGTATGTGCATGGATCAGAGTGAAGACAGTGTGTTCCCACAGCAGAATGAAGAGAGTGTGTTCCTAATGCAGAGTGAAGACAGTGTGTTAATTTTGCAGAGTGAGGACAATGTCTTCCTAGAGCAGAGTGAAGACAGTATGTTCCTAACGCATAGTGAAGACAGTGTGTTCCTAACACAGATTTGCGGTGTATGTGCATGGAGCAGAGAGAAGACAGTGTGTTCCTAGAGGAGAGTGAAGACAGTATGTTCCTAACGTATAATGAAGACAGTATGTTCCTAGAGCAGAATGAAGACATTTTGTTCCTAAGGCAGCGTGAAGACAGTGTGTTCCTAGAGCAGAGTTGCATTGTACGTGCATGGACCAGAGTGAAGACAGTGTGTTCGTATGGCAGAATGAAGACAGTGTGTTCGTAGCGCAGAGTGAAGACAGAGGGTTCCTAATGCAGAGTGATGACAGTGTGTTCCTAGAGCAGAGTGAAGACAGTGTGTTCCTAACACAGAGTTGCATTGTACGTGCATGGTGCAGAGTGAAGACAGTATGTTCCTAACGCAGAGTGAAGACAGTGCGTTCCTGTGGAGAGTTGCGAGGTATGTGCATGAAGCAGAGTGAAGACAGTGTGTTCCTATAGCAGCGTGAAGACACTGTGTTCCTATTGCAGAGTGAAGACAGTGAGTTCCTAGAGCAGAGTGAAGAGAGTGTTCCTAATGCAGAGTGAAGACAGTGTGTTCCTAACGCAGAGTTGCGGTGTATGTGCATAGAGCAGAATGAAGACAGTGTGTTCCTAATGCAGAGTGAAGACAGTGTGTTCCAAATGCAGAGTGAAGACAGTGTGTTCTTAATGCAGAGTGAAGACAGTGTCTTCCTAGTGCAGAGTGAAGAGAGTGTGTTCCTAACGCATAGTGAAGACAGTGTGTTACTAACGCATAGTGAAGACAGTGTGTTCCTAAGGCATAGTGAAGACAGTGTGTTCCTAACACATAGTGAAGACAGTGTGTCCCTAACGCAGACTTGCGGTGTATGTGCATGGAGCAGAGTGAAGACAGTGTGTTCTTATAGCAGAGTGAAGACAGTGTGTTCATGATGCAGAGTGAAGACAGTGTGTTCCTAATGCAGAATGAAGACAGTGTGTTCCTAATGCAGAGGATAGACAGTGTCTTACTAGAACAGAGTGAAGACAGTGTGTTCCTAACGCATAGTGAAGACAGTGTGTTCCTAATGCATAGTGAAGACAGTGTCTTCCTAGAGCAGAGTAAAGACAGTATGTTCCTAAGGCATAGTGAAGACAGTGTGTTCCTAAGGCAGAGGGAAGACAGTGTGTTCCTAGTGCAGAGTGAGGACAGTGTGTTCCTAATGCAGAATGAAGAGAGTGTGTTCCTAATGCAGAGGGAAGACAGTGTGTTCCTAGTGCAGAGTGAAGACAGTGTGTTCCAAACGCAGAGTTGCGGTGTATGTGCATGGAGCAGAGTGAAGAAAGTTTGTTCCTAGAGCAGAGTGAAGACAGTATGTTCCTCACGCAGAGTGAAGACAGTGTGTTCCTAGAGCAGAATGAAGACAGTGTGTTCCTAACGCAGAGTGAAGACAATGGGTTCCTAACGCAGAGTTGTGAAGTATGTGCATGGAGCAGAGTGAAGACAGTGTGTTCCTAGAGCAGAGTGAAGACAGTGTGTTCGTAATGAAGAGGGAAGACAGTGAGTTCCTAGAGCAGAGTGCAGACAGTGTGTTCCTCGGGCAGAGTGAAGACAGTGTGTTCCTAATGCAGAGTTGCGGTGTATGTGCATGGAGCAGAGTGAAGTCAGTGTGTTCCTAGAGAAGAGTGAAGACAGTATGTTCCTAATGCAGAGTGAATCAAGTGTGTTCCTAGAGGAGAAAGAAGACAGTGTGTTCCTAGAGCAGAGTGAAGACAGTGTGTTCCTAATGCGGAGTGAATACAGTGTGTTCCTAATGCAGAGTGAAAACACTGTGTTTCTAGAGCAGAGTGAAGATAGTGTGTTCCTAGAGCAGAATGAAGAGAGTGTGTTCCTAATGCAGAGTGAAGACAATGTGTTCCTAATGCAGAGTAAAGACAGTGTGTTCCTAGAGCAGAGTGAAGACAGTGTGTTCCTAACGCAGAGTTGCATTGTACGTGCATGGAGCAGAGTGAAGGCAGTGTGTTCGTAGAGCAGAGTGAAGACAGTATGTTCCTCCTAACTCAAATTTAAGACAGTGTGTTCCTAGAGCAAAATGAAGACAGTGTGTTCCTAATGCAAAGTAAAGACAGTGCGTTCCTATGGAGAGTTGCGAAGTATGTGCATGGAGCAGAGTGAAGACATTGTGTTCCTAATGCAGAGTGAAGACAGTGAGTTCCTAGAGCAGAGTGAAGACAGTGGTCCTAATGCAGAGTGAAGACAGTGTGTTCCTAATGCAGAGTGAAGACAGTGTGTTTCTAGAGCAGAGTGAAGACAGTGTGTTCCTAGAGCAGAATGAAGACAGTGTGTTTCTAATGCAGAGTGAAGACAGTGTGTTCCCAGAGCAGAGTGAAGACAGTGTTTTCCTAAGGCAGTGTTGCGGTGTATATGCATAGAGCAGAATGAAGGCAGTCTGTTGCTAGAGCAGAATGAAGACAGTGTGTTCCAAATGCAGAGTGAAGACAGTGTGTTCTTAATGCAGAGTGAAGACAGTGTCTTCCTAGTGCAGAGTGAAGACAGTGTGTTCCTAACGCATAGTGAAGACAGTGTCTTCCTAACGCATAGTGAAGACAGTATGTTCCAAACACATAGTGAAGACAGTGTGTTCCTAACGCAGAGTTGCGGTGTATGTGCATGGAGCAGAGTGAAGACAGTGTGTTCTTATAGCAGAGTGAAGACAGTGTGTTCTAATGTAGAGTTAATACAGTATGTTCCTACAGCAGAGTGAAGACAGTGTGTACCAAACACAGAGTTGCGGTGTATGTGCATGGAGCAGAGTGAAGACAGTGTGTTCCTAATGCAGAGGGAAGACACTGTGTTCCCAAGGCAGAGTGAAGATAGTGTTCTCTAGAGCAGAGTTGCGCTATATATGCATGGAGCAGAGTGAAGACAGTGTGTCCTAGAGCAGAGTGAAGAGAGTATGTTCATAACGCAGAGGGAAGGCAGTGTGTTCCTTGAGCAGAATGAAGACAGTGTGTTCCTAACGCAGAGTGAAGACAGTGTGTTCCTATAGCAGAGTTGCGAAGTATATGCATGGAGCAGAGTGAAGACAGTGTGTTCCTAGAGGAGAGTGAAGACAGTGTGTTCCTAATGCAGAGTGAAGACAGTGAGTTCCAAGTGCAGAGTGAAGACAGTGTTCCTAATGCAGAGTGAAGACAGTGTATTCCTAATGCAGAGTGAAAACAGTGTGTTCCTAGAGCAGAATGAAGACAGTGTGGTCCTAAAGCAGAGTGAAGACAGTGTGTTTCTAATGCAGAGTGAAGACAGTGTCATCCTAGAGCAGAGTAAAGACAGTGTGTTCCTAACGCTGAATTGCCTTGTATGTGCATGGAGCAGAGTGAAGACAGTGTGTTCCTAATGCAGAGTGTAGACAGTGTGTTCCTAGAGCATAGTGAACATAGTGTGTTCCTAATGCAGAGTGAAGACAGTGTGTTCCTAAAGCAGAGTGAAGACAGTATGTTCATAATGCAGAGTGAAGACGGTGTGTTCCTAATGCAGAGTGAAGACAGTGTGTTCCAAACGCAGAGTTGCGGTGTATGTGCATGGATCAGAGTGAAGACAGTGTGTTCCTAGAGCAGAATGAAGACAGTGTGTTCCTAATGCAGAGTGAAGACAGTGTGTTAATATTGCAGAGTGAAGACAATGTCTTCCTAGAGCCGAGTGAAGACAGTATGTTCCTAACGCATAGTGAAGACAGTGTGTTCCTAAAGGAGAGTGAAGACAGTATGTTCCTAACGTATAATGAAGACAGTATGTTCCTAGAGCAGAATGAAGACAGTTTGTTCCTAAGGCAGAGTGAAGACAGTGTGTTCCTAGAGCAGAGTTGCATTGTACGTGCATGGACCAGAATGAAGACAGTGTGTTCCTAGCGCAGAGTGAAGACAGAGTGTTCCTAATGCAGAGTGATGACAGTGTGTTCCTAGAGCAGAGTGAAGACAGTGTGTTCCTAACGCAGAGTTGCATTGTACGTGCATGGAGCAGAGTGAAGACAGTGTGTTACTAGAGCATAATGAAGACAGTGTGTTCCTAATGCAAAGTGAAGACAGTGCGTTCCTATGGAGAGCTGCGAAGTATGTGCATGAAGCAGAGTGAAGACAGTGTGTTCCTATAGCAGCGTGAAGACATTGTGTTCCTATTGCAGAGTGAAGACAGTGAGTTCCTAGAGCAGAGTGAAGACAGTGTTCCTAATGCAGAGTGAAGACAGTGTGTTCCTAATGCGGAGTGAAGGCAGTGTGTTCCTATTGCAGAGTTGCGAAGTATGTGCATGGAGCAGAGTGAAGACTGTGTGTTCCTATTGCACAATTGCGAAGTATGTGCATGGAGCAGAGTGAAGACAGTGTGTTCCTAGAACAGAGTGAAGACAGTGTTCCCCCATGCAGAGTAAAGACAGTGTATTCCTATTGCAGAGTGAAATCAGTGTGTTCCTAGAGCAGAGTGAAGACAGTGTGTTCCTATAGCAGAATGAAGACAGTGTGGTCCTAAAGCAGAGTGAAGACAGTGTGTTCTTATAGCAGAGTGAAGACAGTGTCATCCTAGAGCAGAGTGAAGACAGTGTGTTCCTAACGCTGAATTGCGTTGTATGTGCATGGAGCAGAGTGAAGACAGTGTGTTCCTAATGCAGAGTGAAGGCAGTGTGTTCCTAATGCAGAGTGAATACAGAATGTTCCTAATGCAGAGTGAAGACAGTGTGTTCCTAGAGTAGAGTGAAGACAGTGTGTTCCTAACGCAGAGTTGCATTGTACGTGCATGGAGCAGAGTGAAGACAGTGTGTTCGTAGAGCAGAGTGAAGACAGTGTGTTCCTTGAGCAAAATGAAGACAGTGTGTTCCTATTGCAAAGTGAAGACAGTGCGTTCCTATGGAGAGTTGCGAAGTATGTGCATGGAGCAGAGTGAAGACAGTGTGTTCCTAGAGCAGAGTGAAGACATTGTGTTCCTAGAGCACAATGAAGACAGTGTGTTCCTAATGCAGAGTGAAGACAGTGTGTTCCTAATGCAGAGTGAAGACAGTGTGTTTCTAGAGCAGAGTGAAGACAGTGTGTTCCTAGAGCACAATGAAGACAGTGTGTTCCTAATGCAGAGTGAAGACAGTGTGTTCCTAATGCAGAGTGAAGACAGTGTGTTCCTAGAGCAGAGTGAAGACAGTGTGTTCCTAAAGCAGAGTAGCGGTGTATGTGCATAGAGAAGAATGAAGACAGTGTGTTCCTAGAGCAGAATGAAGACAGTGTGTTCCAAATGAAGAGTGAAGACAGTGTGTTCTTAATGCAGAGTGAAGACAGTGTCTTCCTAGTGCAGAGTGAAGACAGTGTGTTCCTTATGCATAGTGAAGACAGTGTGTTCCTAACGCATAGTGAGGACAGTATGTTCCTAACACATAGTGAAGACAGTGTGTTCCTAACGCAGACTTGCGGTGTATGTGCATGGAGCAGAGTGAAGACAGTGTGTTCCTAATGCAGAGTGAAGACAGTGTGTTCCTAATGCAGAGGGAAGACACTGTGTTCCTAAGGCAGAGTGAAGATAGTGTGTTCTGAAGCAGAGTTGCGCTATATATGCATGGAGCAGAGTGAAGACAGTGTGTCCTAGAGCAGAGTGAAGAGAGTATGTTCATAACGCAGAGGAAAGACAGTGTGTTCCTTGAGGAGAATGAAGACAGTGTGTTCCTAACGCAGAGTGAATACAGTGTGTTCATAAAGCAGAGTTGCGAAGTATATGCATGGAGCAGAGTGAAGACAGTGTGTTCCTAGACGAGAGTGAAGACAGTGTGTTCCTAATGCAGAGTGAAGACAGTGAGTTCCAAGTGCAGAGTGAAGACAGTGTTCCTAATGCAGAGTGAAGACAGTGTCATCCTAGAGCAGAGTAAAGACAGTGTGTTCCTAACGCTGAATTGCCTTGTATGTGCATGGAGCAGAGTGAAGACAGTGTCTTCCTAATGCAGAGTGAAGACAGTGTGTTCCTAGAGCATAGTGAAGATAGTGTGTTCCTAATGCAGAGTGAAGACAGTGTGTTCCTAAAGCAGAGTGAAGACAGTGTGTTCCTAGTGCAGAGTGAAGACAGCGTCATCCTAGAGCAGAGTAAAGACAGTGTGTTCCTAACGCTGAATTGCCTTGTATGTGCATGGAGCAGAGTGAAGACAGTGTGTTCCTAATGCAGAGTGTAGACAGTGTGTTCCTAGAGCATAGTGAAGATAGTGTGTTCCTAATGCAGAGTGAAGACAGTGTGTTCCTAAAGCAGAGTGAAGACAGTATGTTCATAATGCAGAGTGAAGACCGTGTGTTCCTAATGCAGAGTGAAGACAGTGTGTTCCAAACGCAGAGTTGCGGTGTATGTGCATGGATCAGAGTGAAGACAGTGTGTTCCTAATGCAGAGTGAAGACAGTGTGTTAATATTGCAGAGTGAAGACAATGTCTTCCTAGAGCAGAGTGAAGACAGTATGTTCCTAACGCATAGTGAAGACAGTGTGTTCCTAACACAGATTTGCGGTGTATGTGCATGGAGCAGAGTGAAGACAGTGTGTTCCTAAAGGAGAGTGAAGACAGTATGTTCCTAACGTATAATGAAGACAGTATGTTCCTAGAGCAGAATGAAGACAGTTTGTTCCTCAGGCAGAGTGAAGACAGTGTGTTCCTAGAGCAGAGTTGCATTGTACGTGCATGTACCAGAATGAAGACAGTGTGTTCCTAGCGCAGAGTGAAGACAGAGTGTTCCTAATGCAGAGTGATGACAGTGTGTTCCTAGAGCAGAGTGAAGACAGTGTGTTCCTAACGCAGAGTTGCATTGTACGTGCATGGAGCAGAGTGAAGACAGTGTGTTACTAGAGCATAATGAAGACAGTGTGTTCCTAATGCAAAGTGAAGACAGTGCGTTCCTATGGAGAGCTGCGAAGTATGTGCATGAAGCAGAGTGAAGACAGTGTGTTCCTATAGCAGCGTGAAGACATTGTGTTCCTATTGCAGAGTGAAGACAGTGAGTTCCTAGAGCAGAGTGAAGACAGTGTTCCTAATGCGGAGTGAAGACAGTGTGTTCCTATTGCAGAGTTGCGAAGTATGTGCATGGAGCAGAGTGAAGACTGTGTGTTCCTATTGCACAATTGCGAAGTATGTGCATGGAGCAGAGTGAAGACAGTGTGTTCCTAGAGCAGAGTGAAGACAGTGTTCCCCATGCAGAGTAAAGACAGTGTATTCCTATTGCAGAGTGAAATCAGTGTGTTCCTAGAGCAGAGTGAAGACAGTGTGTTCCTATAGCAGAATGAAGACAGTGTGTTCCTAATGCAGAGTGAAGACAGTGTGTTCCTAGAGCAGAGTGAAGACAGTGTGTTCCTAAAGCAGAGTAGCGGTGTATGTGCATAGAGCAGAATGAAGACAGTGTGTTCCTAATGCAGAGTGAAGACAGTGTGTTCCTAAAGCAGAGTGAAGACAGTGTGTTCCTAATGCAGAGTGAGGACAGTGTCATCCTAGAGCAGAGTGAAGACAGTGTGTTCCTAACGCTGAATTGCGTTGTATGTGCATGGAGCAGAGTGAAGACAGTGCGTTCCTAATGCAGAGTGAAGGCAGTGTGTTCCTAATGCAGAGTGAATACAGAATGTTCCTAATGCAGAGTGAAGACAGTGTGTTCCTAGAGTAGAGTGAAGACAGTGTGTTCCTAACGCAGAGTTGCATTGTACGTGCATGGAGCAGAGTGAAGACAGTGTGTTCGTAGAGCAGAGTGAAGACAGTATGTTCCTAACTCAAATTGAAGACAGTGTGTTCCTTGAGCAAAATGAAGACAGTGTGTTCCTATTGCAAAGTGAAGACAGTGCGTTCCTATGGAGAGTTGCGAAGTATGTGCATGGAGCAGAGTGAAGACAGTGTGTTCCTAGAGCAGAGTGAAGACATTGTGTTCCTAATGCAGTGTGAAGACAGTGTGTTCCTAATGCAGAGTGAAGACAGTGTGTTTCTAGAGCAGAGTGAAGACAGTGTGTTCCTAGAGCACAATGAAGACAGTGTGTTCCTAATGCAGGGTGAAGACAGTGTGTTCCTAATGCAGAGTGAAGACAATGTGTTCCTAGAGCAGAGTGAAGACAGTGTGTTCCTAAAGCAGAGTAGCGGTGTATGTGCATAGAGCAGAATGAAGACAGTGTGTTCCTAGAGCAGAATGAAGACAGTGTGTTCCAAATGAAGAGTGAAGACAGTGTGTTCTTAATGCAGAGTGAAGACAGTGTCTTCCTAGTGCAGAGTGAAGACAGTGTGTTCCTTATGCATAGTGAAGACAGTGTGTTCCTAACGCATAGTGAGGACAGTATGTTCCTAACACATAGTGAAGACAGTGTGTTCCTAACGCAGACTTGCGGTGTATGTGCATGGAGCAGAGTGAAGACAGTGTGTTCCTAATGCAGAGTGAAGACAGTGTGTTCCTAATGCAGAGGGAAGACACTGTGTTCCTAAGGCAGAATGAAGATAGTGTGTTCTGAAGCAGAGTTGCGCTATATATGCATGGAGCAGAGTGAAGATAGTGTGTCCTAGAGCAGAGTGAAGAGAGTATGTTCATAACGCAGAGGAAAGACAGTGTGTTCCTTGAGGAGAATGAAGACTTTGTGTTCCTAACGCAGAGTGAAGACAGTGTGTTCCTAAAGCAGAGTTGCGAAGTATATGCATGGAGCAGAGTGAAGACAGTGTGTTCCTAGAGGAGAGTGAAGACAGTGTGTTCCTAATGCAGAGTGAAGACAGTGAGTTCCAAGGGCAGAGTGAAGACAGTGTTCCTAATGCAGAGTGAAGACAGTGTCATCCTAGAGCAGAGTAAAGACAGTGTGTTCCTAACGCTGAATTGCCTTGTATGTGCATGGAGCAGAGTGAAGACAGTGTCTTCCTAATGCAGAGTGAAGACAGTGTGTTCCTAGAGCATAGTGAAGATAGTGTGTTCTTAATGCAGAGTGAAGACAGTGTGTTCCTAAAGCAGAGTGAAGACAGTATGTTCCTAATGCAGAGTGAAGACCGTGTGTTCCTAATGCACAGTGAAGACAGTGTGTTCCAAACGCAGAGTTGCGGTGTATGTGCATGGATCAGAGTGAAGACAGTGTGTTCCTAATGCAGAGTGAAGACAGTGTGTTAATATTGCAGAGTGAAGACAATGTCTTCCTAGAGCAGAGTGAAGACAGTATGTTCCTAACGCATAGTGAAGACAGTGTGTTCCTAACACAGATTTGCGGTGTATGTGCATGGAGCAGAGTGAAGACAGTGTGTTCCTAAAGGAGAGTGAAGACAGTATGTTCCTAACGTATAATGAAGACAGTATGTTCCTAGAGCAGAATGAAGACAGTTTGTTCCTAAGGCAGAGTGAAGACAGTGTGTTCCTAGAGCAGAGTTGCATTGTACGTGCATGTACCAGAATGAAGACAGTGTGTTCCTAGCGCAGAGTGAAGACAGAGTGTTCCTAATGCAGAGTGATGACAGTGTGTTGCTAGAGCAGAGTGAAGACAGTGTGTTCCTAACGCAGAGTTGCATTGTACGTGCATGGAGCAGAGTGAAGACAGTGTGTTACTAGAGCATAATGAAGACAGTGTGTTCCTAATGCAAAGTGAAGACAATGCGTTCCTATGGAGAGCTGCGAAGTATGTGCATGAAGCAGAGTGAAGACAGTGTGTTCCTATAGCAGCGTGAAGACATTGTGTTCCTATTGCAGAGTGAAGACAGTGAGTTCCTAGAGCAGAGTGAAGACAGTGTTCCTAATGCAGAGTGAAGACAGTGTGTTCCTAATGCGGAGTGAAGACAGTGTGTTCCTATTGCAGAGTTGCGAAGTATGTGCATGGAGCAGAGTGAAGACTGTGTGTTCCTATTGCACAATTGCGAAGTATGTGCATGGAGCAGAGTGAAGACAGTGTGTTCCTAGAGCAGAGTGAAGACAGTGTTCCCCATGCAGAGTAAAGACAGTGTATTCCTATTGCAGAGTGAAATCAGTGTGTTCCTAGAGCAGAGTGAAGACAGTGTGTTCCTATAGCAGAATGAAGACAGTGTGGTCCTAAAGCAGAGTGAAGACAGTGTGTTCCTAATGCAGAGTGAGGACAGTGTCATCCTAGAGCAGAGTGAAGACAGTGTGTTCCTAACGCTGAATTGCGTTGTATGTGCATGGAGCAGAGTGAAGACAGTGTGTTCCTAATGCAGAGTGAAGGCAGTGTGTTCCTAATGCAGAGTGAATACAGAATGTTCCTAATGCAGAGTGAAGACAGTGTGTTCCTAGAGTAGAGTGAAGACAGTGTGTTCCTAACGCAGAGTTGCATTGTACGTGCATGGAGCAGAGTGAAGACAGTGTGTTCGTAGAGCAGAGTGAAGACAGTATGTTCCTAACTCAAATTGAAGACAGTGTGTTCCTTGAGCATAATGAAGACAGTGTGTTCCTATTGCAAAGTGAAGACAGTGCGTTCCTATGGAGAGTTGCGAAGTATGTGCATGGAGCAGAGTGAAGACAGTGTGTTCCTAGAGCAGAGTGAAGACATTGTGTTCCTAATGCAGTGTGAAGACAGTGTGTTCCTAATGCAGAGTGAAGACAGTGTGTTTCTAGAGGAGAGTGAAGACAGTGTGTTCCTAGAGCACAATGAAGACAGTGTGTTCCTAATGCAGGGTGAAGACAGTGTGTTCCTAATGCAGAGTCAAGACAGTGTGTTCCTAGAGCAGAGTGAAGACAGTGTGTTCCTAAAGCAGAGTAGCGGTGTATGTGCATAGAGCAGAATGAAGACAGTGTGTTCCTAGAGCAGAATGAAGACAGTGTGTTCCAAATGAAGAGTGAAGACAGTGTGTTCTTAATGCAGAGTGAAGACAGTGTCTTCCTAGTGCAGAGTGAAGACAGTGTGTTCCTTATGCATAGTGAAGACAGTGTGTTCCTAACGCATAGTGAGGACAGTATGTTCCTAACACATAGTGAAGACAGTGTGTTCCTAACGCAGACTTGCGGTGTATGTGCATGGAGCAGAGTGAAGACAGTGTGTTCCTAATGCAGAGTGAAGACAGTGTGTTCCTAATGCAGAGGGAAGACACTGTGTTCCTAAGGCAGAATGAAGATAGTGTGTTCTGAAGCAGAGTTGCGCTATATATGCATGGAGCAGAGTGAAGATAGTGTGTCCTAGAGCAGAGTGAAGAGAGTATGTTCATAACGCAGAGGAAAGACAGTGTGTTCCTTGAGGAGAATGAAGACAGTGTGTTCCTAACGCAGAGTGAAGACAGTGTGTTCCTAAAGCAGAGTTGCGAAGTATATGCATGGAGCAGAGTGAAGACAGTGTGTTCCTAGAGGAGAGTGAAGACAGTGTGTTCCTAATGCAGAGTGAAGACAGTGAGTTCCAAGGGCAGAGTGAAGACAGTGTTCCTAATGCAGAGTGAAGACAGTGTCATCCTAGAGCAGAGTAAAGACAGTGTGTTCCTAACGCTGAATTGCCTTGTATGTGCATGGAGCAGAGTGAAGACAGTGTCTTCCTAATGCAGAGTGAAGACAGTGTGTTCCTAGAGCATAGTGAAGATAGTGTGTTCCTAATGCAGAGTGAAGACCGTGTGTTCCTAATGCAGAGTGAAGACAGTGTGTTCCAAACGCAGAGTTGCGGTGTATGTGCATGGATCAGAGTGAAGACAGTGTGTTCCTAGAGCAGAATGAAGACAGTGTGTTCCTAATGCATAGTGAAGACAGTGTGTTAATATTGCAGAGTGAAGACAATGTCTTCCTAGAGCAGAGTGAAGACAGTATGTTCCTAACGCATAGTGAAGACAGTGTGTTCCTAACACAGATTTGCGGTGTATGTGCATGGAGCAGAGTGAAGACAGTGTGTTCTTAGAGGAGAGTGAAGACAGTATGTTCCTAACGCATAATGAAGACAGTATGTTCCTAGAGCAGAATGAAGACAGTTTGTTCCTAAGGCAGAGTGAAGACAGTGTGTTCCTAGAGCAGAGTTGCATGGTACGTGCATGGACCAAAGTGAAGAGAGTGTGTTCCTAGAGCAGAATGAAGACAGTGTGTTCCTAATGCAGAGTGAAGACAGTGGGTTCCTAACGCAGAGTTGTGAAGTATGTGCATGGAGCAGAGTGAAGACAGTGTGTTCCTAGAGCAGAGTGAAGACAGTGTGTTCGTAATGCAGAGGGAAGACAGTGAGTTCCTAGAGCAGAGTGCAGACAGTGTGTTCCTCGGGCAGAGTGAAGACAGTGTGTTCCTAACGCAGAGTTGCGGTGTATGTGCATGGAGCAGAGTGAAGTCAGTGTGTTTCTAGAGAAGAGTGAAGACAGTATGTTCCTAATGCAGAGTGAATCAAGTATGTTCCTAGAGGAGAAAGAAGACAGTGTGTTCCTAGAGCAGAGTGAAGACAGTGTGTTCCTAATGCGGAGTGAATACAGTGTGTTCCTAATGCAGAGTGAAAACACTGTTTTTCTAGAGCAGAGTGAAGATAGTGTGTTCCTTGAGCAGAATGAAGAGAGTGTGTTCCTAATGCAGAGTGAAGACAATGTGTTCCTAATGCAGAGTAAAGACAGTGTGTTCCTAGAGTAGAGTGAAGGCAGTGTGTTCCTAACGCAGAGTTGCATTGTACGTGCATGGAGCAGAGTGAAGGCAGTGTGTTCGTAGAGCAGAGTGAAGACAGTATGTTCCTAACTCAAATTGAAGACAGTGTGTTCCTAGAGCAAAATGAAGACAGTGTGTTCCTAATGCAACGTGAAGACAGTGCGTTCCTATGGAGAGTTACGAAGTATGTGCATGGAGCAGAGTGAAGACATTGTGTTCCTAATGCAGAGTGAAGACAGTGAGTTCCTAGAGCAGAGTGAAGACAGTGGTCCTAATGCAGAATGAAGACAGTGTGTTCCTAATGCAGAGTGAAGACAGTGTGTTCCTAGAGCATAGTGAAGATAGTGTGTTCCTAATGCAGAGTGAAGACAGTGTGTTCCTAAAGCAGAGTGAAGACAGTATGTTCCTAATGCAGAGTGAAGACCGTGTGTTCCTAATGCAGAGTGAAGACAGTGTGTTCCAAACGCAGAGTTGCGGTGTATGTGCATGGATCAGAGTGAAGACAGTGTGTTCCTAGAGCAGAATGAAGACAGTGTGTTCCTAATGCACAGTGAAGACAGTGTGTTAATATTGCAGAGTGAAGACAATGTCTTCCTAGAGCAGAGTGAAGACAGTATGTTCCTAACGCATAGTGAAGACAGTGTGTTCCTAACACAGATTTGCGGTGTATGTGCATGGAGCAGAGTGAAGACAGTGTGTTCTTAGAGGAGAGTGAAGACAGTATGTTCCTAACGCATAAAGAAGACAGTATGTTCCTAGAGCAGAATGAAGACAGTTTGTTCCTAAGGCAGAGTGAAGACAGTGTGTTCCTAGAGCAGAGTTGCATGGTACGTGCATGGACCAAAGTGAAGACAGTGTGTTCCTAGAGCAGAATGAAGACAGTGTGTTCCTAACGCAGAGTGAAGAGAGTGGGTTCCTACGCAGAGTTGTGAAGTATGTGCATGGAGCAGAGTGAAGACGGTGTGTTCCTAGAGCAGAGTGAAGACAGTGTGTTCGTAATGCAGAGGGAAGACAGTGAATTCCTAGAGCAGAGTGCAGACAGTGTGTTCCTCGGGCAGAGTGAAGACAGTGTGTTCCTAACGCAGAGTTGCGGTGTATGTGCATGGAGCAGAGTGAAGTCAGTGTGTTCCTAGAGAAGAGTGAAGACAGTATGTTCCTAATCCAGAGTGAATCAAGTGTGTTCCTAGAGGAGAAAGAAGACAGTGTGTTCCTAGAGCAGAGTGAAGACAGTGTGTTCCTAATGCGGAGTGAATACAGTGTGTTCCTAATGCAGAGTGAAAACACTGTGTTTCTAGAGCAGAGTGAAGATAGTATGTTCCTAGAGCAGAATGAAGAGAGTGTGTTCCTAATGCAGAGTGAAGACAATGTGTTCCTCCTGCAGAGTAAAGACAGTGTGTTCCTAGAGCAGAGTGAAGACAGTGTGTTCCAAACGCAGAGTTGCATCGTACGTGCATGGAGCAGAGTGAAGGCAGTGTGTTCGTAGAGCAGAGTGAAGACAGTATGTTCCTAACTCAAATTGAAGACAGTGTGTTCCTAGAGCAAAATGAAGACAGTGTGTTCCTAATGCAAAGTGAAGACAGTGCGTTCCTATGGAGAGTTGCGAAGTATGTGCATGGAGCAGAGTGAAGACATTGTGTTCCTAATGCAGAGTGAAGACAGTGAGTTCCTAGAGCAGAGTGAAGACAGTGGTCCTAATGCAGAATGAAGACAGTGTGTTCCTAAGGCAGAGTGAAGACAGTGTGTTCCTAGAGCATAGTGAAGATAGTGTGTTCCTAATGCAGAGTGAAGACAGTGTGTTCCTAAAGCAGAGTGAAGACAGTATGTTCCTAATGCAGAGTGAAGACCGTGTGTTCCTAATGCAGAGTGAAGACAGTGTGTTCCAAACGCAGAGTTGCGGTGTATGTGCATGGATCAGAGTGAAGACAGTGTGTTCCTAGAGCAGAATGAAGACAGTGTGTTCCTAATGCATAGTGAAGACAGTGTGTTAATATTGCAGAGTGAAGACAATGTCTTCCTAGAGCAGAGTGAAGACAGTATGTTCCTAATGCATAGTGAAGACAGTGTGTTCCTAACACAGATTTGCGGTGTATGTGCATGGAGCAGAGTGAAGACAGTGTGTTCTTAGAGGAGAGTGAAGACAGTATGTTCCTAACGCTTAAAGAAGACAGTATGTTCCTAGAGCAGAATGAAGACAGTTTGTTCCTAAGGCAGAGTGAAGACAGTGTGTTCCTAGAGCAGAGTTGCATGGTACGTGCATGGACCAAAGTGAAGACAGTGTGTTCCTAGAGCAGAATGAAGACAGTGTGTTCCTAACGCAGAGTGAAGAGAGTGGGTTCCTACGCAGAGTTGTGAAGTATGTGCATGGAGCAGAGTGAAGACGGTGGGTTCCTAGAGCAGAGTGAAGACAGTGTGTTCGTAATGCAGAGGGAAGACAGTGAGTTCCTAGAGCAGAGTGCAGACAGTGTGTTCCTCGGGCAGAGTGAAGACAGTGTGTTCCTAACGCAGAGTTGCGGTGTATGTGCATGGAGCAGAGTGAAGTCAGTGTGTTCCTAGAGAAGAGTGAAGACAGTATGTTCCTAATCCAGAGTGAATCAAGTGTGTTCCTAGAGGAGAAAGAAGACAGTGTGTTCCTAGAGCAGAGTGAAGACAGTGTGTTCCTAATGCGGAGTGAATACAGTGTGTTCCTAATGCAGAGTGAAAACACTGTGTTTCTAGAGCAGAGTGAAGATAGTGTGTTCCTAGAGCAGAATGAAGAGAGTGTGTTCCTAATGCAGAGTGAAGACAATGTGTTCCTCCTGCAGAGTAAAGACAGTGTGTTCCTAGAGCAGAGTGAAGACAGTGTGTTCCTAACGCAGAGTTGCATCGTACGTGCATGGAGCAGAGTGAAGGCAGTGTGTTCGTAGAGCAGAGTGAAGACAGTATGTTCCTAACTCAAATTGAAGACAGTGTGTTCCTAGAGCAAAATGAAGACAGTGTGTTCCTAATGCAAAGTGAAGACAGTGCGTTCCTCTGGAGAGTTGCGAAGTATGTGCATGGAGCAGAGTGAAGACATTGTGTTCCTAATGGAGAGTGAAGACAGTGAGGTCCTAGAGCAGAGTGAAGACAGTGGTCCTAATGCAGAATGAAGACAGTGTGTTCCTAATGCGGAGTGAAGACAGTGTGTTCCTAATGCAGAGTGAAGACAGTGTGTTTCTAGAGCAGAGTGACGACAGTGTGTTCCTAGAGCAGAATGAAGACAGTGTGTTTCTAATGCAGAGTGAAGACAGTGTGTTCCTAGTGCAGAGTGAAGACAGTGTGTTCCTAAGGCAGAGTTGCGGTGTATATGCATAGAGCAGAATGAAGACAGTGTGTTGCTAGAGCAGAATGAAGACAGTGTGTTCCAAATGCAGAGTGAAGACAGTGTGTTCTTAATGCAGAGTGAAGACAGTGTCTTCCTAGTGCAGAGTGAAGACAGTGTGTTCCTAACGCATAGTGAAGACAGTGTGTTCCTAAAGCATAGTGAAGACAGTATGTTCCTAACACATAGTGAAGACAGTGTGTTCCTAACGCAGAGTTGCGGTGTATGTGCATGGAGCAGAGTGAAGACAGTGTGTTCTTATAGCAGAGTGAAGACAGTGTGTTCTAATGTAGAGTTAATACAGTATGTTCCTACAGCAGAGTGAAGACAGTGTGTACCAAACACAGAGTTGCGGTGTATGTTCATGGAGCAGAGTGAAGACAGTGTGTTCCTAATGCCGAGTTAAGACAGTGTGTTTCTAATGCAGAGGGAAGACACTGTGTTCCTAAGGCAGAGTGAAGATAGTGTTCTCTAGAGCAGAGTTGCGCTATATATGCATGGAGCAGAGTGAAGACAGTGTGTCCTAGAGCAGAGTGAGGAGAGTATGTTCATAACGCAGAGGGAAGACAGTGTGTTCCTTGAGCAGAATGAAGACAGTCTGTTCCTAACGCAGAGTGAAGACAGTGTGTTCCTATAACAGAGTTGCGAAGTATATGCATGGAGCAGAGTAACGACAGTGTGTTCCTAGAGGAGAGTGAAGACAGTGTATTCCTAATGCAGAGTGAAGACAGTGAGTTCCAAGTGCAGAGTGAAGACAGTGTTCCTAATGCAGAGTGAAGACAGTGTATTCCTATACAGAGTGAAAACAGTGTGTTCCTAGAGCAGAATGAAGACAGTGTGGTCCTAAAGCAGAGTGAAGACAGTGTGTTCCTAGTGCAGAGTGAAGACAGTGTCATCCTAGAGCAGAGTAAAGACAGTGTGTTCCTAACGCTGAATTGCCTTGTATGTGCATGGAGCAGAGTGAAGACAGTGTGTTCCTAATGCAGAGTGAAGACAGTGTGTTCCTAAAGCAGAGTGAAGACAGTATGTTCATAATGCAGAGTGAAGACCGTGTGTTCCTAATGCAGAGTGAAGACAGTGTGTTTCAAACGCAGAGTTGCGGTGTATGTGCATGGATCAGAGTGAAGACAGTGTGTTCCTAGAGCAGAATGAAGACAGTGTGTTCCTAACGTATAATGAAGACAGTATGTTCCTAGAGCAGAATGAAGACAGTTTGTTCCTAAGGCAGAGTGAGGACAGTGTGTTCCTAGAGCAGAGTTGCATTGTACGTGCATGGACCAGAATGAAGACAGTGTGTTCCTAGCGCAGAGTGAAGATAGAGTGTTGCTAATGCAGAGTGATGACAGTGTGTTCCTAGAACAGAGTGAAGACAGTGTGTTCCTAACGCAGAGTTGCACTGTACGTGCATGGAGCAGAGTGAAGACAGTATGTTCCTAACGCAGAGTGAAGACAGTGTGTTACTAGAGCATAATGAAGACAGTGTGTTCCTAATGCAAAGTGAAGACAGTGCATTCCTATGGAGAGTTGCGAAGTATGTGCATGAAGCAGAGTGAAGACATTGTGTTCCTATAGCAGCGTGAAGACATTGTGTTCCTATTGCAGAGTGAAGACAGTGTGTTCCTAGAGCAGAGTTGCATGGTACGTGCATGGACCAAAGTGAAGAGAGTGTGTTCCTAGAGCAGAATGAAGACAGTGTGTTCCTAATGCAGAGTGAAGACAGTGGGTTCCTAACGCAGAGTTGTGAAGTATGTGCATGGAGCAGAGTGAAGACAGTGTGTTCCTAGAGCAGAGTGAAGACAGTGTGTTCGTAATGCAGAGGGAAGACAGTGAGTTCCTAGAGCAGAGTGCAGACAGTGTGTTCCTCGGGCAGAGTGAAGACAGTGTGTTCCTAACGCAGAGTTGCGGTGTATGTGCATGGAGCAGAGTGAAGTCAGTGTGTTTCTAGAGAAGAGTGAAGACAGTATGTTCCTAATGCAGAGTGAATCAAGTATGTTCCTAGAGGAGAAAGAAGACAGTGTGTTCCTAGAGCAGAGTGAAGACAGTGTGTTCCTAATGCGGAGTGAATACAGTGTGTTCCTAATGCAGAGTGAAAACACTGTTTTTCTAGAGCAGAGTGAAGATAGTGTGTTCCTTGAGCAGAATGAAGAGAGTGTGTTCCTAATGCAGAGTGAAGACAATGTGTTCCTAATGCAGAGTAAAGACAGTGTGTTCCTAGAGCAGAGTGAAGGCAGTGTGTTCCTAACGCAGAGTTGCATTGTACGTGCATGGAGCAGAGTGAAGGCAGTGTGTTCGTAGAGCAGAGTGAAGACAGTATGTTCCTAACTCAAATTGAAGACACTGTGTTCCTAGAGCAACATGAAGACAGTGTGTTCCTAATGCAACGTGAAGACAGTGCGTTCCTATGGAGAGTTACGAAGTATGTGCATGGAGCAGAGTGAAGACATTGTGTTCCTAATGCAGAGTGAAGACAGTGAGTTCCTAGAGCAGAGTGAAGACAGTGGTCCTAATGCAGAATGAAGACAGTGTGTTCCTAATGCAGAGTGAAGACAGTGTGTTCCTAGAGCATAGTGAAGATAGTGTGTTCCTAATGCAGAGTGAAGACAGTGTGTTCCTAAAGCAGAGTGAAGACAGTATGTTCCTAATGCAGAGTGAAGACCGTGTGTTCCTAATGCAGAGTGAAGACAGTGTGTTCCAAACGCAGAGTTGCGGTGTATGTGCATGGATCAGAGTGAAGACAGTGTGTTCCTAGAGCAGAATGAAGACAGTGTGTTCCTAATGCACAGTGAAGACAGTGTGTTCCAAATGCAGAGTGAAGACAATGTCTTCCTAGAGCAGAGTGAAGACAGTATGTTCCTAACACATAGTGAAGACAGTGTGTTCCTAACACAGATTTGCGGTGTATGTGCATGGAGTAGAGTGAAGACAGTGTGTTCTTAGAGGAGAGTGAAGACAGTATGTTCCTAACGCATAAAGAAGACAGTATGTTCCTAGAGCATAATGAAGACAGTTTGTTCCTTAGGCAGAGTGAAGACAGTGTGTTCCTAGAGCAGAGTTGCATGGTACGTGCATGGACCAAAGTGAAGACAGTGTGTTCCTAGAGCAGAATGAAGACAGTGTGTTCCTAACGCAGAGTGAAGAGAGTGGGTTCCTACGCAGAGTTGTGAAGTATGTGCATGGAGCAGAGTGAAGACGGTGTGTTCCTAGAGCAGAGTGAAGACAGTGTGTTCGTAATGCAGAGGGAAGACAGTGAGTTCCTAGAGCAGAGTGCAGACAGTGTGTTCCTCGGGCAGAGTGAAGACAGTGTGTTCCTAACGCAGAGTTGCGGTGTATGTGCATGGAGCAGAGTGAAGTCAGTGTGTTCCTAGAGAAGAGTGAAGACAGTATGTTCCTAATCCAGAGTGAATCAAGTGTGTTCCTGGAGGAGAAAGAAGACAGTGTGTTCCTAGAGCAGAGTGAAGACAGTGTGTTCGTAATGCAGAGGGAAGACAGTGAGTTCCTAGAGCAGAGTGCAGACAGTGTGTTCCTCGGGCAGAGTGAAGACAGTGTGTTCCTAACGCAGAGTTGCGGTGTATGTGCATGGAGCAGAGTGAAGTCAGTGTGTTCCTAGAGAAGAGTGAAGACAGTATGTTCCTAATCCAGAGTGAATCAAGTGTGTCCCTAGAGGAGAAAGAAGACAGTGTGTTCCTAGAGCAGAGTGAAGACAGTGTGTTCCTAATGCGGAGTGAATACAGTGTGTTCCTAATGCAGAGTGAAAACACTGTGTTTCTAGAGCAGAGTGAAGATAGTATGTTCCTAGAGCAGAATGAAGAGAGTGTGTTCCTAATGCAGAGTGAAGACAATGTGTTCCTCCTGCAGAGTAAAGACAGTGTGTTCCTAGAGCAGAGTGAAGACAGTGTGTTCCTAACGCATAGTGAAGACAGTGTGTTCCTAAAGCATAGTGAAGACAGTATGTTCCTAACACATAGTGAAGACAGTGTGTTCCTAACGCAGAGTTGCGGTGTATGTGCATGGAGCAGAGTGAAGACAGTGTGTTCTTATAGCAGAGTGAAGACAGTGTGTTCTAATGTAGAGTTAATACAGTATGTTCCTACAGCAGAGTGAAGACAGTGTGTACCAAACACAGAGTTGCGGTGTATGTTCATGGAGCAGAGTGAAGACAGTGTGTTCCTAATGCCGAGTTAAGACAGTGTGTTCCTAATGCAGAGGGAAGACACTGTGTTCCTAAGGCAGAGTGAAGATAGTGTTCTCTAGAGCAGAGTTGCGCTATATATGCATGGAGCAGAGTGAAGACAGTGTGTCCTAGAGCAGAGTGAGGAGAGTATGTTCATAACGCAGAGGGAAGACAGTGTGTTCCTTGAGCAGAATGAAGACAGTGTGTTCCTAACGCAGAGTGAAGACAGTGTGTTCCTATAACAGAGTTGCGAAGTATATGCATGGAGCAGAGTAACGACAGTGTGTTCCTAGAGGAGAGTGAAGACAGTGTATTCCTAATGCAGAGTGAAGACAGTGAGTTCCAAGTGCAGAGTGAAGACAGTGTTCCTAATGCAGAGTGAAGACAGTGTATTCCTATGCAGAGTG
This sequence comes from Microtus pennsylvanicus, assembly GCF_037038515.1. Lineage (NCBI taxonomy): Eukaryota > Metazoa > Chordata > Mammalia > Rodentia > Cricetidae > Microtus > Microtus pennsylvanicus. The sequence goes on from NC_134581.1 coordinate 145,245,967, forward strand.
AAAACAGTGTGTTCCTAGAGCAGAATGAAGACCTTGTGGTCCTAAAGCAGAGTGAAGACAGTGTGTTCCTAGTGCAGAGTGGAGACAGTGTCATCCTAGAGCAGAGTAAAGACAGTGTGTTCCTAACGCTGAATTGCCTTGTATGTGCATGGAGCAGAGTGAAGACAGTGTGTTCCTAATGCAGAGTGAAGACAGTGTGTTCCTAAAGCAGAGTGAAGACAGTATGTTCATTATGCAGAGTGAAGACCGTGTGTTCCTAATGCAGAGTGAAGACAGTGTGTTTCAAACGCAGAGTTGCGGTGTATGTGCATGGATCAGAGTGAAGACAGTGTGTTCCTAGAGCAGAATGAAGACAGTGTGTTCCTAACGTATAATGAAGACAGTATGTTCCTAGAGCAGAATGAAGACAGTTTGTTCCTAAGGCAGAGTGAAGACAGTGTGTTCCTAGAGCAGAGTTGCATTGTACGTGCATGGACCAGAATGAAGACAGTGTGTTCCTAGCGCAGAGTGAAGATAGAGTGTTGCTAATGCAGAGTGATGACAGTGTGTTCCTAGAACAGAGTGAAGACAGTGTGTTCCTAACGCAGAGTTGCACTGTACGTGCATGGAGCAGAGTGAAGACAGTATGTTCCTAACGCAGAGTGAAGACAGTGTGTTACTAGAGCATAATGAAGACAGTGTGTTCCTAATGCAAAGTGAAGACAGTGCATTCCTATGGAGAGTTGCGAAGTATGTGCATGAAGCAGAGTGAAGACATTGTGTTCCTATAGCAGTGTGATGACATTGTGTTCCTATTGCAGAGTGAAGACAGTGTGTTCCTAGAGCAGAGTTGCATGGTACGTGCATGGACCAAAGTGAAGAGAGTGTGTTCCTAGAGCAGAATGAAGACAGTGTGTTCCTAATGCAGAGTGAAGACAGTGGGTTCCTAACGCAGAGTTGTGAAGTATGTGCATGGAGCAGAGTGAAGACAGTGTGTTCCTAGAGCAGAGTGAAGACAGTGTGTTCGTAATGCAGAGGGAAGACAGTGAGTTCCTAGAGCAGAGTGCAGACAGTGTGTTCCTCGGGCAGAGTGAAGACAGTGTGTTCCTAACGAAGAGTTGCGGTGTATGTGCATGGAGCAGAGTGAAGTCAGTGTGTTTCTAGAGAAGAGTGAAGACAGTATGTTCCTAATGCAGAGTGAATCAAGTATGTTCCTAGAGGAGAAAGAAGACAGTGTGTTCCTAGAGCAGAGTGAAGACAGTGTGTTCCTAATGCGGAGTGAATACAGTGTGTTCCTAATGCAGAGTGAAAACACTGTTTTTCTAGAGCAGAGTGAAGATAGTGTGTTCCTTGAGCAGAATGAAGAGAGTGTGTTCCTAATGCAGAGTGAAGACAATGTGTTCCTAATGCAGAGTAAAGACAGTGTGTTCCTAGAGCAGAGTGAAGGCAGTGTGTTCCTAACGCAGAGTTGCATTGTACGTGCATGGAGCAGAGTGAAGGCAGTGTGTTCGTAGAGCAGAGTGAAGACAGTATGTTCCTAACTCAAATTGAAGACAGTGTGTTCCTAGAGCAAAATGAAGACAGTGTGTTCCTAATGCAACGTGAAGACAGTGCGTTCCTATGGAGAGTTACGAAGTATGTGCATGGAGCAGAGTGAAGACATTGTGTTCCTAATGCAGAGTGAAGACAGTGAGTTCCTAGAGCAGAGTGAAGACAGTGGTCCTAATGCAGAATGAAGACAGAGTGTTCCTAATGCAGAGTGAAGACAGTGTGTTCCTAGAGCATAGTGAAGATAGTGTGTTCCTAATGCAGAGTGAAGACAGTGTGTTCCTAAAGCAGAGTGAAGACAGTATGTTCCTAATGCAGAGTGAAGACCGTGTGTTCCTAATGCAGAGTGAAGACAGTGTGTTCCAAACGCAGAGTTGCGGTGTATGTGCATGGATCAGAGTGAAGACAGTGTGTTCCTAGAGCAGAATGAAGACAGTGTGTTCCTAATGCACAGTGAAGACAGTGTGTTAATATTGCAGAGTGAAGACAATGTCTTCCTAGAGCAGAGTGAAGACAGTATGTTCCTAACGCATAGTGAAGACAGTGTGTTCCTAACACAGATTTGCGGTGTATGTGCATGGAGCAGAGTGAAGACAGTGTGTTCTTAGAGGAGAGTGAAGACAGTATGTTCCTAACGCATAAAGAAGACAGTATGTTCCTAGAGCAGAATGAAGACAGTTTGTTCCTAAGGCAGAGTGAAGACAGTGTGTTCCTAGAGCAGAGTTGCATGGTACGTGCATGGACCAAAGTGAAGACAGTGTGTTCCTAGAGCAGAATGAAGACAGTGTGTTCCTAACGCAGAGTGAAGAGAGTGGGTTCTTACGCAGAGTTGTGAAGTATGTGCATGGAGCAGAGTGAAGACGGTGTGTTCCTAGAGCAGAGTGAAGACAGTGTGTTCGTAATGCAGAGGGAAGACAGTGAGTTCCTAGAGCAGAGTGCAGACAGTGTGTTCCTCGGGCAGAGTGAAGACAGTGTGTTCCTAACGCAGAGTTGCGGTGTATGTGCATGGAGCAGAGTGAAGTCAGTGTGTTCCTAGAGAAGAGTGAAGACAGTATGTTCCTAATCCAGAGTGAATCAAGTGTGTTCCTAGAGGAGAAAGAATACAGTGTGTTCCTAGAGCAGAGTGAAGACAGTGTGTTCCTAATGCGGAGTGAATACAGTGTGTTCCTAATGCAGAGTGAAAACACTGTGTTTCTAGAGCAGAGTGAAGATAGTGTGTTCCTAGAGCAGAATGAAGAGAGTGTGTTCCTAATGCAGAGTGAAGACAATGTGTTCCTCCTGCAGAGTAAAGACAGTGTGTTCCTAGAGCAGAGTGAAGACAGTGTGTTCCTAACGCAGAGTTGCATCGTACGTGCATGGAGCAGAGTGAAGGCAGTGTGTTCGTAGAGCAGAGTGAAGACAGTATGTTCCTAACTCAAATTGAAGACAGTGTGTTCCTAGAGCAAAATGAAGACAGTGTGTTCCTAATGCAAAGTGAAGACAGTGCGTTCCTCTGGAGAGTTGCGAAGTATGTGCATGGAGCAGAGTGAAGACATTGTGTTCCTAATGGAGAGTGAAGACAGTGAGGTCCTAGAGCAGAGTGAAGACAGTGGTCCTAATGCAGAATGAAGACAGTGTGTTCCTAATGCGGAGTGAAGACAGTGTGTTCCTAATGCAGAGTGAAGACAGTGTGTTTCTAGAGCAGAGTGACGACAGTGTGTTCCTAGAGCAGAATGAAGACAGTGTGTTTCTAATGCAGAGTGAAGACAGTGTGTTCCTAGTGCAGAGTGAAGACAGTGTGTTCCTAAGGCAGAGTTGCGGTGTATATGCATAGAGCAGAATGAAGACAGTGTGTTGCTAGAGCAGAATGAAGACAGTGTGTTCCAAATGCAAAGTGAAGACAGTGTGTTGTTAATGCAGAGTGAAGACAGTGTCTTCCTAGTGCAGAGTGAAGACAGTGTGTTCCTAACGCATAGTGAAGACAGTGTGTTCCTAAAGCATAGTGAAGACAGTATGTTCCTAACACATAGTGAAGACAGTGTGTTCCTAACGCAGAGTTGCGGTGTATGTGCATGGAGCAGAGTGAAGACAGTGTGTTCTTATAGCAGAGTGAAGACAGCGTGTTCTAATGTAGAGTTAATACAGTATGTTCCTACAGCAGAGTGAAGACAGTGTGTACCAAACACAGAGTTGCGGTGTATGTTCATGGAGCAGAGTGAAGACAGTGTGTTCCTAATGCCGAGTTAAGACAGTGTGTTCCTAATGCAGAGGGAAGACACTGTGTTCCTAAGGCAGAGTGAAGATAGTGTTCTCTAGAGCAGAGTTGCGCTATATATGCATGGAGCAGAGTGAAGACAGTGTGTCCTAGAGCAGAGTGAGGAGAGTATGTTCATAACGCAGAGGGAAGACAGTGTGTTCCTTGAGCAGAATGAAGACAGTGTGTTCCTAACGCAGAGTGAAGACAGTGTGTTCCTATAACAGAGTTGCGAAGTATATGCATGGAGCAGAGTAACGACAGTGTGTTCCTA